>NC_068413.1:9332363-9932363 GCF_023724105.1 Carassius gibelio | reverse complement strand
CAAAACTGTGAATCGAAATGAAACGTGAGTTGAGTGAATCTTTTTATTCCTGTTTCAGTTTAGATTTTATATTTAGCATTTATCAAAAACTGACGTAAAAAGTGTTTGTCCTGTTTCAGTTAGTTAGCATAATTTAGTTTTCCAATACTTCAATTCCAATATTTTTACTTTATTTCAGTTAACAATGTGTGTATTGTTAATTGAACATACCTGTACAATTTATTATTCAATTTTATTTACAATAACTGTGATGTTATTATTGGAAATATAATCTTACAAAGAGTGAGATGTGAGCCATCTCAGCTGTGCCCTTGAACAAGGCACCAAATATACACAAGGGGATTGCGCTAATAAGTTCATGGTTATGTCCTGTGGAAACATTGACTGGAAGTCACAGACACTAACTCCATCAGTTCTGATTGTGTTGTTATAGGGGAAAAATGTAATATTTCATTTAATTCATGATTGCAATGCAGGAAAGACTAAGGAAGAAAGTCTTGTGTAATCAGGCTGAAAAGTAAGGAACAGAGGAAGAGGTTGTACTCGATACCAAAACAAATGTTTACAAGAACCCAGCTGTTTTGAGTGTTGAATTTGATATTGGTTTGATGAGACGCCATGCAGAGATACTGATGCAGGACAAGGAGAAGATTACAAAGAAGAGCTGGCCTTCTGAAGGAAGCCAGACGATAAAACACACAAGCTGCTGTTGTGTTTACCATGCCATCAATTTTGATACATTGATATGGTAAACTAAAATGAAATCGCACAGCAGAGGTCTTAGGGCAAAAAAGGTTTATCAAATATGTGTATGATATAGAAATAACTTCATCCCAAAATGAAAATGGAAGATTTAAGGCCATTGCACACGGAGGATATTTTCGTCCATAATTTTTGCACGTTAAAATATAAATACAATTGTTATTATTAGTTTTGTCAATTATGTTTACACTGCCCCCGAAACTGTCTTAAAAATAACTTTGGATCGGTTTTGATTTTTTTTTCTTCTGTAGCAAGCACTTTGAAAGGTGTTTTGACAATTCAGTTTTGCATATTTTTTTTTATTTTTGCAAGTGTTTCTGATGATGATGATTTTTTAGGATGACGGATACAAAAAAATGCACATGAAAATTTCGGACTCTGTGTGCAAGGACATTTTGTCTTTTCTTACATAAAGCTATTGTATTCCAGTCCATTTACATTTATGTATTTGTCAAGATGCTTTTATCCAATGTGACTTACATAGTATACATTATATCAGTTTACGTTTTAGACGCGCGTGTGTGTATATATATAAAATCACTGTCTATCATTGCTGTATAAAAAGGGCAACATGGATATACTGTCTTTTTATATTCCACAATGCAAAAAGTAGGAAATCTAATGGGGTTAAAATAGTAAATGATGACACAGTTTTCGTTTAGTTATTATTGAAAAAAGAGAATGTTTTATAATATTTTCATACGTCATCTGAAGGCGTATTTCCTCTTTTGTTGATGCAGAAGTGTGACTTTTCAGTGATCTTTTGTGCTTGAAAAGCAGAGGAGCACAGGAGGGTGGCGTGGGTTATTAAATGTGTCATTCCTGAGCTGTGAGAGCTTGCAGGCAGGTGAGTCTGGTGCAGGTTCAACAGGAGATCAGGAGATAAGGAAAGGCATGTAGTCATTAAAAGGCTTCAGGTGTGGCTGGCACTCCACACACCTGGCTACAAGAATGTCAGGCCAGGGGCACAGTGCTGGACTGCAGCTTCCAAACACATTCTGGTACAACATTAAGAAAAATGTGGGATGGGGGCACGTGCACAAATTTATTGATTTATTATTTATTTTCTTGTAAACTGTATTTATTTATTTCTTTTTTTTTCATGGTACACAAAAGGAGATGTTTAGCAGAATCTCCAAAAGGCTGTACCTGTATGGAAAAGAGCAGCAGGGACATTCTGCCAAACATCTTCTGTGGATTTTGTCTGGATTTGGAATGACATGAGGCTGAGTAAATGATGTCAGACTTCATTTCTGGTTGAAATATCCTTTAAGCGAGATCTGCTTGTCTGTATACACAGTGTAATCTCACACTGTGGTGTCAAGAGTTAAGTAATTATGCTCGATCGGTATCTTTGATTGATGGATCATACTCCCTCCCTCTCTCTCTCTCTCTCTGAACCTCTGCTCCTGTAGCAGCCTGTTGTTAGCGGGTCTCATTTATATGAGATGGACTGAACTGACATCGTTGATCCTGTTGTTGAATTTCTCTTTCACCACCTTTTCCTGTTTCTATTATAGAAAGATAACAAATGACTCATTGCTGATTGAGAATGAACGGTCTTATGTGTAAAAGAACGGATGGACTCTGCTGTGCATGCGGCGAGTGAGACTATCCGTTCATTGTGGAGCTGTTGTTGTTTATTGGCACCCGAGGAGGATTTTTTTCACAAGGTGTGACTGCAGATGGTTTGTTTTCTTCACATGGCTTGGTGCCAGCGTAAACCATGATAAATTTGATAAACTGTGAATTTATTTAGTTTTAGGCATTACAGCCAACATTGAAAAAAAAAAAAAGAGTTCAAGCAGGGCTCAATAATAATGACGACCCAATGACTTAAGGCTCATTTTGTCTTGTAATATATCTTGCATTTGTGATGCATGATGTTTTTGTGTCCTTTGGTTTTATGCAATGTGCTGAATGTTGTTGATAATTCTTTTGATTTAACACTATTAAGCTGGCTCACGTTGCAGAAATTTTGTGGTAGTCTAGGTTGAAATTTTTAAATAAAATTAATAATTAAATAAATATAAAAATAATAAAATTACAAATAAATTAATAATAAGACATATAAATTATTTAGCAAATGAAACAGCATATCATGAATTTAAATATATTGATTAATATAAAAATATTCGTATTTTGCAAAGAAAATTTATGTTTAACATGTAAACATTCCAATGATTACAATTATGTTTATTTTTTTATTCTGTAAATATATTTACATTTTAACATCCATAATATAATATTAAGCTAACATTCTTGTTTTGTTGTATGGCTATTGAAAATATTTTATAGTTAGTAGCCTGAAAAAAAAATCTGAAAAGTCCTCATTGTTGCATAATTCTGGCACTAAAGTCCTTTTTGATGGAATATAATCAATCTTTTCAGGAATAACTCAAAGCCTGTCATTAAGCTGATATTTGACAAGGAGGGTTTAGGTGTGGTTATGCCAGCTGGATAATTTGTTGGAAAATTCAGCTGTGGTTCAGCTGACGAGCCAAGCCACGGATGAAAGACACATGCTGCTGCTTGTGCTGTCAGGTAGCTCCCTGTCTTCTATTAAGACAGACAGAGGCCTTTGTTTGTGCATAATTTCCACATGTACGCCCATCTGACAGTCAATGGCGTCAGTATTTCTGCTGGTGGGATACATGAAGCTTAGTGTGAACAGATCTGTGAATGAGCTTTGCCTCTTCCCTGTGCATTTCACAGAAACATAAAAAATACAGGAAGATCCTTTTTCCGACCCCCTATTAAAAGAGCTCTTGTAAGCGATCTGTGTGTATGTATGGGTGGATGGATGTGTGCCTGTTCAGTTAAGCCATTGATTGCAAAGCATGAATGAATCCGTAGATGCTCCAGGCGGTGAGCAGTGTTCAGGCTTTTAACAGACTCCCAGAGGAGATGCTGGTCTGCTTTAAAGTGAGTGCAGATAAACAGGCACAGTAAGAGACACAAACACTGATTGTCTGGTTTAATTTCGATAGGGAAGAGGGCTGGGCATCAAAGCTGACAAATATATAGCAGTTATATAGTGGTAATTTTCTGCATTTATACACCATTCAATGTGTTTTATTAACAGTGTTAAAATGATTAACAGTGGTAATAACAAAGCTATTAGTAGATACATGTCTATGTCTATACATATGCACATATACATATGCATATATACAGTGGGGGCCAAATTATTAGAATGCTAGTATTTTCAACAGCTAAAAATGGTTTTAAGACAGTTTATTTCTATCCTTTGCTGTAGTGTCAGTCGGAAATATCAGTTTACATTTCCAAACATTCATTTTTCCATCAACTGTAATATTCCTGTTAGATTTTTGTTTGCACAAGGAGTTTGAGAACAACCAGTGCTTCACACAGAGATCTGATATGATCAACATACAGTCTGTCTGCAATGATATAACTAAACAGAACAAACAGAATCAATCCAGAAGAACTGAGGCAAAATGCTAAGAGATCTACCTGCAAAGCTACCTGAAATACTATGCATAAGTTCACCTAGGGCAAAAGCTGCTTTAAACGCATGGTCACAGGAAATGTTGATTTAATTTAGTTAAAAAGTTGCTAAAAAAGAACATTATGTTGTGTATTTGGTGTAATGCAATGTGTTTATGCGGTGTAAGGATAAAAAAAAAAAAAAACATTATTTTCCACATAATGTACATTATTGTTGCTCGTGTAAGCCCGCCTTTCTGAAACACAATGATTTTTACAAAGCTCATCGTTCTGAAAAGCGAGGTGTATGCTGATTGGCCAGCTATCCAGTGCATTGTGATTGGCCAAATATCTAAAGCGTGTGATGGAAATGTTACGCCCCTTACCATACTGTGATGCTGTCTCCCGGAGCGCAGAGAAAAAAATATTAAAACCCATTATAAACTAGGCATTTATTGCATTCAGTGGAGACATGATTACTGATTATAATGACTTATACTGTCTTTTTTCACGTAACACTTGTAACACTCCAAAGAGAAAGGAAAAAAATGTAAATCGCATCATATGGCCCCTTTAGTAAGACTTTAATTGATAAAGAAAATCTATTTATGACATTATTTTTGACAGCATCCTAAAATTTGTACAGAATTTTTACACAAGTGTCAAATACTTTTAACAGTACTGCAGCTTTGCAGGTAGCTTTCTTGTAGCATCTTGGATATGTGTGTGTGTGTATATACATCATATATAGCAAAGTATATACAGCAAAGTATATATACTTTGTCATAAACACCTCCTTGCAGTCATAGGCGTTTTTCTTTACTACTTATTGTTTCTCTCTGTATAATGATACAGTGTAATTGCCTGAAGCGTTCCTTCTGTTTCTGAGATGCCGGAGAGAGTCTCTGGCCCCCTTCTGGCCGACCCCGGTACTGCTCCCCTCCCGTCCAGCCGAGTGTGTGTGAGGTCTCACTCTACAGGGAGACAAAGGGTATATTTTTCAGTTTGGAGGCCCTGCAGTGTGCTGGAGCACAGTGGTGCTGCATTGCCTTGTCAGTGTCACAGTTGAGAGAGAAGGCAACCAGGGGCTGGGGTAAAGAGGAGGGGAGGGAAGGGGGTTACTCCATGCTTTTTCAGTGCTCCTATGTTTCCCCTAGCTGTGTTCGTGGCACAACATTACACAATGGGGGCTTTTGTTTGTTGGGGGGTGGAAGCGGAGGCTATTCTGTTTCAATCATTTCTGGAAGTCCTGTGTTTGCGACGTGGTGGGGGCTTAATGCTTTCCTGTTGCTGTGTGTTGTTCCCTCTCTCTCCTTTTATTCAGTCTTTCTCTGTTTTTAGCCTCTCTCCATCTCTCTCGCTCAGTCTCTCTTTCAGTCTTTGTTGCTTCTCGCTTGTCTGCCTCCTCCTTGCCTTAAAGGAATAGTTCACCCCAAAAAAAGATTCTGCCATAAATACTTACCGTCATATTGTTCCAAACCTGTTCGGATTTCTTTAGAGCACTGCAGTGATGATGTACTTTTGTAGGCCAATCCAGAACTAGTCTTCACTAACTCAACTTTTATGATTTTGAAGCCTAACCACCGTTAAACTTCCAACAAGTAAAAGATTTTCTAAGAAAGCACTTGACAAGCTGTCAAGCCAAAGAAAGGACAAAAAGCAACAAAACATAATGAAATTGGTCCATATTACTCTATATTCCAAGTAAAAAAAGAATGATTCTTTAAAGGGACATCCAAATCATCCAAAAATGACCCTTCAAGCCGTTCACCCTCATGTCGTTCCAAACCTGTAAGACCTTAGTTTATCTTCAGAACACAAATTAAGATATTTTTTTAAATCTGAGAGCTTTCTGACTCTGCATAGACAGCCACGTAACTATCACCTTCAATGCACGGAAAGATAGTAAGCTACGAGAGCTACGCAAATACTTTTTGTGCACAAAGAAAACCAAAACAATGACATATTCTACAAATTCTTCTGTACACTGTCAGTCTTCGATGTGTGTTTACGAGAGTCATGGTTGTGAGTCATCTTCTTAAAATTACGTTTGAGCCACTGGTAACACGTGGGCTATTTTTAAGATGTCTTTACTACCTTTCTGGCCCTTGAAGATGTCAGTTGTGTTGCTGTCAATGCAAGGTCAGAAAGCTCTCGGATTTCATCAAAAATATCTTCACTTGTGTTCAGAAGATGAATGAAGGTCTTACGGGTTTGTAACGAAATGAGGGTGAGTATTTTTTGAGTGAACTATCCCTATAATTATTTAGACATCACTCTCATAGACATGCAAAGGAGAACCAGGGCAGATGTCAAGATTTTGTAGCCTAAATGTTGACATGTCCCTCACACAGATGCTATCAAATGAAGACTTTTCCTTTTGAAACTTGAAACCTTCAGTCCCCGTTTATTGCAATTGTGTGGAAAAGAACAACCAGTGCAGCCTTCAAAATATCTCCCATTGTTTTCCACAGATGAAAGAAAGTCCAAACAGGTTTTCAATGACATGAGGATGAGCGAGTGCAACTGTATGTGTGCAGACTGGACATGAGACGAGAAGTGAAGAGGTGCAGCGGCCATCTGCCCTGCTCTGCTTTTCCGCATCCATCCCCCGCCCCCTACTTACAGCCGTGTGCTTCTAACCCCTTGATTCCTCCTGTCGTGCTCCGAGCACATTTCACCTCTTCCCTACGCAGAGCTCTCGCAAAAGCTCCTCCTTAATCTGACTAAGGGCTAATCTGTTTTGGCTTGGGGGGGCCAGACGAGGCTTAGAGCCACCAGACTGGCTGACTCACTCCCTAAAACACCCGCCTTCCCTCCATCCATCCATCCGTCTATCCATCATCCTCCCTGCACTACCAGACAAGAGACACCTGTCTGCTATAGAGATCAATGCTGCCAGCGGTAGAGGCCTGTCTAAATCACCCAATGATCACTTCTCTCTCTTCCAGTGCCTGTCACACTACGGAGGTGTATTTGAATAATTTTGGTAAAGAACAATCTGTATCCTACCGGATTTGGGTTGATTTCTACTGTGCTTATTAAGTTCGCCTTTCGATTTCCCTTGTGTCTTGTGGTTTATGGCCCCTGTGCTGACGTTAGAATGAGTGGAAAAAGAGAGTGATATTGAGAGAGAAAGAGGTAAACAAACTCTGAAAAGAGGAGGTGAAAGAGGAGAATAGAATAATGATGTCACCGTCAGCCAATGAGCGGAGTGCACCAGAGAGCATTTAAGGGCTGTCAGCTGTCTTGTTCCATCCTCATCACAGTACACACACACACACACAGTGGCTATGTTTGGAATGGAATACTAACTACACAGTATGCACTGCATACTTTTTAAAAAACCAAATACATAAATACAATTTAAAACAGGGGAACAGTTGTCATTATGCAACATTAACTATTTCAAACAGTAGTTTGCTGTGGTGTCACATGATTGCATAATGCTACATGTGAGTGGTGTCTAGGGTTTTTGTTTTTTTGTGGTAATTTTGTGCGTTTTAACAGCCTACATAGGGCAATTTTTTGTAACAATGTAAAAGTCTTTAGAGTCACATTTGATTAATTTAAAAAAATTTTGCTAAATAAAAGTATTATTTTCTTTAAAGAAAAAAACAAAAAACAAAACATACTGACCACATAGTATTGAGCGGTAGTGCATGATATTCTATACTGTACATTACATATGTTGTAGGTCATTTTGCATGTTGCAGTCTGTGCATACTACATTGCATACTGCAAAAATATTAGTAAGTTTGCTGAATGTAGCCATTTTGATTCTGCAATTATTTTGACATTGTTCATTTCTCATCGGTAGTATTGCATGTAGACATGAGAGGAAATGGCCATTGTCAGTGTCAGTAGTTATAACATCTGATTTCCCTACAGAGCACAAGCCCTAAAACTACATGCCTAACTTATGACTTGTGACTTATGACTTGTATTACAATTGAGCACAAAATCGGTTTCAGACATTAAATATTGAGTGTTAAAGCTCGATTGTCAAGATTAATTAAATGCTATAAACGTGCCGTGTATTAGAAACATTATGATGAGGAATGAACAGGACGTGATGAGGATTTCATTATTTGTGTTTTCGACAGATTCAGTGAGAGGCTTTGACATACAGTGTGATTCTTCCAGACCATAAACAATAAAAAATTTTCACACTCAGCTGCACATGTGTAACGGCATTGCCTTATTTAGTCGTGACATTAATGAGGACAATCTATTACGAGGCCCATTGTTTACCACAGTATAACAGCCGCTTAGTGTAATCAAATCTTTTTAATCTGAACTGTAAGCCTTATGGAGTAGTTCACGGTCCTCCGTAACAACAGGGGTCAATAACAGAGTATTGCAAACACAGTTTTCCTGCTGTTTACGTTGGTTTGTATGTGCAAATGAATCTATTTTGACCCATAACCGTAAGAGAAAAAGGGAATTATATTTTGCATATAAATACATATTTTTTATGGTGATTGACTTGTCTTTGTGAATTAAAATTAATTCAGAAAGTTAATTATTCTCTTTCAATTTTTATTCCTATAATGCATGACTAAAATGTTTACAATATAATTATTTTAATGTAGACAAAGTAAAATATTATTCAAATCTAAGTATTTATACATCATAGAACTTTTTGTACAGCCTTTTATTCAAATTTAAATAAAGCAAAACATAAAAAAAAAAAAAAAAAAAAAAAATATATATATATATATATATATATATATATATATATATATATATATATATATATATATATATATATACATATATATATCACATGAATACAGATAACATTTTAACGTAATGTAAGCTTTTTTTGAGCAGTGTTACATGCCAAAATAAGATCACTTTTTCGGCTTTGATGTGAAATTGGGCTGATGCCATTTTAGCTCTGGGTTTGAACCCATGGTTCTGTGTCCCACTTATCAATAAAGACAAAATCTCATCAGTCCATTTCACATGAAAGCACAGAAAAACAAAGCTCTGAAAGGAAGAGGAGAGGTCGAGCTTGCTCAGCTCACTAAAGCCAGCTGCTGTCTCTGAGGGTGATTGTGCCGTGGGTCTTGTCCCTCTCCGAGAACAAAAACGGGCCACACACACAACCTCTCTGCTCCTCTCCCAAAATAAATAAAGAAGCAGAGGAGTCTGAATAAATGTGTGTGTGTGTGTGGTGCCAGATGATGAATAAGTAGCCACCAGTCGCCCTCTTCAAGTCAGGGAGGCTAGCCAGAGCAGCAGCAGAGGCACGCACGCTATGCGACGACCCAAGGCGAGACGGAGGCAGACAGCACCGCAGAGAAATGTAGTGGTCTGTCAGCATGTTTTTCATGAGGAAAAGTAACAGAGAGGATGTTCATTCCAAAAAAAGAGTGCAGAGGACGTTTGATAAAAAAAAAAAAAAAAGTATGAAAAAAAAATCTGCGAAATGAAACTAGAGAAAATAGAGATGCATGATATGACATCTTTTTGATGCACGAGTAATAAATCTTAGCCTGTGTGCTGAAAACATCCACCTATGTGTGATAGTCCGTTATTACAAGTTTTCATTTTTACATTTAAATTGACTATTAAATGTAAATCTTTAGCAAATCCATTTTTTATAGTGTACATTATACATGTAGCGTTTCAAATATATATATATTTTTTTAAATTTTTTAAATATTTGATATTTTTTTTAATTTACTTTTAAATGAATAATGGTTTATTTTAAATTAGTTAGCCAAAACAGTAAATTTTACTCTTCCGTTTTGTTTTTCACTCTTTCATATTCCTTCATGCTTGTGCACATTACATGCTCTCTGACATCCACAAACCATTTGCTATCCGCCATCTGCCAGATTAGCAGGTTGCTAATGACCTTGTCAGTTTTTGAGGGTAAAGCTGCTGCATCATTTAATCTAAGTTCAAGGAAGGGCCGCTATATGACTCCCGCTGACATCCCCTTTAAATGGCAGGCCAAATATTTATGCGCTCAACGCTGGATTACTGTCTCCTTCAAGTAAACACAAAATGTAGATGTGGCGTTTTGACTCCAGATGTTGTGCTAGAGAAATGTGTGTGTGTACACCATGCCAGGATGAAGAGTGTGCCAGCGGTATTGAAGCTGTTCTGCAAAGCTACTGATGACTGTCCGCAGAAACAGGGCTTGACAGAAACGATTCGTCGAACTCAAAGTCTCCTGATTGAGCCTGAGAGGAGACAAGACTCTCGCTGTGTCTGCACATGAGGGAATATGCATGTGCTTTTAAAGTAGGATTTCACTTAATGATGAAAACCCTGTCATTTATTCAACTTGATGTCATTCCAAACCTGTATGACTTGATTTCATTCATAAAACACAAAAGCAGAAGTTTAGCAGAATGTTCATGCTGCTCTTTTCCATAGAATGAAAGTGAATAGCGACCAAATGGAATTACATGTTTAATGCTTTCACGTGATTCCTTAATATTTGTGAGCACTCGTATATACGTGAACTAGGTGTGTGTGTTTCTCTGTATGAGATTGTGTTGATCTGTGAAGTGGGTCTGTGGCTCCCGGACAGCAGTGGGGTATTTTCTAGCCCCCCCATCAGCCAGGCAGCGAGCAGGCGCAGGTCTGCCAGGAAACACAGTGCATTTAATGAAGCAAATCTGGGAAGTCAAGTATTTTTAGCAAACTCTTGCGCTGAGAGGAAACACCTCCAAAAGCAGTGTAAAGCCAAAATAAAACTTCTCGCCTCCCCATCTTATTGAATCAGCCAGACTGTGGTGGCCCATGTCTGTTCGATTTTCGAGAACTGGCTGGGTTGTAGGAACCTAGCGTGACACTGCCACCGAACACAGTCTGTGTGTGTGTTTGTATAAAACTAAATAGACTAGAGCTGTACTTAAAAAGAGAGAGGTTGGCTATCTGGGTAAGTCTGAAGAGTATTTTTAATATTTAATAGAAACTGAAACTAATTTGAAATTAAACGTATTAGAATTGAAATTAATTAAATGTTTTATCTATATGTTCATATTTCTGGGTATGAATTAGTAAATCGTGTGCACTATTTATAAATCGAGGAAATGAAAGTAAATTGTGTGCACAATTTATAAATTGAGGAAATAAATTTGTTAATCGTGTGCACAATTTATAAATCGAGGAAATGAAAGTAAATTGTGTGCAAAATTTATAAATTGAGGAAATAAATTTGTTAATCGTGTGCACAATTTATAAATCGAGGAAATGAAAGTAAATTGTGTGCAAAATTTATAAATTGAGGAAATGAATTAGTAAATCGTGTGCACAATTTATAAATCCATCCATCCATCCATCATCTTCCGCTTATCCGGGGCCGGGTCGCGGGGGCAACAGTCTAAGCAGAGACGCCCAGACTTCCCTCTCCCTAGCCACTTCTTCCAGCTCTTCCGGGGGGACCCCGAGACGTTCCCAGGCCAGCCGGGAGACATAGTCCCTCCAGCGTGTCCTAGGTCTTCCCCGGGGCCTCCTCCCGGTGAGACGTGCCTGGAACACCTCCCTGGGAAGGCGTCCAGGATGCATCCGAAATAGATGCCCGAGCCACCTCAGCTGGCTTCTCTCGATGTGGAGGAGCAACGGCTCTACTCTGAGCTCCTCCCGAGTGACCGAGCTTCTCACCCTATCTTTAAGGGAGCGCCCAGCCACCCGACGGAGAAAGCTCATTTCGGCTGCCTGTATCCGGGATCTTGTCCTTTCGGTCATGACCCACAGCCCATGACCATAGGTGAGAGTAGGAACGTAGATTGACCGGTAAATCGAGAGCTTTGCCTTACAGCTCAGCTCCTTCTTCACCACGACAGACCGGTACAGCGACCGCATTACTGCAGAAGCTGCACCGATCCGTCTGTCAATCTCACGTTCCATCCTTCCCTCACTCGTGAACAAGACCCCAAGATACCTGAACTCCACCACTTGAGGCAGGAACTCTACACCAACCTGAAGTGGGCAATCCACCCTTTTCCGACTGAGAACCATGGCCTCAGACTTGGAGGTGCTGATTCTCATCCCAGCCGATTCACACTCGGCTGCAAACCGTCCCAGTGCACGCTGAAGGTCCTGGTCTGAGGAGGCCAACACGACAACATCATCCGCAAAAAGCAGCGACGAAATCGTATGGTCCCCAAACCGGACACTCTCCGGCCCTTGGCTGCTCCTAGAAATTCTGTCCATAAAAATTATGAACAGAACCGGTGACAAAGGGCAGCCCTGCCGGAGTCCAACATGCACCGGGAACAGGTCTGACTTACTGCCGGCAATGCGAACCAAGCTCTTGCTCCGAACAGCCCTAAGTAGGGAGCCACCGACCCCATACTCCCGGAGCACCCTCCACAGGATGTCGCGAGGAACACGGTCGAATGCCTTCTCCAAGTCCACAAAACACATGTGGACTGGTTGGGCAAACTCCCATGAACCCTCCAGCACCCTGGAAAGGGTATAGAGCTGGTCCAGTGTTCCACGACCAGGACGAAAACCACACTGTTCCTCCTGAATCCGAGGTTCCACTATCGGCCGAATTCTCCTCTCCAGTACCTTGGCATAGACTTTCCCAGGGAGGCTGAGAAGTGTGATCCCCCTATAGTTGGAACACACTCTCCGGTCCCCCTTCTTGAAAAGAGGGACCACCACCCCGGTCTGCCAGTCCAGAGGTACTGTCCCCAACCGCCATGCGATGTTGCAGAGGCGTGTCAGCCAAGACAGCCGCACAACATCCAGAGACTTGAGGTACTCGGGGCGGATCTCATCCACCCCCGGTGCCTTGCCACCGAGGAGCTTTTTAACTACCTCGATGACTTCAGCCCGGGTGATGGACGAGTGCTCCTCCGAGTCCCCAGCCACTGCTTCCTCAACGGAACACAAGTCGGTGGGATTGAGGAGATCCTCGAAGTATTCCTTCCACCGCCCGACGATATCCCCAGTTGAGGTCAACAGGTGCCCATCTCTACTGTAAACAGTGTTGGTAGGGCACTGCTTCCCCCTCCTGAGGCGTAGAACAGTTTGCCAGAATCTCTTCGAGGCCAACCGATAGTCTTTCTCCATGGCCTCACCGAACTCCTCCAAGGCCCGAGTTTTTGCCTCCACGACTACCCGGGCTGCAGTCCGCTTGGCCTGCCGGTACCTGTCAGCTGCCTCCGGAGTCCCACAAGCCATCCAGGCCCGATAGGACTCCTTCTTCAGCTTGACAGCATCCCTTACTTCCGGTGTCCACCACCGGGTTCGGGGATTGCCGCCTCAACAGGCACCGGAGACCTTACGGCCACAGCTTTGAGCAGCCGCAGCGACAATGGAGGTGGAGAACATGGTCCACTCGGACTCAATATCTCCAGACTCCCTCAGGATCCGGTCGAAGCTCTGCCGGAGATGGGAGTTGAAGATCTCTCTGACAGGGGGCTCGGCCAAACGTTCCCAACAGACCCTCACAGTACGTTTGGGTCTGCCGAGTCTGTCCAGCTTCCTCCTCCGCCATCGGATCCAACTCACCACCAGGTGGTGATCAGTTGACAGCTCCGCCCCTCTCTTCACCCGAGTGTCCAAGACATATTTATAATTTATAAATCGAGGGAACAAAATAGTAAATCGTGTACACAATTTAGCCTACTATTTATTTATTTTTTTGTATGCAATGTGCGGGGCTCCATTCATATTATTCCTCTTTCTGGTTTTTTTTTTTTCCTGTAGGTGAACGAGTGTATGTTGTTTGTGTAAACTAGATGGCGGGAGAGTGAGACTTGTCTTTGGATTGTCATGCATACTGTACTTCCATACAACATGGTTTAATGACTCTTACATTTCTTGCTTATGCTGTAGCTCACAAACCCAGGGATATTGGACAGTGGGACAGATATTTGATTGAATTATTCTGTCTGTTTCTTTCCATTGTTTTGTTTGATTCCTGCACAAGAATCACAGAAACAGATGGCACTGATCTGTTGTGACTTGTTTGCAGAGGCAGCCGAGCGTCTATTGGTTTTACTCGCCTGGGTCATGAGCTTTGTGGGATTGAGTGGAGGAAACATCCACCTCTCTGTGTGTACTGTTGTGGTTATGCTGAGTGTTTGGAATGATCCCAAGTGGGATTGTGTTTCCGGATAAGGATGTGGCTTGATGGAGCCAGGGGTCCAACCGCAGGTCTGCTTAGGGTCCTGTGGCAGTGGAGAGCAAGGCTACCAGTCTGTGTTTGTCAGTAGTAACCTAAGAGTGTTTGAGTGCACATGCTTATACACACGTAAGCGCTCGTGGTGCTCATGCATTCATACACACAATCATACTCACTCATATATTAGACATTGCTATCGCATTTATACTTGCCTTTGAAATGAGTCTGATCATGTCTTTTAAATGGTTCTATTTTGTGTTTGATAAATCTGATGATCGATCAGCTAATGTTAAGTAATAGATAACAGAACAGAAATCTTTTGGTACATTACTTTTTGTTAAAAAGTAAAATTAAAGCCCAGAACAAAAGTAAAAACAATATCTGGCTGCTTTGACAAAGGTGTACATATAATGTTATCCACTTCTGTTTTTTTTTTTTTATTATTATTATAATGGATTATTATTCATTATAATAGTAATTACTATATATATATATATATATATATATATATATATATATATATATATATGACATATTATGATTGCTTAAAATTAACAAATTCCAAAACAAAAGTAAAAGTACTATGACAGTTTTTTTTTCTAAAAATAAAATAGTTTCACTCCTTTTTGTTTTAAATGTTAATTATATTTAATTATAATTCATGTAAAATAAAAATATAAAAACATATTTGGCGGCTCTGTCAGAGCTAAAAATATGTTTTTCACTTGTTTTTGTTTTAAATATTAATAAATGTTATAATTGATTATAATTAACAAGCTATAAACGTTTAGAAAATAGTGACTTGAAAAACATGGAAAACATGCATATGTAATTACCATGGTTACAGCACCTCCTCCCTCTCCCCACACCACTTTTTTACTTCAGTCAATAACATGCCAATCATTGTGGACCTCCCCCTCCCATCTCCAATTGGTCCATCTGTTCACCTCCTAGTCCCGCCTCTTCAGCACTTGCTATCAAAACAGAATGAGGTAGTATGCTGGAACGATCAGACTTCAGGCATCAACCATCCTTTTTTTTTTTTTTTTTTTTACATATTATTCTTTTTATTGGTTTGAGTAATAATAAAAATTATGCATAGCGTTAAGGTTAGATATTTATATTAAATCATATTATATTATAGTCAGGGAACTACTGTTATTTCTACAGTAAAAAATCATTTTCAGTGAGATCACTTTTATTCTGTCAGTTCTGTCATTTATTCATCCTCATGTTGTTCTAAATTTAAAAAAAAACATGGAAACAAAAATTAAGACATGTTTAATCTATTCTCAAAAGTCTATGTAATCAACTTTTTTTTTTAATGGTAAAAGTAATCCATATGAATGAGGGTGATTTAAATGATGCACCAAAATTAATATTATTGTTTTTATGATTTATGATTATTAATTAATTATAATCAATCTGGATTTAGATTTTGAAATGAATAGCTTCAGATCAAGGCACTCAGCCTGTGTGAACATCCATCTGCAATTTACATGATTAGAAGATGATTGTTAATGATGCAAAGCACACCCATTTAAGCAATTTTTTTATTGCAAAATGTGTAATATGCGTGCTCCCAGACATGTTCTTTGCCTCAGTAAGGGCGTCTGTCTGTGTTATTGTGCTCTCCCTCAGTGGATTTGTTTTGCACCATAGAGGGGACATTTGGTAGTCTGCCTGCTCTAGGGCCTCTCGCTGGGTCACGTTATCCCAAATCTAAGATTACAAGAGTCTGCAGCAGCAACAGAAGCCAGATCTGGCTCCAAATGCATGTGTTTGCCATGTTCAGCTTCAGTGCTGCGTTTGAGTGTTATGGAATTCAAGACGGGTTTGCCTTTTTTATTTTTTTTCATCCTCCACATGCGCATGTGCTACAGCAGAGTGACGCACAAGCATTTTTTTTTTCAGCTCCAGGGAACACTATTGAAGCTAGATTGTGAGCCAAGCAGCAAATTATGCATTAAAGAAAAAGAAATGCCTTGCATTGTTGAAACAATAAATTGTCTGCACCAATAAAGCAGTCATGTAATTTAAGTAAAAAAAAATAAAAAATAAAATTGAATTCCATCAGTGCCCTGAAATGTGTTTTTGTGGCTGGTGCCGAGCCTGAAAGGATTAACATTCTGCACTGAGATTACCCGTTTTGACCATTCTAGTTATTCTTGAGTTAAGACCCTAAGACAGAATGGCATCCAAGTGTGTCAGTGGGTTTGTTGCCCCGGGATAATAACACTCTTTTTACTGCATTCCTCGTAAAATATTGCATCAATCCAGAAGATATTGCATTTAACCTTTTATATAATGAGACCCTATGTCAATTCAGTTGCTGCTGAGGACGTCTGTGGCGGTTTGGAGCGGCGCAGCGGCTGTGTCTATGTGGTCTAAAAGGTTGGCTTTCACAGACAGGGAGGAGAAGGGAGGGCTGGTCAGCAAGTGGTTGTCTCCCTCATGACTGCTCAAAAGAACAGACAGGGTCAGTCACATCAGCACCGTCACGTCACAGGGGCCTTCGCAACTTCCTCGCTTCGCTAAACGAGTGACCTTCACGTTTAGCGGGTTGTTTCGGTGCTGTTAAACATCTGCATTTGTGTTTAGATCCTCTGTGGGCTTCCTTGTTTGGTAGCACAACATATTGGAAACCCATCATACTTGGCATAGCTGGATGTAGAGACCAACAATGTGGAAATAGCTGCGGCACTCTCACCAACTATAAATAAAGACCATATTTTTGGGAAAAAAATGAAGTAATGTACTGATTGTGATGATGTATTTTTGCTTTTCTCTTTGTTCATTCTTTAGTCAGCCTGAGCTGTCTTCCTTTTCAGCAGAAGGCATGCATGTCTGAAATATTTCCTCATTGAGGAATTGATGTTTGAGGAGCTTCTATTTGTGTGTGTGTGTGTGTGTGTGTGGGATGGGAGAGCAGTTTGCTTGGGGTGCCCCCTTTTGGTGGCATTCCAAATAATGAATAACTTCCTGTTTCCACTCTGAATGTGTATGTAAAAGGATCAGAGAGCACTAGCGAGCCAGGAATGCTTATGTTTAGGCTTTTTAGCTCAAGTGTAATTCAGTTCTTGGTTAGTTAGAGGACAATGAGATATTTAAGGAGACTTGAGTGAGTTGGTTAGGGTAGGAATTAGATCTGGAAAGTGTGCTGCTATTAATAGGTCATAAAAGGGCCATGTGGCTATTTAAGGAAATGCAGTTCTCATTTACAGCTCTATGCTATGCCTGTTTTATGTGATATGTGTATGATAGAATATTCCTAATGCTGGATTTATTTTATAATGGATTATGATTGGTTTTGCACATGATTCAACAAGCGATAAAGTTATCTCTGACCATTATTTTATCACTTTGATTTTATTTCTTTATCTCATGTACATTACGATTTCAATTCCTGGTTCATTTCTATTTTAGTTAGATGCATCAAAAACTGACAGTAATTAATGATGGAAATATACATTTCTGGGTTGAACTAACCCTTTAAGACTTGTTTGAATGTAAATCAGTAGTCACTACTTTTTTGTTGTTGTTTCCATGCACTTTAACTTGCATATGGATGCACACAAAGTTTTCTCGACTTTCACAACTTAATCACAATGAAATGTAGTGGCATATCTTTTCTTCTTTATTGTGATGTACAAAAGAAGGTAATGGATTATGAACAAGCATAGAGTGGGCATTGCACTCAAAATGAATATGAATTTGCTGTTTATTGTGGAGGGGCAGGGTTTAAGCATAGTAAAAAATTAAACATACATGGATGAACCTTTCATAATAAGATCTATAACCGGCTTTTACATGCCAACTCTAATTAGATTTCAGTCACAATTTTCCATAACTTTTGGTCAATCTGAAGCCCTGTATTACCATAATAGCTCCATCCACCATGTAATCTCACTAGTCCAAAATTCTGCTTCTCATAACTGTCTGTTGAACATGAGATATCTTATGTTGTCTATGATTGTGTCACACTTTGCAGCAGTTTTGCATTTAGTGTGAATAAACCAAAAACCAAAAACTTGAGATATGGGAGATAAATATATATATTTTTTTATTGCTTTGCACGTGTCCTGTGGCTGTTTTGGAAGTTATTCACAATTGTTTGTTGTTTTTTGCTCACTAAACTTAACAATTAAACTAAGGAATGTTCTAGTAATTTCTGCAGGGTGGCTTATTATGTGGCAGAATGTGCAGAAGAATTCTAAGCATCTCAACTTGCAGCAGTCGGAGGAAAAGAGTCTCCACCCAGGCCAATTAAGACCCTGCTGATGTTTGTTCCAGCGTGGAGACTCAAGAGTGTGTAAAATCACATCCCGGTGCTGTGGGATCACCTCAGTGAACCCTTTTTTTCATCTGTAAGCAGATAGGCAACTAAGCAAACATACACACTGTGATGGGAGTGAGGACAGATGCGGTAAGATTAGCATGCCTGTTGTACAGTGACCCGCATCTTAAGGTGTGGTCAAAATGACCGTTGTCCGGTAAATTTTTTCCCATCAAAATCCAGTCATTTTTAATAGGAATTTGGCACGAGTGTGAAAAATTTCCCCACACACATTTTACAGCAGGTTCAAGTTGATAATGCAAATTCGTGACAGAAAACTGCTTCATGCTTTGTTCTACTATCGACAATAGACAATGGAGCTTGGTCCACTAAATATCGCCAAAATGTTGCTAATGTGGCTGCACCTTTATTGGCTGTTTACTGGCTGGCACTGCAATGTGGATTTATAGCTATGTGGATGGGACGCATCAGATGCGCCTCATCAAACTCTGCCATTGTCGTGACTCCCATCTGGATCACATGCTCTTGTCCTGTTCCTAGACATATGCCATCCATTAGGGCTGGGACGTTGATAATTTGAGGGGATGTGTATACTCCATCCACTGAAATCTTACTCATACCAACTAAATGTACATATTAATTTCACAAATAAACTAAGTGGTTATATTTCCCCTGTAATGTTGTACTGCATGATGTGAGCTCATAAATAAAAAGTGAAAAATCCCATGTAGACATTTCTTTGGCTGTGCCGCCTGAGCCTGCTAGGCGTAGTGCCAGGATTCTGTTGCCGTGCGACCAGGAGTGCTGGACCATGCGGCTGCTCATGTTGAGCTGATGGCGCTGGCTAGTTAGCGCTTGGAGTCCCACCCCAGGCAGACCTTTCAACGGTATATGCACATATGCTTTTCCTAGATCTGCTGTCAGATTCCTGGACTAGAGTTCCTATTTCATGAGGCAAGCATCACTATGTCTATTTATCTGTAGGGATGCACGATAATATCGGCACAACATCAGTATCGGCCGATAAAAGCTTAAAATGACCATCATCGGCATCGGCCGATATGAATATTTCTGCCGATGAGCCAAACCGATAGGGGGCGTGTGCGCGCGCGACGACCATGAACGTAGCTTGAGCGCCAAAAACTTAAACTTACAACATGTCAGCTGTGTGGAGGCATTTCGAGATCTGTCAAACAGATAACAAAGTTGCTATTTGCAATATTTGTAAAGCACAAGTGATGCGAGGAGGCGTAAAACAACAGTCTTTCAACACTACAAATATGATTACACATCTTAAGAGCCATCATCCTGAGCAGCACCAAGACCTGTTTTTCAGGTGTGAATGTCTGTCTACATTTGTAAAATACTACATTTATGGTAGAATCAGTACAGAAGAGATACATGGATTTCTCTTCAGTAAAATTTAAGTTTAAATATATCAGGCGAAAAATTTGTATATAAATATCGGTATCGGTATCGGCCAAAATTATTTTGAAAATATCGGCACATCGAATATCAGCCAAAATCCAATATCGTGCATCCCTATTTATCTGTTTCTGGCTTTTCTGCCAACCTTTGATGGAATTTGCTGTTCTGACATTGAAATTTTTGCACATCCAAGAAGAATTTATTTTTTCTAAAAAAATAAAAATAAAAAAATGAGATTGATTTATCTCTGAAGGGACTGACTGTCTTCAGAAAGGTTTTGATTGCATTTCTTTGCATCCTCCCAATGTATATAATGCTTAATGAAGAAATGTTTATAATTACAGCACTGCTTTGTGTACAGTGGTAACTTGGGTAACCACTGTATTTCTGCACTTTCAATCAGCCCATCTGCCACATTTGTTCAGACCGATACAAAAAGTACATATAATTAAATATTAATATATTTCAATAAAGCATAATAAACATTTTGACTCATCCTAATTTCATAAAGAATAGCTGAAATTGAAGGGTTTGTGTATGCTGTTTTTTTTTCAAATCTTGTATTATTTGAACTGTTAAGTTGTTTGAATTATGATTTTATTTTAGTGTAATTTTACAGTAGATTTCACTATAGACAGGAATTATCTTTAAGCCACATTACTACATGAACATTCAGGTTCTATTCTAATATTGTAATTTCAGAATTTTTCTACTGCTGAATCCAGCATACTTTTTAGAAGAATCTAAAGAGTATCGACAAGTATTATTTGTATTATAAGACACTAAATATCTGTAATATATAAAACTATAGGGGTGTCACATTTAATCAATTCGTGGATCATTCTGTGATTTTTCCAAATGCATTGGAATTCTCTCTGGAATCAGTTCTGAGCTTAGTATTTAAAAGCAGATTGCGCCCTAGGCAAGTTTTCAATCACACACTCAAATACTCATGAAGAAGAGTTCTTGTGCGTCCAACTAATAAGTAATTTAGGTGGTTAAATGTACTTGCATCTCAGCTTTTTTTTCTTTCTATGAAGCGCGATAAGTGTAAACACAGCCCACTGTGAACACTCGCAATACGCTTCAACCTTTTTCAAACTTGATGATTATTTTAAGTTGTGAGTGTGTGTAAGGAACTGGAAGCAAGTAGAGCACAGCCGTTTCTAAAGCGCGAAGTGCCATCTGCTGTTAAAAACTAAGCTCAGAATTCATTCAAGAGAGAATAGCGGTGCATTCGGAAAATCACAGAATCGATTCCAAAAATATATTTATCGTGACACCCCTATTAAAATATCACCCTTGTATATACTGTATATTTCACATTGCTGATTAATGTGTTGTTACTTTTAAAA
The DNA here is from genome assembly GCF_023724105.1 of Carassius gibelio. Lineage (NCBI taxonomy): Eukaryota > Metazoa > Chordata > Actinopteri > Cypriniformes > Cyprinidae > Carassius > Carassius gibelio. The sequence continues at coordinate 9,910,966 of NC_068413.1, read as the reverse complement.
ACAACCAGACAATTTTTAATTATTTTTTACTGTGCAGAACAATATAATGGGAAAAACATTTCCACTTGAATAAAAAAAAAACTTTGCGCTCTCTTGATTTCAGCCTTAGCAATGCCCTAGCAACTAGTAACAACACCCTCTTTTCCCACCCTTTCTCTCACTGTCTCATATGTCTCATATTTCTGACAGGGCTTGTCTCTCATTGCTCACTCAATACAAGTGATTCCATTGGAATGCTTATTGATCCCACACACGTCAAGTGTACAAGGATCCCTTGACTCTCTGTAGCAAACAAGTGTGTTCAATATGGCTTGTTGTTGAAAGCTTAATTTGAAACATGCTGCTATTTTTTCATGCTTTTTTGCACCGCATAAAAGTGACTTTCTCACGCTTTTAACAGAAGCCGGTCTCTCATGGAAATAGGCATATGGAACATTTAGGGTAACATCGTGATGTCAGTAACCTTTCCGCAGTGGAACTGATTTGTTTGTCGAGAGCTGATTACAGAGAGCCTCCAAACAGACCCGTTTGTTTGTATAAAACTCCAGTTCAAAGACATTGTTTGAAAGGACAATGAACATGTTAAGACGAGATGTAGACACAACAAAGATTTCAGTTAAAAAAAAAATTGTTTATGCCATGTACAATACCTCTGAATATCAATCAATCTGCACTCTTGTTTTACTTTCCCAGGCATTATGGATTGCTGTGTTTTTCATGTGTTAGTACAGTGGAAAGAATTATTATGCTGTCAGTCACAAGTACATTTACATTTTAAACACAATATTGCAAGTTCCTTTGTCTATTTTTTCTCAACCAAAATAACAAAGTCAAAGAATCAACCATTAAAATTTTTACGGGCAAAACAGATTGGTGTTTCATTCCTAAATGAATCCGTGTTGTAAAAGTAAGGAATTCATTCATGAAAGCTTGTTTCATAGCAGACTGTATGAAAGGGTTTGAATGAATCAGTTCAGTTAATGATCGTAACTCCTTTATAAAGAAAGTCACTGAATGAATCAGTTGAGTGAATAATTCAATGGTTCGCTAAAAAAGGACACTTGTCGCCACCTACTGGCGTGACGATGTTATCACACGGAAAGAGTCAACTTAAATATTGCACCATTGCACAGGCCGACAGTCTGTCTGACAAAAGACAAAAGGAAAAACAGACAACAGGTAAAATACGAACAGTAAAAAAAAAAAAAAAAAAGCCGCTCTTGGCACACCGCAAAGCCAACCAAATCCGAGTACTGTTGTGTAACTGTTAGCTGGTGTGTCTCATCATGACACATTCCAGCTCAGTTAAAGCCCACCACAGATGGACCATGGCTTCTCATTGGGCCTAGCTTGACTACATGCTTCCCAAGCTAATAGTCCAAACTGCGGTCCATCTGCTTGCTAGACTTTTTGGCTTTGCTTCTCATTTTACTCTTCCTCTCCCCCTCCTCCCTACCCTCTAAATTCCCTCAACAGTCTCTAACAGTAATAATATTTAGCTGTAGTGAGTCCAGAGCTGCAGTTAACTAACAAGGCTGGCACACAGCAGCGCCAGGCCCTGCACAAACACCCTGCATCCTGACTTCACACAGGGTTTCTTCCTCCTCCGTGCCCCTCTTCATGGCCGTCCTCAGAGATTTTTACTTACAGTGAACTGATCCTAAAGCTAGCTACCACCTTACCTCAGAACACACTAAAGAGACCAAAAATGGTCTCTGATCCTGCATATTTAGCTGATTACTTAATAAATAAACCAATCTTACGTATAATATTATTCAAAGGCAACAGCTTTAAGAAACATGTTCCTCCTTAAAAACATGTAAATCAACAGAGATGCCTTGAATATTAAAACTCACTCTTCTTTTGAAGCAGCAACTGATGTTTTTGTCTATATTTGTGTTTCTCTTTTCCAGTGTGTCCAAAGGAGTGTGAGAAGAGGGCGTGCACGTATAAGGGCAAGTGCTGTCACCCCCAGTGCCTTGGCAGCTGCACTGAACCAGACAATGATAAGGCATGTGCCGCCTGCCAGCATTACTTTCACGAGGACCGCTGCGTTGAGGCCTGCCCGCCAGGCACATACAAGTTTGAAGGTTGGCGCTGCATCACCATGGACATGTGTGCCCGTGTTCACCTACCCAGTGAGGTCGACTTTGTCATTCACAATGGAGAGTGTATGCCGGACTGCCCTTCCGGATTCACCCGGAATGAGACTCAGAGGTATGCCGCCTGAGCTGGTGTTTCTTTATGATTTCGCTGTATTGTAATTGATAACTAAAACCCAAACTGATGAAAATAGTTTTCCTTAACTGAAATAAAGCTAAAATAAGATATAAATATTGGGTGGAAATTTTCAATTTAAAAAACACAAATGAAAATTAGAAAAATGCTTATTTTGAATTTGACATTTAACTGAAATAAAATATTAAAAACTAATCAAAATGACAAAAGAATGTAAAAAAAATTACCCCCTGCTTTAAAATTAATATAAAAAATAAAAAAGCTCATTCAAGATATTAATATAAATAATAAAAAAAATATATACTTTAAAATAAGGTATCAGTACTGCATACTAAATAATATACTCTTAAATAAAAAATAAAATAAAAACTTTTCACATTTTTTACATTTTGTCAAAAAGATTCATATTTTTATTAATAAAATAATGTTGATTTTAAACAGTTTTTTTAAACTAAAGACTGATATAACAGTCGCTGGTTAATTTCGAGTCAGAAGTGGCTTGTGGTTCAGTAAGCGAGTCGGTTCAGTAACCACTCGAACTTATTTAGTGAGTCATTTGAACGATTCAAAATAACAAAACATGGCCCTTCGGAACAATGATCACAGCATTCTGCGGTAAAATGTTTTAGTGTAACTGCTGTCAGGGTTTATTTTGTGATAATTATCTAACCGCACAATATCATCACATTAGCAGCGTGATTTGCGAGATTAGATGAACATGTTCCTCTTGAATTCTCATTTATAAATCCATAAAGCTAAAATGGGAAATGTTACCACAGAACTGGTCACAAACAACAGCCCTGCCTGTTCTCTGTAGATTGTGGCTCCACTATTACACTTTCTACAACCCTTTTATACACCATATGACCATCTTAATTGTTCTAAAGCTGTTATTTATGCTGCTATTAAGATTTATGTGCTAATTTGAAAAGTTAGATTGAGATTTATGATCTCAAAATCCAGGACTGTTTCCTTTCAGGTGGCACATAAGCATACTGGGAACCGTTTCTTAAGGTGAAATTATGTGTTTAAATTGGGTAAAGGAGAAGTAATTACAACACCTTAGCCTTTACTTGGACACCTGTACTTTTCAAGTAAAATATTAAGAGAAAAATCACTTCATTAACTTTTTACAGGTTGAGGCTGTTTTGTAAATTGACCAGACCTGGTTTTGCCTCACTGCTGACTTAATGATCCTCCTTTCACATAAAACCCAGGGTTCAGGCGAGGACAGAGACCTTATAAAGCAGTGACCTTGTGTTTGTCAAAAACAGGCCTTAAATATGCTTCGTGTTTTGGTGAGACACAGTAATCCTGTCACGGTTTACTGGCGTTTGCCTGTTTGGAGTCTGTGTGTGTGGCTGTGATCTGTCCTTGACACTCACTCTCTCTCTCTTCTTCTCCCTCTCTCTCTCTCCCACCTGCAGTATGTTTTGTAGCGCATGTGACGGACTGTGCGATAAGGTCTGCGAATCTAAAACAATTGACTCTGTGGACGCTGCTCAGTCCCTGCAGGGCTGCACAGTCATCAAAGGCAACCTTCACATCAACATCCGGCGGGGCAGTAAGTAACCTCGCTCTCCAAAAACCCACAGTGATAAGGTGTTTCTCATTTCTAGACAAATGACAGACCCAAGCTTGAAACATCGCATCAATATTTGTGCCTCTCTATTTTTATGCAAATATGTGACCCTGGACCACAAAACCAGTAAAATAAATGAGCTTTCCATTGATTTGTTAGGATCAGACAATATTTGGCTGAGATACAACTATTTGAAAATCTTGAATCTGAGGGTGCAAAAAATCTCAATATTGAGAAAATCACTTTTAAAGTTGTCCAGATGAATTCCTTAGCAATGCATAGTACTAATAAAAAATTAAGTTTTTATATATTTATGGTAGGAAATGTACAAAATATCTTGATGTAAAATTATCTTGACTTAATATCCTAATGATTTTTGCCATTACAGTAAAATCTATAATTTTTAGCCATACAATGTATTGTTGGCTATTGCTATACCCGTGCTACTTATGATGGGTTTTGTGGTCCAGGGTCACATTTATTAGTTCAAGTTCCCACAGTCATGGAAAACCTGTCAGATAATATTAGAATTGTGATTTACAACATGGAAATGCAATGAAAATTAGTAAAATATTAAAAATGTCAATTTTTATAACCATTTTTTGCTCTAAAATACTTAATTTGCTAGATTTTTTTTTTTTTTTACTATAAAACTTCATTGTGTTTTCAAAACAACAAAAAAAAAATTCAGGACCATGTTACATTGTCACTGGTACATATTCTTAGTGTTTTGAAAAACTAAAGTTTTTTTTTTTTTTTCAAAGTGTACATGTTAAATGAAAATATTAGTATTTTTAAGCTCTTGAAAGTATATCTTAACTGTGATTTAGTGTGAACATTTAAAGATAAAGTACAGAAAATATTTTTAAAAGTTGCTTTTCATTTAATATAATGAAGATATGAGATATAGTTAATTATTTTTAACAATGTGCACTAAAAATATACTTGTTTAAATCTATTTTTCCAAAGAATGGTACCTGGTGCACAAATTAAAATCACTTTTGGAAAATTTGGGAACCTGAAAATTATTAGTCAATGACTGGGGGGGACCATTTATTAACTGACATGTTTTTCCCTGGTGTGACACAATAAGGTTCATGTAATTTTTGGAGTATGAGGCGAGCTGCTAAAGCTCTTAGTGGTTTGATATGGGACAGTTGCTGCCGCACATGTATCACTCACTGATGAAGTGATGAGTTAGTGCAGACACTGTGTGTCCTGCGGGATTTGGTTTGTGTTGCTCCAGTGTCGTATCTCTCTCTCTCTCTCTGTCTGTCTGTCTAATCACACTCTCTCTCTCGCTCTCTCTCTCTTTCCCCAGATAACATTGCATCAGAGCTGGAGAGTTTCATGGGTCTGATCCAGACAGTGACTGGATATGTAAAGATCAAACACTCTCAAACTCTGGGCTCTCTGTCCTTCCTCAAGAGCCTGCGATACATCCATGGAGAAGAGCTCACAGAGCAGTAAGCATCATAGCATTTCGATGTTTGATTGTATATTTAACAGAATTGGCCTGCAAAACAAGTGCTGCATGCATGCTATGTATCTTTCTGAACACCATTTATTTGTTGTCCTGCTTAGAACTGTGTCCGAATTATTTGTGACTCCTGACTCCTGACTCCACTGATGTGGAGATAATTTGTTCCCTTGTCAGATAAGGAAAAATTATAGTACTGATTCCTGTTAATTGAATAAAAAATCCAGTAAAAAATAATATGGTTAAATATTATTACAATTAAAATGATTTCACTTCTGCACCAACACAACAAAGTTTTGTGTCTGAAACAATAAGAAGAACATGAGGATTGTGTGCAGGACCCTGTGTCCTTCACAGTCCTCTGACTGTAACATATTTCCTCAAAGGTTTCCATAGAAATGGCTGAAAGTAATAAAAAGTCAGCTATGATGGAATGTACAGCTCAGGGTCGTAAAGCTGAAGTCCAGAGATTCAGCTGATATACAGTATGAATATGCACAGAAGTATACAAGAAGTGATTTAACACACATACACTGTTATCCGACTCATTTTTCCACACATGATATCAGTGCTCTATGGAGGATGTCAGAGGGAGGCTGTGGGAACTTCTCTGTTGTGATCTCACTAGGATTGAGTTTCATCTGGAGGAATGCTCGTAAGCAGCTCAGACATTCTTTACGTTCCTGAGGTGTTCCGTGCGCCTCAGTCGGGTGCAGCTGCAGAAGTCATCCTAAGCCATGATCTCCATGCGCGCTTTAATGAAACAAAATCTGTGCACACGCTTCAGTTGTTGTTTTCACACATATCGCATTCGTCATGTGGATAACCAGATCTGATCATTCCCATTCCTTTCTTTGGTTAGATTTTTTTTACATTAAAGATAAGAAATGTAGTGTTTAATACTTCGTTGTTTGTGTATGTGTGTTTTTCTGTTATAGGTCGTATGCATTCTCTGCAATCGACAACCAGAACTTGCAGTATCTGTGGGACTGGAGTCAGCACAATCTGACCATTAGAACCGGGAAATTGTTCTTCCGCTTCAATCCCAAGCTTTGCATGTCTGAGATCCAGAAAATGTGGGAGAAGACAGAGGTTAAGGAAAAGATGGAAGAGGATGACGCTCGTAGCAATGGAGAACGAGCAAGTTGTGAGTAGATTAAGTGTTTCATTTGATACTCTGCCACTGCAAAATTTTTAGATTTTTTAAAGCTAAAACTACCAACCAAAATTGAACAGACATGCACTAGATCCCCCACTTAATCCTGATGAACTCCAAAAAGTATTAGATAAAAATGCCAAACAACAAATCACCCGCACCTGATAAACTCCCAGACGAATTCTCTAAACACTTCTGGCAAATTTTTGTATTCACAGAAATAACTACATCCAAACAAAACCAAACAAAGATCAAGTTTATCCCACTAGTTACGGCCCTCTCTCGTAGATAAATACAAATGTAAAAATCATTACCAAATCTCTAGCCACTAGAATAGAAACATTTATCTGATGTTAATCCACCGTGATCAAACAGGTTTTATCAAACACAGAAATGCTTCAGATAAAACCCATCGATTATTTTTTGCCAAAACAAAAACAAACCAAAATCGTGATAGTATCACTAGATGCTGAAAAAGCATTTGACAAAGTAATTGGACCGTTTTATTCACATCTCTTATTTATACCATTTAACCCACTAGTGTAGAAATACAGCCTGTGGGGGAGAACAGCTTTCCATTGATTGTTAGGATAGGACAATATTTTGCCGAGATACAACTACTTGAAAATCTGGAATCTGAGGGTGCAAAAAAATCTAAATCTGGAGAAAATCAGCCTTAAAGTCGTCCAAATGAAGTTCTTAGCATTGCATATAGTAGGAATCCCTATCATACAGTAGGAAATTCACAAAATATCTTTATGGAACATGATCTTTACCTAATATCCTAATGGTTTTTTGCATAAAACAAAACTCATATTTTTGGCTATTGCAAATATACCCCAGCAACTTAAGACATGTTTTTTGGTCCAGGGTCACTTATAGTATGTTTTTTCTTTCTTTTTATTTTTGGTCTGTTTTGTATATATTTGTATCTATATTTTGATTCTTATGAGCTGATTCATTTAGAGAATCAATCAAAAGTCTCATCATCTCAGTAATTCTGCCAGAGCAGTTACTGAGTCAGCATTTAACCACTGAACCATTTCTACTTCCAGGTAGGTCTGAAAACTGTATTGTGTATCTTAGTTTCATGAATATTTAATCAGTATCATTACTGACCAGTTGCTTATGTGACAATCTAGTTAAAGATACACATTTGTAAAAAGAGGTTTGTTATTAATCATTTAATTAAAAAATAATCTAATTGTAATTCAGAAACATTTAAATTGTATATTTAACTATAAATTAAATCTATTCTATCTGTAATTGAAAAAAATAATTTGATAAAGTAATCAAATAAAGTACACATTATTAAATATATTAGTATAATATTGTATCAGTATAATTATTCCAATATACTATTCTTTTTAAATTTACATTATTTGAAATATATATTGCATTAGAAACAAAATATCAATCCAAGCAGCCTCTGCAATCATGGTGCTAGAGCTTTTCTGAGACGTAACTTAAAAAATACATTTTAAAAAGTATAATTATAATTGAAACCTGAAAAACTGAAAGGTTTTAAAAAGTAAAGGTTGCTTGTGCAGTTTTTCTTGTAAATACATTTTATTGGTTTGATATTTCGTTATCTCGTTATTTTCGACAGTATTATGTTTCTACAAAGACATCACTCAAGCCTCTTAAAATGCATTTTTCTCACAAGGTGTCCCAGTTGTTCTTCTGTACCTGCTCTATTATCTGTTTGACAGATTTCTGTACAGAGCGAATTTGCTTCGAAGAACGATGAAACCAATGCTTACTGCTTAACCAATGTGGTCATACTTTTTCCTCAGAACATAATTGCTCTGACTCTAGACTGGTGAGACATTAACAGAAGTGTCTTTTCTAATACCACTCTGATTCCTAGAAGCTCTGGAAAGATGGAAAATCCATGGCACAGTCATACATTCAAGTTGAAGAACTCTTATGGGTGCTTTTAGTTAAATCTCTCTTATGACCCCTCTTTTAGGTGAGAGTTATATTCTAAAGTTCAAATCCAACCACACTCAGAGTACTCGGATAAAGCTCACTTGGGAGCGATATCGACCGCCTGACTACAGAGACCTCATCAGCTTCATCGTGTATTACAAGGAGGCGTAAGTATCAGACTGCTAGAAGTTACTATTATAGACATATTATTCACATCAAGTTTATTAGCAGCTTGAGGGTTGTGATAAAGCATTATATAAATGTGCATTTGCACGCTGTTGTCTCGATGTAGACCATTCCAGAACATCACAGAATTTGACGGACAAGATGGCTGTGGCTCAAATAGCTGGAACATGGTGGATGTAGACCTTCCTCAGGACAAATCTACAGACCCAGGGGTATTGTTGTCCTCTCTTAAACCCTGGACACAATATGCCATCTTTGTGAAAGCCGTCACCCTGGTTGTAGAAGACAAGCACATTCTGGGGGCTAAGAGTGAGGTGGTCTATATCCGCACCAATGCATCAGGTGGGCATCACTATCCCTCCAATATCCAGTACCCAATCTACAATTTGACTTATTACGCCAACTAATCTCTTGCAATTCCACAGCGCCATCAATGCCCCTCGATGCCCGTGCATATGCCAACTCCTCCTCATCTCTGATGGTGAAGTGGTCTCCTCCCATCTCTCCCAATGGAAACAAAACCTTCTACCTGCTCCGCTGGCAGCAGCAGACAGAAGACCGTGAACTCTACCAGCATAACTACTGCTCCAAAGGTAAGTGTGCACCATTAATGCACCCTCATCACCTCCACTAACCTTCAACCTTCAGGTATTCCAGAGAAATGTACAATAACTATATTTACATAATGTGTGAAGCTTGCGTTGTTGTTGCTCTGTCAGCTCTGTCTGTGTCATTGTTTTGGACTACAGAGCTAAAAATTCCCATCCGCATCTCAGCCACGGCTTTGTCCGACATGGAGGGGGAAACAAAGCCAACCAAATCAGATGCTGGTGGGGGTGAGAAGATCTGCTGCCTCTGCCCAAAAACCAAGGAAGACCTAAAGGCCGAAGCTGAAGACAGATCTTATCGAAAAGTCTTTGAGAACTTCCTGCACAACTCTATCTTCACACCCAGGTATGCGACTTGCACTGATGGCACTTTCTGAAGCTCTTATTGTGACGCAGGTCTGTTTGGTTCAGTGGACCTCTGCATCTCCTGCTATTTGAAACCATTTTTACACCCCAAATGCCTAAGCCAAGTTTAAATGTTAGAATAATTTGATTTTGAAAAAAGAACATTTTAGGTTCAGTACAAGTCGAATCAACAAGTATTACAACACAACTTTTCTAAATTTTCAAATCTAGGTTACAGTGAAGCACCTACAATGTAAGTGTAATCAGGGTCAATCTGTAAATGTTTAATACTGTGTTTCAAATGTTTAGCCATAGAATGCATGTTAAAAAGATTTTAGTGTTAAAATAGACAAAAAGGTTCAAATTGACAACTTTGTTGCTGTGATAACATAATGCCTAAAATCATAAACTTACCCTAAAAGTGTCAGGAACAATTTTACAATTCAACAGAATGAATTTCTGTTCAAATCAATTATATTTAATTTATTTTTTTTATAAATAAAAGTGTTTTTTATAAAACCTTAAAGGGACAGTTCACCCAAAAATTCTGTCATTAATTACTTACCCTCTTGTCGGTCCAAACTCGTAAGACCTTTGTTCATCTGTTCATATTTTTGATGGAATCTGAAAGCTTTTTGATGCTGCATAGGCTGTAGTGGAGTTACCATGTTCAAGGCCCAGAAAGGGAGTAAGGACATCGCTAAAATAGTCCATTTGAGAGCAGTGGTTCAACCTTAATTGAACTAAACAATCATTTTTGCACACAAAGGAAACAAAAATGTATTCAACAATTTCTTCTCTTCTGTGTAAGTCTTCAATGCATGTTCACGAGAAATCAAGAGTTGAATTAATTTTGTGGTAACACACATTAACTTCGTTCAATATATTTTTTTTCAACTTTTGTATGACACACCATTTTTGTACAATGTTTGCTTGCCAGTTGATGTGAATTCTAGGTCCTGATGGAAAACTACTTCTCTAGCGTACTGAAAGCTTAGGTGGACCCTCAGTAGCAACAGAGACTGGGTTACTCCCAGCCCTTTCTGCCACAGTTTACAACAGTGGTCTGAAGACCTTAATTTCTTCAGTCTTCCTTGAGAGCGATTACAAAAGTAGGTCTGAGCTCATAGTCTTGAGGCGGCTTGATTTCATAGAATCAAAACCAGAATTTTGGAGGCTTAATTATTTCGACATGGGGCTGACAAGATCAGAACATGAGGTTTTGGAAAGGGGTAGATGCCAGCAGCGGAGGCTGGAGCGGAATCAGATGGCACAGGGGGGAAAGGTACGAACTCCAGGCCTATGTAGCCACATTGTTTGTTGCTGGGGCAATGGTGGCGGTTGCATATTAAGACTTCAGCAGGCTGTAATTTGGGATGCACAAACGGACGCAGACTAGATTAATGAGACTGGAAAGCAGCCGCCGGCTGAGGGCTCGCTCCATGTTAGGCTTTTGTTTGCTGAAACGAGGAGTGACGTCTGCATTGTGTTATCTGTTTACCTTGCTTGTGGCATCGGATGTTTTCTCGTCTCATGCGGCAGAAGAACGGCACACAGGAACCGGTTCAGGCTTGCTCAGACACACATGCTTCTAGACTTTCCGAGGGTTCGTTCAGGACATCTGCAATCAGGCTTTTTTGTGGGTTGTTTATTTGGTTGCGAGTGTGTGTATGTGTGTTTTGGGGTGGACCGGGGTTTTGAGTCATGAGTATTGATGCACAAATCGATGTCGCCAAACATCTTCTACTACTTAGCTTTCCCAAACTTCTGCTGTTGGAGCCCCATTATCATCAAGGTAATGGTTTGCGGTTCCCTCAGGGACAACGTGATGCACCCGTCAACCCGTCTCTCCATCTCTAATCGATGGAAAACAGACTTTCTAAATGTAAATATGCTTTCCCTTATTAGCAGGATGCTCAGGAAGCCCTTTTCTCAATCACTTGTTATTTCTATCTTGACCCACCAACCCCAGCCCCCTTGCTGCCTTTGGTTTAGATTTGCCAGTCTCCGTCCCCATCGAGTAGACCTCATTATCAATGTTTGAGACATAACCGTTCGAGTCGGAGAAAAACTAGAGATCCTGAAGACTTGAATGAAGCGGATATGTTTTTCCATTCAACTGTCGTCTCCCTTTCCTCTTCCTCTTGCCCACTCTCTTTCTCTCCTTCCTTAGATGCATTCTTTGTTTGCTTTGGAGCGTCCGGCTCCCAGGAAATGTACAGCAAACCTATGTGGAATGTTAATGAATTCCAGAGTAAGATCCCTTTCGAGAAGAGGTGTGGATGCGATGTCTTCTCTTTCAAACTCCCACACAGCTGATCAGCTTTTTGGGCCCTGTAATGGGAGTCTGAGTCATTCCTGAGCGAGGACTTGACTTTCTGCCAGGGGATGTGAGGTGTTGCCTATCTATCAATGACACATAAGTCTCCTGCCTGGGAGAAGGAAGACTGGATGTGCTGCTGTCAGTGTTGTCAACACCTGCTGTTAGGCCTTTGATCCTGTGCGTCCGAGTTCTTGATGCAAGCCTGACCTTTTCCTAGTCAGCGGTCAGTGCCAGAAGCATTTCGGTTAAGATCAATGTTTATGGCTGTAGACTTAATGCAGATCCTGACCGTATTTGAGCCTGAGTTAAAGGTTCCAAAATAATTATTTAATACAATAGCATTAATGTAGCACTTTAAGGGTTTTCTTTGTGCTTGATGAGTAGTGGGGTTGAAGTGATACTCAGTATGATTTGATCTTCCACAGTAAACACTCTCAAGGGTGATCTGAATCCCTAGTTAGTAAGTGTTAAATAGTGTCCAGTTGCTTCCAAATCCCCCACTCATAAATCATGTAGCACCGTTCAATGGAAGTGACATGGAATGTGGTTAGAGTTGATTTGATTGTTCTTCCCTACAGCGTTCTACGTTGGCTTTTATTAAAAGTTTCCACTCGCACACATATACAAAACAAACAGACAAAGATCTTCTCCCATTACTGTCATTTCTTGGTTGATTAATTTGAGCTGGCAGAATAAGTCTTATAGCAAAGTTTGAACTTTCATAATCATCAGTGGTTAAAGTTCATAACTGCTTGTAAATCTACTTCTTGAAGGCTGTTAAATAGGACATTCAAACAAGCCTTTCTGCCTATGTTGCTATGTCTGTCTGGAAAAATACCTGCTGTGGCATCTCTAGAGCAAAACACTTCTCACTTTTGCGCATACAACAGGATCTGGTTCTGCAATATTTAAATTTTATGTCAGAAATGTTGCACAGTAGACTGTAAATAATGTAAGTAACAATTGTTTTTTTTTTTTTTTAAGGATCTTGTAATCAGCCAAGAAGCCACAGTTATCAGTTGATATGTGTTCAATGCGTCAATCGATAACTAGTTAGAATCCCCAAACTGTTTTTGACAAAGCTGAAAACTTGTAATGTCTGTCTCCACTTATTGTCTGTTAGTCTTTGTGTCTGGCACTAGCACTTTTCTCTCTTGTATTTGTTTGGCACACTGGGGTTTCCCCCATGTTCATCTCAAACCATCCTGTCTTTCCCATCTGCGGTGGATGGTATTGTTTGGTCTGACTATTGAATTTTTACAGAGATCCTGAGCGAGCAAATCGTTATGTGTCTCCTAAAAGTGGCTCTAGGTAAGGCTGTGACCCTGCCCTAGTCATATATGTGAAGTGGCAGTGGGTCCGTTGGCGTCTGGTAAGCTCTTGTGGTTGCTGCTGATTGCATGTCTTTAGTTGCAGCAGGGTTGACCTAAAGCCAGTGCCTCAGTTTGCTTATCGCCTCATGCGTCGTCTCTACTGTCACAAGCAGAGTTGGTCATATCATTATTATGGATGTTCGATATTTGTTCCAAATATGCCTTCTCATTTCATTTTCTCATCTGCAGAAATGTTTGTTGTATGCGTCCCGCTTCATTTGAAGGTATATATGTTATAGTATGCAATGATAAATGTTTCATGGTTTATACAGTACCTGGACAGAAAGAAGAGTCTGAATGAAAATCAAGGGTCAGACTAGAGAGTTATTGGAAACAATTGATCATTTCTTTTAAAAACTAGCAATTTTCTATGAGCGATCAGACCCAGCCCAGCTGGATGTATAACACTGATTAGAATTTAAAAGATCTCATCATTCAGGATACTAAATGATTGATAAGATCCAGAAGAGAAAAAGGAGCTCTGTAGGTTGTGGAGTAATGCAAGTATCCTCTGTGTTACTAAGAGACCTGTTAGTAGGACATTCGAGAATTAGGCTTGCATGCTAAAGGAAGTGATGTGTGTTGTAGAGTAATTGTGTGCAGTAATTGGCTTGTATGCTTTTAAACCAGTGCTGACTCTGCTGACACTGGCTGACTGCTCTGTATCTTATATATGATCTCTTACTGTTGTTTACTACTTCATTTGCTTTACCTTTTATTTTATTTTAACCTTAATTTCCTTTTCTTACTTTTTTTTTTGCTGTGACTTACTACTTCCGTTTCTTTTCCTCTTTTCTGCTTTCCTTTCCTTCCTTTCTTATTGTCATTTACTACTCCTGGCCTTTTCCCATTTCCAATTCTGCTTCCTTTCCTTTTTATTGTCATTACCTTTTTCTGATTCCATTTCCTTTCCTTTTCCATTCTCTTGTTTCCTTTTCCAATTTTTTTCTTGCTCATTTACTACTTCCTTTTTTCACTTTTCTTTACTCATTTTAATTTCCAGTTTAATTTCCTTTTCCCATGTCCTTATTTCTGTTTCCTATCATTTTCCATTCCTTCATTTGATTTTCACTTTCCTTTCCTTTCCTTCTTAGCCATTTAATAATCTGTTTCCTTTCCCTTTCCTCTTCCCTTTTCCTTTTCTTTATCACTGTTATTTTACTATTGTCTTTTCCTGTCCTTTTGCTTTCCTTTCCTTATTTCCCATTCTCTTTCCTTTTTCTGTTTCCAATATTTTCCATTTCCTTTAATTAGATTTTCTTTGTCCTTTTCATTTCTCTTTCCTGTCATTTTTCCCCTTTCCTTTCTTGTCTCTTTCTTTCCCCCTTTTATTTTCTTTGCTTTTCCTATTTAACTTTTCTTTTTCATGTTCTCAGACCTCCAGACAGGAAACGGCGAGACCTATTTGGAGTGGCCAATGGCACACTGCTGCAAGGTGCAAGCAGGAACATCACAGGAATGGAGAGTAACATCACTGACCCAAAGCTGCATGAGAAAGAGTATCCTTTCTCTGAGGACAAAGTCTTTACAGAGTTCATGGAGATATCCAACCTGCAGCCCTTCACCGTGTACCGCATCGACATCCACGCCTGTAACTACGAGATCCACCGCTGCAGTGCCGCAGCTTTTGTGTTCTCTAGAACCAAACCAGCAGGTCAGCAAAACCAACAAACCAAACTCATGCACAAGTGACTATATATCCATGCCAGCGAAATATTACAATTCCAGTAATTTTCCACTGCGCCTACAGCAAGATTTTTAAAATTTGCTATTGAGGTCATGTTAACAGCAATTAAAACCATAATGCAATTTAAATCTTATTGAATTACTGAAAGAAAGCACTGGCCTTAAGCACAGTAATGTTTTTCCCCAGACAAAGCGGATGATATTCCCGGCACTGTAACTCAGGAGAGGGATGAGAAGGGAGAAGGAACAGTGCTACTGCGGTGGCCCGAGCCTAATCACCCTAATGGACTGATCCTCATGTATGAGATCAAATATCGTCTGGGAACTGAGGTTAGTGCGACAACTAACTCATACACCATTAAGAAATAGTTCAAACTACAGCCAATGCCACAAACCGACTGTGTGTGTGTGTTACAGCCAGAGAAGCATGAGTGTGTATCACGGCAGCAGTACAGAGTGTTGCGAGGAGCTCAGATCAGCAATTTGCCCTCTGGAAATTATTCTGCCCGGGTCAGAGCCACATCTTTGGCTGGGAACGGGTCGTGGACTGAACCAGTGTCCTTCTATGTGCCGCCCCCTAAAAGTAAGAATGCACATAAGAAACCGATGGTTTTATTTTTAGGAGGTACTGATAACTTATACTTAACTTAGCTTAATAGCTTAATAACTTAATAGCTTATTTAATGGAAATGTAGAGAGACCTGTTTCAGTCTAATGTCATGTTTAGTTCTTAATTCTGTACAAATGTCTTTCTTTCTTACAGGAAATTATGATAATGCAATCTTACTGGCCATCATCCTTCCTATTATAGTGCTAGTGTTGCTCGCTGCAGTGATTTCCATTCTCATCTTTGTCACCAAAAAGAGGTTGATGTCCCTTCTAGTAAAAAAAATAAACTTCATTTTTTATTTCCAGTGTCCAGTACTGTTTTCCATTGTTTTTTTATGCGTTTCCTTTCAGGAATAGTGACAGGTTAGGAAATGGTGTGCTATATGCTTCTGTAAACCCTGAATACTTCAGTCCTTTTGAAAGTGAGTATTATCTCAACTTTTTAAAATTGATTTTTTGAAAAAGTTTTTTTTCAGTTTTCTGGTACGGTTTGTTTAAAAAAAGAAAAAGTTTTCCAGTAAGTTAAGAAAAATAATAAAAATTGAAAAAAATATTCCACAATATATAATTTGTTTTATGTACATTTTAACAATGTTTTGATGTTTAAAAAATATTGAATTATTATTGAATTATAATTTTTTCATTGCTACTGTCCTGTTCAAATGTGCCCAGTGTATGTACCGGATGAATGGGAAGTGGCTCGGGAGAAAATCACCATGTGTCGTGAGCTGGGTCAGGGCTCCTTTGGTATGGTGTACGAGGGCATCGCAAAGGGCGTCGTCAAAGATGAACCTGAGACCAAAGTGGCCATCAAGACTGTGAATGAATCCGCTAGTATGCGTGAACGCATTGAGTTCTTGAACGAAGCTTCAGTTATGAAAGAGTTCAACTGTCACCATGTGGTAAGAATGAGGGAAAAGTCTCATCCAGCAGTTGGCTTTGCCAACAACTCATACTTTAAAATATTTAAAGATACTTATGTAAGTGTATAATTTCTGGCAGCACCAAACAAATGCCCAAACGACAGATTGTTCAGACACAGGTTTCTCTGTGTTTTCATAGTCTTTCAGTGTAATTGCATTTTTTTTGTACCCTGGTTTAGGTGCGACTTTTGGGTGTGGTTTCACAAGGACAGCCCACTCTAGTTATAATGGAGCTGATGACACGGGGCGATCTAAAGAGCTACTTGCGTTCCCTCCGTTCCAAAGAGGTACAGAAACAATCCCGTCTGCTCTGGTTTTTACCCCATAATTTATCTCAGTGGTTTTTAGATTAAAAATACACTTAATTATCTTTATTATTTCTGCTTCGATATCATGCTCCCATTTAGGTAATGTTCACAGTTCTTTAAAGCTACTCTATATTTCAGTCAGCTGTTCAGAAAGGGTTTGTAGTAGAGAAAGAGAGAAGCAGAAGTGTTAAATGCAACCCTTTTTCTGCCATTTAGCAGGGCTCTAGCAGCCAGTCTTTGCCACCGCTGAAGAAGATGATTCAGATGGCCAGTGAGATAGCGGACGGGATGGCATACCTCAATGCCAACAAGTTTGTCCATCGGGACCTGGCTGCCAGAAATTGCATGGTTGCTGAAGACTTCACAGTGAAAATTGGAGGTAAACCTGTGATACACGTCACATGGATCAGTATATTCAAGAATCTATTTGATACAACAATAGATTGAAAGGTGTGACTGACCCTTCATGTGTTTAGACTTTGGCATGACAAGGGACATCTACGAGACTGATTACTATCGCAAAGGAGGCAAAGGGTTGCTGCCAGTGCGCTGGATGTCCCCGGAGTCTTTGAAAGATGGAGTGTTCACAACTAATTCTGATGTCTGGTATGAGCCGCCTTTCTCTCTGACTTTTTTGATTTTTGTGGATTGAGTTGGGCTGGCATTTGGACACATCCTATCAGTAAAATTTTTTTACAAAATTTTATTAATGGTTTTTATGGTCAAGGCTGCATTTATTTGATCAAATATACAGTAGATTTGTTGAATTTTTTCACAGTTGTTAATTCAGTCTTCAGAGTCCCATTATATGCCATAATATTCTCTACTGTGCAACTCTCTGTCGCACAGTAGAGAAATTACCGTACAGACAGGAGGAGAAGCTCGCAGGCAATTAACTTAATATGGCGTACTGGCGTTACATTTTAAAATACTATATGCAATAATTAATCAGAATACTTACTCCTGCTCACTCACGACAAAGAACTCCCCGCTCAAGCTCGCCGTCTCTGCAAGATTAACGATGGCAGTTTGCACGCACAGCTACTAGAAGATTTACATCTGTCAGACAGGTTGCTGACGTCGTCAAGCTTCGTTTGAGTCTGCGCGTCAGAAACGGAAGTGCTAAAAAACGCTAAAAATAGGCTTCACTTGTCTCAATTGAGTTCCAATGGGGTCGCTGTGTCCATTTCTTTTACTGTCTATGGGTTCATGTCTCTTAGTTAATTTCTCTCGGTTCATGTCTAATTAATTTTGATAAATTAGTCGCACCTGACTATAAGTCGCAGGACCAGCCAAACTATGAAAAAAAAGTGTGACTTATAGTCCAGAAAATACGGTATTCATTTATAGAAAAAAAATTAAATAAATAATAAAAAAAAAAAAAATATTAAGAAAATATTACAACAAACTGGAGTTATTTTTATATAAAAATAACCCCCCTGGACAATTAAAAAAACTATTAATTAGTTAGATTTTAGTAATAGATTACCCTAATAGATAAAAAAAACATATGAAAGTAAAGTGTATTTGTCTATTAAAACAAATTTAAGTAATAAAGCTTTTGGATCAAAAAGGTTTAATTTAAGGGTGTCCAAATATTGACTGCTGAAAAACTAGGATTTTTCCACTCGAGCAGCAGGCTGTCCCATCAGAGACTCAGTAGCCCCTCTCCACCACAGGCCCCCAACTGTCCAGAAAGCAATGAAACGGTCTCTTTATTTTACTTAATATGACAGGAAGCCTCACAGGCCTATAAGAGGTGAAAGCCCTTTAATCTTTTTTTCCCAATGATGTCCTTTGTCAAGGGAGAATATGCATCACTTCCAGACATTCCTCCAGTCCCAGCCAAGCGCAACGTGCCCAAACACATTGTCTCTTTGTCTCAGACAGACTGTCTCTCCACAGCTTCAGTCCCAGCAGCGGCGATTCAGTAGAACAGAGTCACGGTGCCATAGACAGACTCTTCCAATTCTGCAGTTTCCCAATCTCCAGCGTCCCACAGCTCTGTCTCTCGGTGCGCTCCTAACCTCCTCCAGATGTTTGGTAATGATGGGGTTGATGTGCCAGCGCAGACCCGCCTCCCTGTCCCTCCGTCCGTATCTGCCACTTTTGAAGTCCCCGAGATGAAAAGAGCCACCGCGAGCTCCCATCTCGTACTCCCATAAACCTCGCCGTTAGGTGTCTTTATTTGTTTCCTTTCCCTGAAAAAGTCCCGCTCTAATGCGGTTTTGTCTTTCAACACACAGATGTTGCAGCCAATTAGATGCAAGTCACTGTTGTAATAGTCCTGTTTTAAAGGGTGTTGAGCTTTGTCTCAGATCCTCAGCCAATGTCGAAAAATTTGTCCTCCGAGAACTAATGAATAACGACTGGCAACAGTGTGCTCTTTGTGTGGTTTTTATTTGGGGTTTGCCGACTTTCTGCTCCGCTGCTGCACTTTCTCACCGGCCGCCGGCTAATATATGGACTCATTCTCATTAATGAGGAACACAGGGCTAACAAAAACACCACACTAAAAGAGAAAAGTTCAGGTCAGCGGTGTTCGCGACTTTCGCGCTGTTTTGAAAATGAGCATTTTGTTGTTTCAGGCTAGAAAAATAAAACAAAAACACTGATGCATCTGCAGCCTTTCAGGGACACACCGCAGGCTAGTGCTGCTTTTAGGTTCCACAGGACAGCAATTGTCTCAAAGCGGCTCTTCGTGCATCTCTTGGCCTTAAATGGCCTCATTCCTTTCTTCTTTCTCCTCGTCCGACTGGATTGAGTTACTTGATGTGTATGATGTTAAAGTTCTGCTAAAGGTCTGCTGACAAAATCCAGACAAATGGGTTTTGTGACATTTAGCATGATTTACTGTAAGTGCCTTTGTGTTCCTCCTGCAAAGTTCTTTTAACCAGTTCCTCTTTCTTCAGGTCGTTCGGCGTGGTTTTATGGGAGATCGCCACTTTAGCAGAGCAGCCCTACCAGGGGATGTCCAACGAGCAGGTACTGCGCTTCGTCATGGAGGGGGGACTTCTGGATAAACCGGACAACTGTCCCGACATGCTGTGAGTCCCCCAACTGCACTTTGCTCCCAAATTTGGCGCTCTGTTTTACAATGTTAACCCTTTGTCCTCTAACCGGCTCTTGTCTATTTAGGGATGCGATATCACGCTAAAATATTGATAGTATGTCACCAGATGCTGCTGCTAACTTCAGGCCAAGCGAAAGCCCGGCTGGTGACATCTGCGTCACGGGTTAAAAGGAGACAGGTGACATCATGTTGTCAGGGAGCCTCCGTCCATAGAAGGGAGAATGTGTGGTTCCCCGGGGGTGACCGGAACGCTGACCCATGCTGCTCTACTTTTTATTAAGAGCTTCTCGTGCTTCTTCACATCTTCTTTGGAGCATGTCTGCATGCGTCACTGATCCGGTCTGCCGTTCTCCTTTTCTGGGCTGATGTCAGTAGCAAGGCATGAGGTCTGTCCGTCCGTTTCTCCTGACCCCTTTCTCCCTCAGTCATTCTTTCTTGTCTCAACTGTTATGGAAACACAAACCCCAGGTTTCCATGGCAGCTACGACAAGATGTCCCGATTGCACGAGAGAGGGGGATTGAACATATGCTGTGCTACACGAGCGCTATAAAGACGCTCATACTTTGTCATCTGCATCTCATCATTACACTCGGTTAAACATCATGAAGTCGAGATGTCGCTCACATTTTTATGATATCATGAGAATTTAAGTAATACTTGGCTGAAATACAAGAGCAGAGATTCAGAAATAGCTTGTAGATCCATTGAACATTTGCAAAGCAAGGGTTCGTTCCTCATAATGTTGTTCTCACTATTTGGACTTTTTTTTTGTCAAGCCGACTCTATAACATTCATATGTTGAGGAAGATTTTTTAAATCTTGAAAATACAGTAAAAACAGTAATAATGAAAAATATTTTTAGATATTATTTTAAAGTATAAAATGGCAGGCAGGCAGACATAGAGTTTATTTTTTGGTTTGCTCTTAGCTTAGCAACGTGCTAACATCAAACTTTGAGTTGAGTCTCTAGTGCTGAATGCTATTTGCGGAGTTGCTGGCTTTGTAGAGCGCTCCAGATCAGTAACTTGTGAGGTTTTATTTCAATTAGGATGCTGCCTTAGAAGGCAGCCGTCTATAGAGGCAGTAGACAGGAAGGTAGCTCAATGGGTTTTGGAAAAGCAATAGTGAGCGCAGACAGGGGGCAAGGTTTAACACATTTTCGAATTGGGTTTGAATTCACTTTAGTGAGTGACGACAGATGGCCTCTGCTATGAATTTGTGATCCAACAATGCCAAACAGACAGGTAACTCGTGATCGCCAGGCCTGGGTTGCCTTTATTATGAAAGAACGTCTCATAAGTTGACGCACAGAAAAGTTTCACTTTCCGTCAGTTATTTGAACCGATGCTGTGGAATGTCCTTGCGTGAAGGCCTCTGTGTTGTGTGGCTACGGCGCCCCGCTCTGCTCTGAACCTGCGGCTGGAGGTCACTTCGAATGTATTTCAGTGGGCCAGAGAGCGCTGGTGCTATTCTTAGCTTGTTTGTGTTTTACCAAGATGTGGTGGGACAGTACTACACCAAACTGTTAAGATCATGGGTTTTATGATTATTATTTTCTTGTTGCTGTTTTTTTGTGTTGTTTTTGCTCTCTTGCTTTTCACGTGTTCTCAGCTGTTCAATGAGTCTGTGGAGTGTTTAGGATAGCAGTTCTGGCGTAGTGCACTTCTCAGTGTGTACGACCACAAAATGTTCTAGAAGCTGTCTGTTCCACAACACTCCTGTGTGATCTAACTCTAGTGAACACTGCCACCTGTTGATGGTGGAGATTGTTAGTCTGAACACAGTTTATAAGATTTTACAGACATTATTATTGCTTGTTTGCACTGAAGCGCAATGAGTATGAGATTTGTTCATGAAAATGAGGTTTAAGAAAAAAGGAAGAGCTTACTTCTATTACCACCACAACGCTGAAGTGTTGATACTTATGATTTATGTGGGTTATAATGTCTTATATCATTTTGAATGAGCTTTTTCCATTATTTCAACTTTATATTTATGTTTTATGCTTTTTATTATTCTTTATAGTTTTTATTATTCTTTATATATTTATTGTCTTTTTATTTTCTACTAAAAAGAACTGGCTCAAAAGAGTCATTTGTTCATAAATCAGACTACAGTGGTGGTGCTGTATGTATTTTGATTACTCAAATGAACTGGCTCATTATGCAGTTCAAAGTCATTTTATAGCATCACACCCAAAAAGGTCTTTTGAAAATATAATGTCATTTCTGTATCTGGTCGACAGGTTTGAACTGATGCGGATGTGCTGGCAGTACAACCCTAAGATGCGACCGTCTTTTCTGGAAATCATCAACAGCATAAAAGAGGAACTGGAGTCGCCCTTCCGGGAAGTTAGCTTTTTCTACAGTGAGGAGAACAAGCCACCCGACACTGAGGAACTGGACATGGAGGTGGAGAACATGGAGAACGTTCCCCTGGATCCTGCTTCCACGTTGGCCCCCTCCTCTCAGGGCAGCACAGGTGCTCAGGCCCAGAGTCCACAGCCACTCTCCCCAGCTCAGGGGCCAGGGACTCCGATGGGGTCTGCCCCGACCCCCTCCACCACACCACCTTCCTCCTCCTCCTCAGCCTCTCCAGGCCTGGTCTTAGACAAGCACTCAGGACAGGTAACAGCAAACGGGCCAGTGTTGCTGCTGGGGCCAGCGTTTGATGAGACGCAGCCCTATGCACACATGAACGGAGGGAGGAAGAACGAGCGAGCGCTGCCACTGCCTCAGTCATCGGCCTGCTGATCAAGACTGCTCAGGCTCCCTCTACTCCTCACACAGGGTACCTACATTTCCCTCACCCTTTTGTCTTCATGGTCATATGTTTTTTCTTTTGTCCTCGAGGAGTCTAAACCCAGGGCTGACCATAGAGACCATAACCAGATGGACTGTGTCCTTTCTGGAAATCTGAGGATCATTTTGTTCAAATGATTTTGAATGATGGAGGATGTTTCGAGCAATTGGTGACTACAAGCCTACAAAGACTTCGGCTATATTTAAGGTTTCAGAACAAGCCACCACACTGGAGAGCCCTGGCTTTCATTTGTGTGGGGAAAAACAGTTTTAATGTTTTCGAAAGGAAGAAAACCTGCCAGTTCTTTGTGAAACAAAAGAGACATGCATATTAGCCAGCAAGCCCAGCTCGTGAACACTTCCAGGGTGTATACAGTGTGTTTTTTTTAGACAAAAATACACATTCCCCAAGTATTTTCTTCCTTTAAAACCGTCTTTATCATCACATTTCTCTTTGAAGATGCGGCAGAAACTTTCCCAGCTGCAATCGCTTGTTCTCAATCAGTGATTGGTCACATTACTGCTTGATCCACCCTTCTACTTAAACCATTTAAACCATTTCAAGGGGTTTGTTAGAGAGTGAGGTGGGATTTTCTGAAACTGCCAAATTTTTTGCCAAATCAAATCTTCTTTTTTCTAAAAAAAGAAAGAAAAAAATGATTACACAATCCCCTATCCACAGCTGATTTTCGAGGTTGTACTTTGAAGTAGTGCAATCAAGGGACTAAACTCTCATTCTGTCTTTTATGGGGGATTTCTGGACCTCATCTTTTACAATCAGCCTGAGTTTGTAAATCTTTGCCCTTTCTCCCTTTTATATGGCTCTGATCTCCGACTATTGCATGGCAGTTCCTGCTGCACGCACCATCTGTGAGCTGAGCCTCTGTGAGAGCGATGTCTCAAGTCGAAAGAAAAGAGTGCGTCGCTAATCGCGAAGGTGAAGAGATTGGCGGGCTGCGGAGAGGCGGGAATGAATTATAAGGGATCGGCTTGAACGTGAAGCAAACAGAATACAGGGGCTCCATCTGTTTCGACATCTGTCTTGTGAGATGACTGAGGCATTGTACACAGCAGGTATTTTTTTAGACAAGTCATTAGTCTCTCTGTACAATTCATAAGATTCTAAGAAGGGTCTTACAGTTCTATGTTAGACCGCAAGATCATTTACACACAAATCATTGGTTTGAGTCACTTTTGATAACTTTTTTACAGTTCTAATGTTCACCTCTTTGTATATACAGAAAGAAGCTGCTATTTTTTTCTTTTGTGGGTATATATATATATATATATATATATATATATATATATACACACACACACAAAGTGGTGGCCAAAATAATCAGAACATTAGTATTTTCAACAGCAAAAAGTGGGTTTTAAGTCAGTTATTTCTATCTTTTGCTGTAGTGTATCAGTATTGAAGCATCTTGGATATGTTGCCACAGTTCTTCTGGATTGATTCTGTATCAGTTTGTTCTGTTACTTCATGTTATTGCAGACAGACTGGATGATGATCAGATCAGATCTCCCTGTGGAGCACTGGCTGTTCTCAAACTCCTTTTGCAAACAAAAATCTCACTGGAATATTACAATTAATGTAAAAAGAATGGGTCTCATTCATGAAACACGAGCAGAACGAATTTTTGTGTAAATCGTGTGTAAAGTGGTTCTGGCGTAAAATTTCGGATTCATTAAAATGTTCGTATTTTCCAAATGTTAGTTGGTACGAAAGAAATCCACACCTGCTCCCAGCTACGTGTAAATAGTGCGTTTAACATCTGAACATTTTGCTCATTAATACGGCTGCATTTTAATTCACCTTAATCGGGTACATATTTACACAGCATTTTGAAAAAAAAAATATTATATAAAGTAATTACATACGGTTTTTCTTTTTACTTTTATTATGAGAGTAGCCTAGTAGTAGGCCTATGTAGATATGCTCGATGATGATGGTGGTCCTCCTCCAGTTTGAATACGATTTTTTCGAAGTGAACTAATTTGTTTTTTTGGTGTCAAGCTTCATGTCGAACCATTTTCTTTTCACTTCTGGGACTGTTCGATTAACAGAAGAAACTCCATTAACAGCATCTGTAATATGCTGCCTAGCTTCCTTTTTTTAGGACCTGATAGTACGCCACTATGTACGCTTGAAAATAAAATGTGGCGTTTTGAATGAACTTCTGATAATAAAACTTCAATTTCTGCAGCTGAGAAATTGTTATTTTTCATTCGCTTTTGAGAAGACACGTTGAAATCCTTCATTTGGTGTAATAATATGATGCTCATATATAGTTGTCTGTCGGATTTAATGGGCGGGATTTATGGTAATTGAGAATGAGCGTGCACGCGCGTCCCATTTACGACTGATTGGAATTCATTAACACACACACACATTTCACTATCACATCTGACGTTTACGAAGTATTTGTGAATCAGGAGAAGAGTTTTCGGGAAGGTCTCTTTACGCGCAAATCACTCCCATATTTACTCATATATTTACGAATGTTTCATGAATGAGACCCAATGTGTGTAAATGTAAACTAATATTTAATGCTGACACTACTGCAAAAGAAAGAAATAACTGACCTAAAACCATCTTTAGCTGGTGAAAATACTAGAGTTCTAATAATTTTGGCCACCACTGTGTGTGTGTGTGTGTGTATGTGTATATTTATGTAAAAGAAATCCTTCAGGTTTAACGATCTATGATATCTCCACTACAGTCCATTTTCTTATGCTTTATATTCTTCTTGCAAAAAGGAAAAAGAAAAAAAAAACAGAAAAGAGAATAGCAATTTATTTTTTATTTTTTCTCCCCAAGAGGTTGTCTGCATTGCCACGTCCATTGCCTTGTGTTTTTTTAACTATATTGCTATTATTATTATTATTATTAGTTACAACAAACTCTTTAGCTCTGCATGTGAACTTTAGGCACCCTTGATACAGTTGTCTACCATAGCACCTGCTCATGTGGTGCAGCTCAATCTCAGGTTAATGCTATGGTTTTGTTCTCCAGACATTCGCATCATTAGTTAATTCCACCTCTGCTTTTTTAGGTTGCCAGCCTCTCCTTACAGTGTAGTAAACAGTACAGTATCTCAGTGTCCTGCCAGGCATCGTCATAGAAGGTTTCATTGGCATTTCTTTACCCTCATAGACTATTTTTACAACCCATCCATGTAACTGAATAGCAACTAACAGGGCTAATTGGGTTGTCTTAATTTGTCTCGCATACCCCAACCAGCCTGTAATGCTTCCAAACAAAATACATTCATAATCTCTGCTTTAGTGTCATGCACAACCCATGTCGACTTTATAAATCCATGCACCGAGCACTAACCTTCCAGATGAAATACGCCATCTGTAACCAAACAAATAAGAACGGGTTCAAATTCAGAAAAGTGATCAGTTTGCTTAAAAAACGCTAAATAAAACAGTTGGTTTCACTGGCTAGTTGGGTTTAAAAATTTTAATTTTGAAGGATTTCTCCATGTGCATTTGGGAACGTTACCCAGGACTTATTTATCCTGTCTTAGAAGGTTATTTTCTTCCTTTATTTATTTATTTCCTTTTGTGTGTGTGTGTGTGTGTGATACCAGTTGAAATCACTGTACAAATGCCCCTATGATTTAGTATAAAGACTGAATTTTAGATGCTTTTTCCATGATGTCATGACTGGGGGACTTTCTTATTTCATTTCCTTCAGCATCTATCTACCTCATTTTCTTTTATTTTACATGTGGAAGTGATGAAATGATAAAATACATCTCACTTTTTTCTGTAGAGGACACATTATCATCCTCTGTCTTGTCTCTGATTTAAAAAAATATATAAAAATAATGAAAAAAACTCCTTAAGCACAAGCTCCCAGGAATGGAGAGAGGAAGTCATGGTGTGAGCTAACATGCCTATGTGACTCCTAATGGTGTGTCTCTTGCATCCCTTACCACATGCCCAGCAACACAAAAATCCCACTGCTTTCAAACAAGCTGCAATACTTTTTAAATAATCATAAAAATGCCTAATTCACCAGATGGTTTCAACATGATGGGCCACAGATAAAAAAAAAAAGTTGCTAATCAGTGTTTTTCCTCTGTATTTAATATTTTTTTCAGCGATCTCGCATATACACTGCTTGTAAAGGTTTAAAAAGGCATATCTTAAGTCAGGAATGCAAATGCTGGCAAATCAAAACAGTTTCAGCAAGAAAGGTGACATGAAGTGTAATTCATGCCATTAACATTACATCATTAAGGTGTAGATTATTGGATGAAGAACAGTTAAGCCTGTACATGATTTTTTTCCCCCATTAAATTCATTAGCTTGCATGATCTTGTTCAATATTTCATCTGCAGCATCGACAGAGATCATGGCAATGGACATCCTGTTTCCCAGCATGCCCTTCTCAGACACACTGTGCTTCTGGACCAAAATCTTGGGTCTCCAACTTTTGTCAGTAGCCTATAACTGAAGGTGACTTTAATGCAAACTGATAACTTCACCTAGTTCATATATACCAGTTTTTTTTTTTTTAGTTTTTAGTTTTTTTAACAATCAATTTTTTTTTCTTTCGGCTAAAGCATCTAACAGTTGAATGCATACTGAGGATTATGGAACACTTTCTTAGAACAAACCAGTGGATTTTTCCCCTTCTCATAAACCTACCTGGAAAAACATTCCAGCTGATTGGTTTGGTCAGATGCACTCTACGTGTCTAGAGAGTATATAGAAAGGGCCAATTGTTGTCACCGCATTCATCAACATCATTCTCTAGAGAGAGAAATGGCTGTCATTTTGCCCACTCTTTTCTACAGCTGCTGACAACATGCTGCTTTACAGAGACTACGAATAGTCTTGCCAATAGCATTGGGTAAGCGGTGGATCTCAGCAACATGCTTTCTCTCTCTAAATAAGCATAAAAAAAAACACAATGGGTCAGACGATTAAAATGCAAAGTGGATTCTAAGAAAGTCACGGTCTCACAGCCCCTAGTCTTTCTGTTTCATGGCACTTAAAATGCTCTTTGACTTTAATATTTTGGATCCTTTGAACTCCAGGTGTTGGAAACAAGGGTGCTTGGAGGAAAAGACCTGGTTGGGATGCTGAGAGGCACCTTGTTTGAAAAGAATATTATTCTGTGTGGTACAAGATGATCGAAATAACCGTTCTATAAAAGCCCTTGTGCTTGTAATTGTTGCGTATGTATATGGGTGGGAGTGTATCACATGTAGATGTAGTGATTAAGATTTTGATGTGTTTATAATGGGAAAATAATAGAGTTCACTATTTATTTCTGTTTCTTTTTTTCTTTCTTTAATGAATATGGACAAAAGCATTGGCCTGTTGCAAAGTGAATGTCAGTTTTCATTGAATGCTGCCAAGGTTCCTTAGTTACCAGTAGGTTACAGAAACACACATATACACAGACACAAATAGGACAGGGATGTCCAGTAGATTACGGGTAGTCATGACACAGAGAGAGAGAGAGAGCATGACTAGAATTTAAAATAAAAAGAGACAAGTTTACAGTAGAAATAGCTTATGTTGCAATGCAAGTTTCTCTACAAACCTGAAGGTAGATTTTTTTCCCCCCTCAACTATCATAAGAACTTTTATTTTATTCTATTTCTTCATAATGCAAATCCTCAGGTTTAGAAAAGATGCATGTATGCATTTTAATTGCAATAATGAGCTTGAGGTTTCACAGACATTATTTCCCATTGTTTTTGCTTGGCATTCCGACAAATTTCAAAAGGGGCCTTGATCTACTGTACTGAAAAGAGTTTAATAACACTTTTTATTTTCCTTTCACAAAAAAAAAAAAATACAAGAAATGAAAAAAGGAGGAAAAATAAAAATCTCTGTGCCACTGCATTGATCGATAGAAGCTGATGGTGAAACGGTTTGGCTGGTATTCTCCTCGTCTTGTAAGTTATGTATCTAAGGCCTCCTGTCTTTCAGTTTTCTCCTCACCACCAGTTGAGATGGTAGACTTTTTACATGCCGTTGGCTTAATGTATATCTGAAGAAAACTTTCATGTATTTTCTTTTTTTCTTAAATTTTGAATAAAAAAAAATGAATGAGTCTGAAGGCCTGTGTCGCGTGTCACATTGCATTTGTGTTATGTAAATCTGTGATAGGATTATGTTTTGTGGAGGATGTTTTCTACCTGTCCTGAGGTTGTGTGTGTGCAGGATGGTCCAGCTGGTGTAACACAGCCTGGATGATGGTCTGGAGTTGTGGTACCAGTCTCTCTGGGCTTGCCAGGCTCCCTGAGGCTGGCACATGGATCAGCACAGCCTTTCCCTGCCCACGGTACAGCGAATAGTAGTACACGAAATCACACAGGTACCTGCAGATTGTAAACTTACTGTTAGTGTATGCATTTGTTAACTCAACAACAGTATTCACAAATAAAAGTAGCACACTTAATACCTCCCAGCATCCCTAGAGTAGATGACATCAAGCCCCATACTTTTTAAATGCTTGGTAAGGGACCTCATGTCTATGATGGAGTCAAGTCGGTCTGGTCCTCCCTCAATGCAGCAGTGATGATCAGGGCACAGACCACTCACATCCCTGTCTTTGTAGCAGTGGTTCTTCCCTGTTTGCTCCAATGTGATGCCTTTGGCTCCTGGAGCTATGCCCAAATGGATAATAACCTGCCCATCACAAAGAGAAAATCTCTCTATCACTCTTTTGTATCAAAATACCTTCAGTGTTAAGACACATAATCTCATAATGTTTAACAAAGCATCTTGTAATCTCTCCTCTGGAATGAAGTGTTCCTCCTCAGCAGCTGGTGTGTGTGTGTATATATTAGTTTACCTGTTTAAAATTACCTTTGGAGTCATCGTCTGCCAGATATCATCAAGGACTTGTTGGGATTTTGCATAACTGACAGGAATCTCCTTACTATGGATTTCTATGTCCAATCCAAGTCCTGCCATCTTCAAACCCTGTTTAAACAACAAAGTGTGGCCATAGTGTGTCCATGTGACTGACAAGAAGTTATAATGACAGTACATATATTAATGACAAATATTATTTGTATTCTTTTTTTTTTCAACCTTTAAAATAGCATTCTGTTAAAACGAGATACAAAAACAAAACACAAAAGGGTGCCTTTTGTTTTCTTCGTTTAAGAAAAAAAAAATAGATTGGATGATTACTCCTATAATTTGGCCAGATTGCCCAAACACACTTTAGAATTTATTTGAATGGTGGCTAGATATGACCACCTGCTTATCAAAATGGCTTTGATGTAGGCCTACCTTAGCTGCCTCCCAACTTGGATTCACAACATATTGTCGGAAAGGACTAAAACCTATTAAAACAGATAGATAAACCACGTGTGGTGTGACGTAACGTAAAAAGAGTTTACGATTAAGGCGACGCTTTTGTATAAGATAAACAGCGAAACCATTGCAACTGCAACGCAACTTTCGCTCGACGTAACAACCCAGAATAATCCACCTTACCTGTTACAACTACAATTTTGTAAGAAGTGTCCATCGAGATAATGCTTTAATATATTTGAACCCTACGGGTTACCACCTTTTTTGTAACCGAAGATGAAAGTAACGCAAATCATACAACTGTAATATTATATATTCTAATGTCTTGTACCTATGGCTATTACCGAAAGTGACACTTTGCGCAACTGTGGCTGTACAAGAGGGAGTGCATTGTCCATTTTTCTCCACATGGGAGAGCCATCTCATATCCTATCATAGAGCTAAAGACGCACTCCTTCAAACATCTCACTGGACTGGACGGAGTTTGTACAACATACTATGGCTAAGGACTGATTCATGAATATTAATTACAGTGTGCTGACGTTGTTAAGCAAATTCCCCAGGGCGTCCAGTCACATGGCTTAATTAATATTAAACTGTCTCGCGCATATTTATTTCAGCCAATCACATAGCCCTACTGTACGAACGTCGCGTTGCGTAATTAATATTCATAAGCTCAACCGTCACTATAGTAGTACTCGCTAACGGGACATGGGATCATCTCAAATCCTCCGCACTTGTTCTACTCTGCCTCCGCCCTGCGCTTCTCACCGACGCAGAACACTGATGACAACGAAATAACTGATAAGCTCAGTACATTTAAGCGTAAACCAAAGCTATTAGATTCACTCAATTACAAAGGAAAATGTTTCGAATGAGGGAACCGTTTGAAAGCGAGAAGCTCCAACTGCAGGAGCTCAACCAAAGACTCAACCAGTACCTAATGCGCGCAAAACAGTTGGAACAAGAAAATGCCAGCTTGATAAGCGAAATTAATTCAATCCGAAAAAACAGGTCTGGAGAATGGGAAAACAAACACATGTCCGAGCTAAGGGAAATGAGGAGACTGGTGGAGCGGTTATCTTTCGAGAAAAGCAGAGCAGAGATGGAGCGCCAGAAGCTGCGCAATGAACTTCAGATGCTTCAAGCGATGCGTTCAGAGGAGGCTTCGGTGAGCAAAGGCGTCGACACGGAGCTGAAAGGCTGCGAGAGGCAGCTCCATAATGCTATTAAGACCAACAGTGCTTTGGAAGATCGCCTCATTGAGCTTGAAAACGAATATAAGTTTTTGGAAGATGCTCATAGAAAGGAAATCGCCCACCTGAGGGACCAGGCGCACTCCCGAACTGTACGTGTCGTGACTCAAAGGTATCACGCACCTCCAGCAGTTACGATGGAAGAGGTGCAGGAATATGCGGCCAACTTCAATGAAAGCTGGCAGGGGACTTTGGACATGTACCGCCTGAAGGTCGAGGAAATCGAAGAGTCTATAAAAGCAGACCAAGCGAGGCTCGACGACATTCAGAGGGAAAAGAGGGAATATGCTTCACAGTTCAAGAGGCTGCGTGACGAGATTGAGAAACAAACCAAAGTGCAGTTGAACCTTGAGGAGCAGCTCATGAACATGCAAGAAAATTTCAGAGCTGAGATCTGCAAGTATCAGGTGGGTATATCACAAGGTCCTCTATTAATAAAAAAGGTAAAAACCACATTTCCACAAATTTCCTGGCATCCTTTTAGGTGAAAACAGGGATTGCGTAGGATGTAGCTTACACAATGCTCCTCCAAAAAGAGCGCCACACCCACTGTGCTCAGTAGTGACAGCAGCAGGGCATGGCACATAATATACACACTGGAGTCCCTTGGCTTAAAAAAAAAAAACCAATAACGGCACAATTCCCATGTTTTTGTTGATACCTATTACTATTAGATACATTTGATGAAATTTACTTAAAAGTAAAAAGTATGTCGTTTTAAACAAAATGTCCCATAAACTGGCCCAGTAACTTGATGATCAAATACATTTGTAAAATATAGATTTAATATATTTTTCGAAAACATTTTCATAAATATGATAAAAATATAATATAAAATTGTTGTCATATATAAAAAGTTTTTTTTTTTATTATTATTATTATTTTTTTAATATGTGATATGATAGGTCAGAATCGAGAAAACAGTCTTTGCCAAGGGGGCTTTAAGGATATATCAAATCATATCACACAGTTCTTCCAAGAAATAAAATAAAAGATTACAAAAAAAAAAAAAAAAAACACATATACAGTAATGGAAACCAAGCAGTCATCAAGTTAAATGAACATTATCCCAACACCTGTTCTTTCAATGGGCCCCTTAGGAGCTTAAGTGAGGAGCACTTCCACACACACTGCCAATATCTCTGTTTGTCATCTCTAGCTCAGTGTGCTTTGATAAAATTGAGCATTAATGGTTTATCTCATGATTGCCTTTCTCCTGGGAGAGTGACAAATGTGCAGTAACTGAAGCAAAGTGCAAGCATCAGTAAAGTGTTGTGTCACTGTGGGCTAAATTGAATAAGCTGCATTGAGGATGTCAGTCAGTCTTAACATATTCCTGCAGCTAGCCTACTGAGTGCCAAATATTCAGACTCCAAAACCATAACAGATGACCATTTACTGATACATTTATTCAAGTCAAAAGATTTAAGTGCTGTGTAATACTTATGCACAGGGCAAACGTAGCTAATATTTATGGCATTTATGCCACCACTTGAGATCACAAGTATGTGATGGAGGGTGTGGAGCCACTGGAGTAAAAGGAAAATATAAAGGAATTTAACATATTGTGTATTTGATTTGTAAATTAACTTTAAAGCAGATAACCCTCCAGTCATTAAAAACACTTGTCTCTTGTTTCATCAGGGGGTAATGTTGGAAGAGCTTTCAAACAGGTGCATTACACAAAGAGTTGCCCCCAAATATATACTTTGGATCAATACGAAAGATACTGATGAGATAAAAATAGGTTTCATAATTTAAATGGTATACTACTAAGTGCATTAATGAAAAGCCATAACTGAGTTTGAAAGATCAGTTAAACTGAAATTTACCAATTCTTTCTAATCACATATGACATTCATTTAGAAGAAACACTAGTCTTTATTTTCAATTGAACTCTGTGTAAAAGAGAAAATAGTCTAGCCTAACTTCTTGTCCTGCAGGCTATCATTGAAGAACTGGAGTATGAGCGCAGAATGCTGTCTAACACCATCTCAGAGAAGCTGAAGGACCATCAGGATCTCTTACAGGTCAAGATGGGCCTTGCACTGGAAGTGGCTGCGTACAGGTAGAACTTCTACAAAATCAAATGTTGCTTAAATGACCAAGTAGTGCCTTCAAGGCTTGAATGTAGTCCATATCTGCAAAATATTTTTTTTCTTTTTCTTATAATTCACACACATTCATTGATTCCAGAGGTCCTCTACTATCCATCCAATTTCGAAAGATCCCTCAAGCCCATATTTGTTAAAGTACCGTTTATGATCTTATGTCGTTTTATAGCGTACGGATGAATGAATTGTTTCTGTGCCCTTAAAATGAATCTCCTCCCACATTCTCTAGGTGACGTTAAATATTAATACCAAAATTACTTCTGCTTCATGGATTTGGCTGGCATGACTGCTCTAAGGACTAGTGCAGGGGTCTTTGAGAGCTATTAAAATGTCTGATGTTTATATTTCATTGGTAGGGGTTGTTCACGCAGAAATAATTTTTTATTTAATTTTTTTACATTCCACTGCGCTGATTTTCTGATGTATTTCTATCAAAATGTGCTAGATGGACATCTTGATCACTGTGCTGTGAGTGATCTTGTGCAGCAACTCGTGCATGACATGGCGCTCAAGTTAAAAGACCTTCCATTTCACTTCCTACTGTATGTCACACATGTGTAAATGCAAAAAAGAAAGCATGAGTGAATGGCCCCTTATTCTGCTATTCTAAAAACATACCCCATGCTGGGTATCTAAAACTTTCTCCATGGACTAATGTGAATATACACACTGGACTGTTGTTGTCTGTTTAGAGAAATGTGTAGTGAAGTCTGACAGCTTTACACCCCCAACATAAGCCTCGTAGATGTATTTTTACTTTTAGTCACTGCAGCAACAGAGCGACTGATGCCCGCCCATTTGGCAAGTCTGCATACAGCCCCACCCCTCTTACCTTGTTAGAGTGATTAACTCCTCTGTTTTTATGATTTAATCGCTGTACATTTAACATTGAAGCTGTCTGATGCATTAGCTTATGGACATGAAAGAATTACATGTGGAGTTTAAATAAAGCCACACAACAATAGATTACAAATCTTGATTAAACTATGTTTGTGTTGTCTTACCCGCTATTTATTTATGTAATCCCACTTCATAAGATGTGTCAAAAGTTAGGTTGGCCTCTTTTGCCTGAACGTGGTCTGTTTGTTGCACATCGTGAGCCATAATGAAAACAGACAGGGTCCATTGTGGCAGTTATTTTTAGTTCAGTCTTTAGTTCAGTCAATTTTAGTTTAGTTCAGAGGAATCACAGGGGACCTTCACAGGGATACTGCATGTAGTTCCTCAAAATCTGCTTCGATTTGGTTCTCCAATGTATTTTTCATGTAAAAGCATTGTCAAGGCAGGTTTTAAGTGCTCAAGGACCTGTTTAACCAATTAAACAAAATAGTGGAGATTAGAGTGTTAGTAGTGATCTTAACTGAGTTTCTGCTTAGGGAAAAGGTCCATGGGCTTGGTAGGTTTTCTGGTTGCCCTCAGTGTTGTTGACATTTTGTGTGGTCATGGCAGAGCATGGAGGTAGTCAGCTGTTTCAAAAGAGGTGAAAAAGAAGTACTGAGGTATTGATACTGAATGTCCTGCTTACTGTAATTAGACTGACCTTAAATAGGCCTATTTAACCTTTGGAATTTTCATGTTCATTAGGGCACTCTTGGAAGAAGAAGGAAGACATGCTCAATCGTGGTCTACTCAGCATTCAAGAGAAAGAATAATAGGTATTTGCTTGCGACATTCAGCATGAAATAATGCTTTTATCAACACTGCAATTTTAATAAATCTGTGAATTACCATTATTTTAATTATTCCACAAAAATAATTATGATTTGAATGTATCATACATGGAGATGTTAGAAAGTAAAATGGTTAGCATCCCAATTTTAATCTATCTACTGTCTGTTTGTATTTGTAGATATAAAATTGCCGACCCATCCTTACACTCCAAGAGTGTCCGTCAATTCGGCAAGTCGACCAGCTATAAGAAAAAAAGCCTTTACAGATGTTAAATATATGGAACCAATTTCCAGCCTGAGAACCTCATCTACGTCAAGTCAATTTCATTCTTACGAACCCTCCAGGATCGTGCCTATCAGTGTATCAAATCGTGCCCAGCAAAGTCCTGCTTCAAGACGGGACATGATTTCCTTCACCAAAGCAGTGCAGGCAGCTGCTTCCAGTACCCTGGAGCCTGGAGTCTCTTCTGTTGAGATAAAAAGAGAGGAGACAGATCAGAGAATTACGAGAAAAGAGATTTCACAGCACTCTTCAAAGGGATCACTTGATCATACCCCCTGTAGAATCGAAAGTACACAGAGCTCTACAGCCTCAAAAATAGAGAAAGCAAATCAAGTGAAAGTGATATCACCTCCTGTGAGCTTCAGCAAGACCACCACTGAAGAAAAAAGCCAGAAAGATGTTGAACCAACAGCAAAAGGAATTGAAGCCAAACAAGATAAAGAAAAATCCAAGGTAACCATGGAAGAAGAAAGAAGGGATGTGAAAGAGTCAACAGCTAAAAATGATAAAGGGTCTGAAAATGTAGGGCATAAGGTGTTTGTAGGTAAGGAACAAGTTTTAGATGCAGTTTTTATGGAGGAAATCATTCAGCAAGTCATGAAACCAGCTGGTTTAGATGCTAAGGTCAGCTCATCCCCTGACTCAAATGTCACATATCATGTGGAGAAAACAGAGGAAGAGGATGGAACCACCAAGACTCAGATTGTCTTACAATCTAAAACTGAGGAGGAAGTGGACCTCTCTGAAGATTCTGCCTTGGAGGAACTTCTCAGTGAGGAAGTCAAGAAAGTCACCCTGGAGAACATCAAAGGAACCCCAACAGGAACCATGATCGAGAACCTGCTGAGTCTTGGCCGGCAAGGTGAAAATTTGGAAAATAGGTTGGTGAATGTGGAGATAATCGAAGAACAGGTGAACTCTGATGAGGAAGGTGAAATTGAAATAGAGGAGACTGTGGAGATTAAGTCCAAACAACCAAATATTGATTCCTCATCATTTTTCTACCAAATCGAGGAGCTGGAGAGTGACCCTAAGACCATGGAACCTGATGAGAGTGGTTCTGCTGAAGCCTCACAATATGGAAACATTGGCTCTGTACAGGTTCGGGAAGTTACCAGTGATGAAAGCTTACCCTACTTCTCACATGGCCAAGACTCACAAGAGTACTTCGTCTCCACTCCTGAAGACAATATGTCAGAGTCTGAGGAGGGTGGAAGGTTTATGTCTTATAGCCATTATGGAGTCGTTGATGATCTGTCTGATGAAAGATATTACCAGGAAGACGACCCTAAACTTCCTACTGCTGAAGGTCACAGTTACCGAGAATCACCTGAATACGAGCACTCGTTTTTGAGAGACAATATCCAAGACTGCATAATTGAAGAGGAGGTGCATGTCTCTCCCACACTACAACAGTCCATAATGGGGATCTTGAGGGAGGACACATTAGACCCCGAACAGCAGCTTAGAGGAGCATTAGAGCAAATCCAAGACACTGTATCTGGAGCTCTCAAGGAAGAGCTTGCCTTTTTTACAAAAGGTAGGGAGACTCCAGAAAATGTCTCTGTGGACATTAAAAAGGTAGAACAAGTTACAGACAATGGAACCATGACCATTGTAGCAGAGCTTAATGTTTCCCAGACACTGGAGGAGTCCGGGTTGCTGGAAGCAGAAGGAGATGATCTATCTGAAGAGCAGATAATGGCAGCACTAAGCTCATCCCACCCAAAGCTCCAGCAGGCTATCGGCGGAGGAGCTGGTGCCGGATACACCATGAAAATTTCCCAAGAGGAGATTCAAACGGAGGGAATGCCATGGATGACCGATGACCAAGAAATCCGACAGTGGAGCTCAACCGATGAGGCTGGCAAGACAGAAAAACACATCAAGCTGGGTCCCAGTGAGAAATCTTTTACTTTTCAGATGGACGTGAACAACGGCTCTTCTGCATCAGCGAGCGGAGGAGCTGTCGAAGTACAAAGAGGTGGCAGTGCTACTGAGTTCCCACAGACCCAGATGATTGACCCCCACTTGAAGGTCTGTCATGAGAAAAGAATCGCAACTGTTTATCTCGAAAGCCCCAAAGAGTGATATCATAATGAAATAACATTGAAATTACACAAAATATCAAGTCAAACACATAATTAGTTATGAACTGGACAAATGAAATGAGGAGTTGTAAACCATAATCCAAAATCCATGGTCCATCATGACTATACACCACTGTTCAAAAGTTTGGGGTCAGTAACATTAAATATTATTTAATGTTCAGAAATGATACATTACACTGATCCAAAGTGACAGTAAAGACATTTATAATGGTCTCTGTTTTAAATAAATGATTCTGATACTGAAGAGCGGAGCAAAGGCCTGCTGAAAATGTAACTAAGAATTTTATTTTTTTTCACAGAAATAAATTACATTTTAAAATATACTCAACTTTAAAATGTACAAACAGTCATAATTTCAACACTATAATGTTAAACCAAATAAATGCAGCTACAGTATGATGAGCATAAATGACTTCTTTCAAAAAACCCAAAAGTTTAAATAGCAGTA
This sequence comes from Carassius gibelio, assembly GCF_023724105.1. NCBI lineage: Eukaryota > Metazoa > Chordata > Actinopteri > Cypriniformes > Cyprinidae > Carassius > Carassius gibelio. The sequence goes on along the minus strand of NC_068413.1, from coordinate 9,873,158 downwards.
TATCTGACATTCAGTAGCTAAAATGTTAACTAAGCTAAAGCTAATCATTTAAATACAGTTTTTGTTTGATCTTGAAGTATATTTTTGTATTAACCATCTGGACATTTTGCTTTACTTCATTTTCATATAGTGAGAGCTTTATCTAAGCACAGAAATAGTGAAATATATTGTTTTCTTTTCAGCTTTCAAGTAGCAATCCTCTTAAAGATATACATTGTAGACACAATTCTTCTTTCCACAGCACTGCAAAAGCAAGCTTGGCATGTTTTAAAAGTTTTTATATGATACATCATATTAAAGAATGAACAGATGGAGACATTTACAATAATATGCAGAAATTGTAGAGTCGTCCTCTCTTTAATTGGCCATTTATTTGTGAGTTCTTCCCAACTTTATTCCTAGTATCACAGATATTTTCGGTAACACATTTGAATATTGTTGGTCACGCCCATGAAATCAGTTTATATAGTGGTCTACATTTGGCCACAGTCACTGTATTGCTCTACTGAATTCGAAAAGCACTAGACTGTCCTTCCTGTCTCCCAGGGATCTCTTAATCCTTAAATGACATTAGACCAGCGAGGACTAATCTAGCTATCCTGCTCTTCCAGGACAACACATTTTTCATTGCTCTAGTACGGGAGAGGGAGGAGTTTGATCGTAGAAATCTCACATTAAAAATAAGTGCTAGGCAGCTTACACAGAAGTGCGTAAATGCTTCCAGAATAGCTATTCGGTGCCATTAAGTCTGTGACACAATCCATTACGCAGAATGAGGATTCAGCTTCACTAAAGGGGGGTGTCTAATGAGAGTCTATTTTTAGGATTCATACTCTGCCATTTACACCTCCAGGTAAAATAGTGTAACAGCTTTAGTCTGAAGATTTAAAGTGTAAGCCTGTGCTTTTTCCTCTATTTTTGTATTGTCTTTAACAGATATGCATGTCAACGTCATCAGATGCTGCAATGGTGACTATCCTGTGCCTATTAACAGTGATGGGGATAAAAAAAACAATGTAATCTAGAATGAGGAAGCATGTAACATCATATTAATTTCATTTAGCTTTTCATATATCTGTATTATCCTAAACTATTATAGTCATCTAAACACATACATGATAAGTGATTAAGGATTAGTTCAAATTTGATTTCATTATTAACCATTTATCTTCATCCCTTGAGATGGTGTTTCAGCACCTGCTGTATTTTGTCTGAATCTATGCATAGGGTTATATGACTCAACTAACACTGTGTGAAACCTCATTTTGTTCATCTACAGATTTACAATATGCTATACAGGATTTACTGCCGTAGCAAACATTGGTGTGCGATTGCAGATTACAGATGCATTTTTGCTAAATGAAAATTCACAAAATGGATGTTGTGTGTTGTACTCTTAAGAAAAAGACTAGTCTGCTCACTGTGTGAACATTGGTTTAGATGCAAACACAATAAACAAGCTCTTACAAATTCATGTTGAGAGTTCTGTTCAATTCTCAGAAATAATACAAGACTCTAAAACTCCTGCAGCTCTCCAGTCAGGAATTATTTGCAGAAACCTCTGTGACGGTGTATTAAATTACCGCTGAACAGTTCTCAATTTTTGAAGTGAAGAGGTAGTCACCTTGCCAACCACTCTGAGGATCGGCAACAGAGACCGAACACAGTGAAGCTTGTGTGCTGTTCTAGAAATATTGCCTTGTTTTTATCCAGACCACAGATTTCCCTGGGTGAAATAAGATGAGGTCAAACATCCCTGATGCTTCGTGACACATTCATTAGATCCATCATGCTATTATGAGTTAGACATGCTATATGTCACCTTAGATGCAGATGATACCACTGCACAGAATGGAGAATATCTGTTTCAAGACAGCTTTCCTTTCGTCTCTCACTGACCTCTGGTGACCTAAAAAAAGAGCATAAAAGCATTAAATGCCTCATATATAAATAATATTCACTATCACTGACACAGTACATTCAAGTGAAATGTCAGTGTACTGCACTGAAAGCACATTTTTAGAGTGCACTGTGACTTCCTGCTATAGTGTGATGGGACCTCACACTATACGAGGCAGCATGTTCACGGTTCTTTGTGTGGATGTGGTTTTCTTGTTCTGAGGACCATATAGCATGTGAAGCTTCATATGAGGAATAGTTGAACTTTTATGTTGTTAATTTGTCAACTGCAGGACCATTTTAAAATTAAATAGTGAAGGCAAAAACAAAGAAAGTTGATGAATGGTGACCAGTTACAGGATTTACACAGTATAATTTTTTGTCTAAATGACACGTTCATGACACATGATCCATGAACAACCCAAATGGCCAAATACTGAAAATGCAATCAAACATTGGACTTTAACAGACATTATTGAATTAATTTTCATCCTTTCGGAAATTATCTTGATTTTTTCTTGATTGAAAAGCTTGGTGAACCATAAAGAACTGGCTAAGCTTCAGTACATTTAAAAACTTTGCCTTATATATATATATATATATATACACACACACACACACACATATATATATATATATACATATATAAATATACATATAATAACTCTTAAAATGAAAAACTAAGCATGTAAGCTTTATTGACATGTGGGACCCAAGAGGTAGTGGACGGCCTGACTCTGATTTCATAAACATAGTAGAGAGGAGAAGTGCCTTTGGCAAACAGATATTACAGCATACCTGGCCAAGCCACTTCATTTCCTCAAATAAACCCTCACTCATTCACTCAACGACATCTTCAAAACAACAACAGCAATGCTTTGGAAGAAAAACACTCGGAATGACGACATTAACTTTTTGTCTTTCCAAAAAAGACAAAGGAAAGTACTGTTCAAAGTTTCCTTGATGATTGAAAAGGCTCAGTCCGTGTTTTCATCACTTTCCGCAGGCAAAAGTGATGTCATGGGGCCCACTTCAATGGGAAAACAGTCACAGCGTTTCTCAAAAGTGTATGCATCTATAACAAATAGTTGTTTAGACACACTGCGTATGTGTCTAATGCCCACACAAAACTTTGTTTAATAAAAAAAACAACAACATACAATACAGATATAAATTTGAACTTTATTGTTACTTATATAAATCCCCGTTTCTGTTTTAACCACAACCCCCTGGCTTTAGGCCAAAGTCTAAACTAGGAGTGTGTTGCTCTGCTGCAGCTGCTGTCATGTTTACAGGAGAAAGAACCTGATATAAGCTGCCCGTATCTGTCAGAGGTAACGGGGAAAGGTTAGTAGCCTGAGGAAGTGCAGAACGTGGGACCCCTGATTCACAATCCCCAAAATGGAGCACTTCGATATGACAACAAAGAAACATAGCAACAGTGCTCATTTACAGACAAGTGGGGACAGGTTTCCAAAGATCAGCAGTCATCATAATATAAGAGGGGGTTTCAGTGTCACCATATCAAAATAGAATACAAGCCATCCGCATATGTAGGACTTACAAAAGAGGTTTGGAATGTAAATAAAAGACCTAATGTTTTAGATCTTCTTCCTGCATCAGTTGCTAAGAGCACTGACACAAAAGAGAATAACTTTGAATAAAGCAAGTTACCAAAACAAATATACTGTCCAAAGCAATGTTTATTCTATATGTACATGTTAGTACATATATAAATTAGAAGACATTTCAGAATTTAGAATATTATCAATTTAGAATATTACTTTACTTCACAAAGGTCAGGCGAAAGGTCTCATGAAATTCCTTTTAACTGGATTCAGTGGCCTTTTAACAGCATTCGGCAATGTATCAATGAATATGAAAATGTCTGGCTGCATCCAGAAAGATCAAGAACACATCCCTTGGAATGTTTTATATCAGAAAAAGCATCCCCTCTGAGGAGAAATATTATTCATGCTACACTCCAAGATTGGAGCATAGCTCTGTGGACATAAGGTCCTCAGAGACTTCGGTTGAAATAAGTGTTCAGATCTCTTTTAGTGCAAACTGCAGTTACTCAGGCTCTAGCGACTGTGCATGGTAGGATCCTGATGAAAAAAAAAATATTTAATTAACTGTATTTTAGAAACAGTTTTTTATACCGTAAGAATTCTATGTAGATTTAGACTTAAATGCAGCAAACTGGTGATGTGTATTTAATGTTTAAATGGAAGTAGCAACAAATCTTTTTTATTTTTTTTATTTTTTTTTACTTGTATTGTGACATACAGATTAAAGAAGGAAAAATAAACTTGGTTCTATCCATCGATTAGCCTATTGATTGTATAGAGATTTCAATTTGAGTTTGCAGTCAGCTATAAAAAAGGGCTGGCATTTAAGCACTAAATGAAGTCCTGTATATATCACCAAAGTCTCTAATTTTAGTTAGTTATAGCAGTCTTGATTAAAAATTACAATAATATGCATTTTTAAAATAGAGAGGAATTATTCCTAAAGCATAGTGATCATGCATTATATTTGATTCGCCTTCTTTAGGGTCCTGTGGGCGTGTCTCAACTGACATCTCCATTCCACCAATCAGCTGCAGCGCTTCTGCCACCTCTACACTCAGCTCACCAAATGTGTTCTTCTTATAGGCTAGAGACTCTGTTTGGATCTCAGCACAACGCTGAAACACAAAACAGAGTATAACCCCAACTATATATCATCATGTAACGTATCAGCCTAGTTGATCAAGAGGGATTTTTACATAAATTATCAATCCCTAAACTTTTATATATGGTCACTTAAGCATACCAAGGCTGTATTTATCTGATTTATACAGTAAAAATGTAAAGTAAATATACAGTAAATTTTTAAATATTATTACAATTTAAAATAACTTTTCTATTTGAATATATTGTAGAATTTAATTACAGGGAATTTTCAGCAGTCATTACTCCCGTCTTCAGTGTTACTGTCATGATCCATCAGAAATCATTTTGATATGCTGATTGATGCTCAAGTATCTATTCTTATTATAAACAATGTTGAAAACAGTTTAGCAGTTTACTTTTGTAGAAACGTGATACTTTTGATCAATTTAATGCATCCTTGCTGAGAAAAAAATGTATGAGCCCAAACTTTAACTGTAGTTCAATATACATTATATCCAGATCTAAATTTGAAGCTGACCGCCTGTTGTCCCGTGAGTAGAAGAAATGACTGAAGTCATATTGAGCATATAGGGTGAGTGTGTCCTGTGGGCCTAGTGCACTTCTATATGCACTTATACTCTCCACAAAAAAGTGTGCTGCTGAATCTATTGAAATGGAGATCAACATAATCAAAAATTTTTGTTCCCTTTTTACACTATATTAGTCCTCCACTACCCCGTGAAGAGCTTCTCCAACACATCATCATATTTTTCATTTGATTAGCTGAGGGTCACCTTTAAGACTTGACTGCTACTTGTTATGCAGGTCAGCTAACACAAAGCTCTCCTTGTGTATAGCCTTCACGCCAATTCACGCCAATGACAAACTCTAAATGTTGGATCAGATGCAAGGCATTTAAATGACAGAATGCCTTGTGCTCATAATACAATTTTTATTATATTCTTATATTGACTTCATAACACATCTCATTATTTCTGTGTGATGCTCTGGGCCTAATTAAATCCCCTTAAGGACAGACTATTGTGAATGCAGTCGCTCACTGTTGTGATGAGGCTCTGAAGTGGAAGAGTAGGCCAGAGCCAAGCTGTGAGCGATCTGGGCCCCCTCCAGACCCCCAGGACTCTGACTAAGAGCTATGGAATGAGCCTGCAGAAGAGGGAGTGAGAGATACAGAGACTTGAATAGAGATGTATCACATATCACACCCTCCCTGAAACATGGGAAATATCAAGAGTTCTCGACTTTAAATAACTCTGCAGTCCAGGTTTAAAAAACCATTAGACTGAGGATGTCAAAAACACAACCACTGGGCAACTATGGCTTGCGGAGGAATACAGTGTCATGTCATGGGATGGTTTATAGAAAGACTAGAAGCTGTTAAAGCCACAAAAAGGGAAACCAACTCCATAATAATGTCTCCATATGATCAGGTATCCCAATACTTTTGCCCATTTACTGTATGTGTGTGCCATTTAAAGGCCTCTGATGGATGAAATTAATAAACTATATATGCTTGCTCCTTGTTTACCCCAATATTGGTGATTAAAGCAGGATTAAGTTGATTTTAAAAATGGGTTTGACATTTCTACATAAGCTTATTAATCTCGTTCATCTGTTTTAATATGATTTCAGTACAGTGTAATTCTCTGAAGGACTGGACAAGAATAATCGCTGTGGTGTTTACCTGTAGGAGATGCTCAATGGCTCTATCCAGATGTCCCTGTGCCTGTTCAATAGCCGCCATGTTTCAGCAAACACAGCAGATCTGACTGAGATGAGCTTCTTCCTGAAGAAGCTCCAAGGCTCTTTCACATTGACTGAGGGTCTTCTCAGGCCTTCCCTGCCGCTGATACACCCTATAGAACACAGCACGGACACAAAGATGTCATTTATCATGAAATCTATCCACAATGTCACAAACAGCACACTGTTGACCTCGCTTATGCATGCCATCATATTAAGAATGGCTTATTTGTAATGCCAGGCATGAGCAAAATATCCCAGAACAATGAAAGGAAGGAGGTCAAGAAAAGCCTGTTCATGCGAACTGGTTAAAAACAGGAAGAACTGCTGCTGTGTACTGCATAGGATGGTGGCACCGGCTCTGAACCTTCAAGGAGCTTTCCTTTCTTTTATTAAGATGTGGAGTGCAGCAAATCATGCCCTGCAGATCTGAACTCAATACACAAGAGCTCATGTCTTTATTAGGTCTGATTCTCCTCTCTCACTATCAGCCTTTAGGCATCTAGTCTCACTCCTGAATATTGCAGAGACTCACTGTGGTCTGCTATCTGTGAAGAAATGAAGTACGGAAGAGTCAGTGCTGTTCTATAATAAAGTATTTAGTTCAAGTCACTTTTTTTTTTTTAGTCTATAAGATTTTAAATGTTTTTAAAATAAAACACTCACCAAAGCTGCATTAAACTGATCAAAAATGAAGTAAAAACAGCAATAGTATAATAAATATAAAGTAACAATAACACACATTCATTTGAAATAATTGTTTGTCCTTACTGTTACTTTCGATCAATTTAATGCATCTTTGCAAATTAAAAAGAAAAAACTTTTGTTACTTAAAATTGAACTTTAAAATTCGGAAAGTTTCTGTCAAAGCGAGTTCGCCCAGAAATGAATATTCTGTCAGTAATTACACACCCTCGTGTAGTTTCATACCCCTAAGACCTTCGTTCATCTTCAGGACACACATTAAAATTCAAGAGCTTTCTGACCTGTGTCTAGACAGCAATGCAACTGACATGTTCAAGGCCCAGAAAGTTAGTCAGGACATTGTTAAAATAGTCCATGTGACATCAGTGGTCCAACCTTCATTTTATGAAGCTATGAGCATACTTTTTGTGTAAAAAAAAAAAAAAACTTTATTCAACAATTTCTTCTCTTCTGTGTCAGTCTACAATGCATGTTCACAAGAATACCCCGATGCATGCGTGTACAATCCTCTGCTTAAAAAGGCACGGTGCATCAGAGTTCTCCATCAAAACACTGCCTCCTGCATCAGTAGCACCGCACTCATACATATTACTCTCATGAATGTGCATTGCGACTATTTAAATGATGTCCTTACTACATTTGTGGGCCTAGAATGAGTCAGTTTTATTTCTGTCTATGGAGGGTCAGAAAGCTCTTGGATTTCACCAAAATATTTTAATTTGTGTTCCGAAGGTCTTACAGGTTTGAAATAACATAGGGGTGAGTAATTAATGACAGAATTGACATTTGACAGGGTGACTTACCCCTTGAATTACCAGGGTAAATACTAACTAAAATACTAAAGATTTTCAGTTTGGTTTCAGACTTTAAGATCTCACTTTCCATGACTTCACCATGATGCAATTCTCTGATGTGTGCAGGTGTGTAGCTCCACTCTTTATGGAGACATCCATCACCACAGGGAGATCCCATGCATCACCAATCCATCTTGTTAAAAGCCTTGAGTCTTTCCAGATTCATCCACTCTAATGGATCCCTAACTCCATCTCCCCATCTTAGAGAGAGTAGCCTGTTCATCCAGCATCCTTGTCCCATAAATATAAAGCTAGTAAAAAAAAAACCTTCACAAACAAATGCTAAAGCTTGATTAGTGAATTCCCATGATGCACCTCTAAAATAGCAAGTGGATTTTCAACATAGATGGCTGACATTACACATAATTTGTAAGTATTCATGCATATCTGCATAATTTAATGATGATGGAGCTGTAAACACATCTTATCTTCAATCTATGGTGTATATTTTAGGATTGGAACATCCATTCTATTCGAATGAAATCAAAACGCTCTTAATCTGAATGTCCAATTGGTTTTATTGCAATCAGGGAAAAACGCTCAAGGGAAACATTTGCGAAATGGCAAAGATTTTAAACACCAAGGTTTTCTCATAGACATCTGTGTGTGCACTGGAGCACCCTGGCAACTTTTCAAGGCTGCATCAGAAATTCCAGACTCTGGGCCTCCTTTTAGGGGCAGCGGGGCCCGGCAGCGAGGATGTGCCAACTCTACTGCCGCACTGCCTCGGTACACAAACCTAAACACATCCTGTATTATGCCACACAGGACCAGTGTAATACCAGCCATCCTCTCAGGCATCCTCTGTGGGAGGAGAGATACAATCTGCATGGAGAAATCTGATTTAATGTCCGTTGTGCAGGGGCGTAATGCAATTAGAGAGCTTTACATGAACTGCCAAGTAGTCCCCCAAGCCTTCTGCTTAGTAATTGTTAACAGACCAATACTGACGTAGACTGTGTATGAAAGATCTCAGGCTTGATAGAGAGCAGTGCCAGGCAAAATTAGGGATAAATAGAGACACAGAGCAACAGAGAAGACTTTGTCGCCTTAAAAAAAACAGAAAATAAACACTTCGATTACTTCATACTGGCACAACAGCACTTTTAGTTTAGTCTCCAGCCAAGTTTAGCTCAACTTAATTTATAACTTTTCCAAAGAAACTACAGAGCAGTGATTTAAAGGGATAGTTCACTTAAAAATGAAACTTGTTATGTCATGTTGTCTCTAACCTGCTTGACAATTATTTTTTTAATATATGTTTTGTCCATACAGTGAATGTTGAATATTTTGGACCACTTTCACTTTTGTTATTTGGACAAAAAAAGAGTTCTGTTTCTGCACAATACACTGTTAAAAAAAGAAAAAAAAAGTTGCTTGAGGAAAGATTTTTAGTAAGAGGAGTTCTCTTTTTTTTTGAGAACTGGACAAGAATATTCTAAACATGTTTTCAACAAATATTGTTGTGTGTTGACCTTACTAAGATACTCCAGTATTTTTTCTAAATACTTTCCATATCGAGTCATCCGAATAAACAATTTGATTATTGTGCAATTTCCCAGCATGCATTGCAGCCTGAAAATATTATGTTCCAACTTATTAAAAAAGGATTATTGCTTTACATTTTACTGGCTTGATTTATGCTGCAGCTGCTGTTGTAATTGTTTCTTAGCTTTCATTTGGAGTTCGTATTTTTGGTAGATTAACATTTGTTGATCTTCTCCAAGTTTGAGATTTGTGTGTTGACGTACATGTGCATTTCATTCATGTAATATATTTGGATAATATGTTTGCCTGTAGTTTTAAGAGACAGATAATGGCCATATCAAGACCCAGATTTTCTATCAGCCATCAAGTGGATGTTAAGTGGATGGATGATTTAACATAGCAAAACTTAAAGACTTGACCTTCTAAGCTTTGTTTGCTCTCAGGCTTAGAGTGTGGAAAGACACAAGGAAACATACACTTCACTTATGAATCTGTCAAGGCCAATAATCCCAACCAGCAAATGTTCAACAAATGCTGACGTAAATATGTGTTGAGAATCATGTCAGTATGATAGTGATATGCTGACTCTGATGTTCATTCGCTCACAGCCTCCATCCGGATGAAAAAGCTGTAAGCTTGTGTCATTGTTTCAGGGTTTTGTTGAGGTATGTGTTGATAGCGCAGGTCCAATCATTTCAAATATGTCAACACTAACTATACAGTCAAAGGCTGAAGAATTAGAAAGCTTTCATCACAACTCACATACCCACATTCTTCTGGGACTAACAAAACCAGCTGACGAACTGATGAAAACACAATCTGCTATGGGTAGCAAAAAATTACCGATGCTCAAATTTCCCTACATAATATTATAAGTACATAATAAATTAGCTTTACTGTATAACAATTAATCTTCTCTAGCATCAGATTCCCTTACTTACATAACAAAGAGCAGCAATAACGAAACCTGAGATGGCCTAGTGAGATCTTCTGTCGCTCTGCACTCTCAACATAAACACAGCTGACAGACAGACCACAGTCGCTCATTGTCACAGTCAAGCTTGCTGAGACCAGCCATAAAAACACTAGGATCAATACAAGCTATTGAACAAGTTAATCAAGTCCTCCTGTGGGAATTATCACCCCTGTGAAACAAAAGATCTTTGAATAACGCTGTCAAGTCCAAACCCAAGCCAAAGAAATGTCTAAATTGCTTTATGCATGTTTAATGAATTGATGCAACTGATGTTTGTTTGGTTTTGCTTTGCGGGGTATGATGTAGGAAAACCACATGAAAAATGTACAGAGATGCTTTTCTGCTCTGCTCTGAATGTGACCAAACTGGAAAGAGTAGTGTGACATTCACATTACCTGTGCCAGCTTTAAGACATGATAAGACACAAAAAAGTTTCTGTTTCTATTTATCAAGACAAAGAGAAGTTTGTGAAATGTATCATAAAGCTTCAGTTCTTTTGTAATGTTAAGATATTTTGTGGATGAGGAGCACCCCCTTGTGGCGAAAAATATATCTGATACTGCTGATTTTTAGCTTGCATTACTAATGAAATGCCAGAGGTCAGAGTGCTTGGCAAAAAGAGACCAATATCTAAATGTAGCATAACAACAAATTCTAATGCATATATGAAACTGTTTCCTTAGTAACAACTGCACTAGTGTCAACTTGGAGTGATGCCAGGGAAAACATGGATTTAAACTTGAACCTGATCTTTGAAACTGCAGAAGTCGAAAGAAAGAAATAGACCACAGCATGCGATTTACTGTAGTGCTTTGTGTGAATATCAATGTGTACTCGGTTGCCACGTCGCTTTAAATACTGAATACTTGAATACTTTCGCAAGGCACTGTAAGTATTGAACGCGTCACCATTTTTCTCAGTAAAATATATTTCTAAAGATGCTGTTGACATGAAATTTTCACCATATGTTGATAACCCAAGTAATCTATTCATACAAATAAAACAAAACCAGTAAGTTCAGCAATTAAGTTACGTGTAATCAAATGGAATGAGTATTGCTCTAATGAAATTTATTACATTTCTTGTCAACAGCACCTTTAGAAATATATTTTCTGAGAAAAATGATGATGCGGTCAGTACTTATTTTACCCGCTGTAGTATCCATCTAATGTTAGATAAAATCTCTTGATAGTCCAGCTATGTCATTACAGCAATCCATTACAACAATTCAGATTAAAATGTCACCCTTTAAATATCATTTTGCATTATTGACACTGTTTTCCTAATGAATGTTGTGCAGTTGCTTTGACGCAATGTATTTTGTTTAAAGCGCTATATAAATAAAGTTGACTTGACTTGACTTGACTGTACTTTGCTAAATTTGTAAATATTTCATACTCAATGTCCACTCTGTCCTCCTTCCCCATGGCTTCTTGTGCTACAATGTCTCCCTGACTATCTCTGCCTTCTGAAAGCTTGACTCAGCTTCTGCTAAAGTTCAAATGGTGACGTGAATTAACATATTTATATCATTATTACATCATCTGAAACAACGAGGTTTGATTAATTATATTTATTTCTACTTCAATAGAGGAGTTTAATAATGTCATATACACGTTCCTATAAGGGATTTGAACACTTAAGATGCACTTGAGTATGAATACGACTGCATTAGATGTTTATGTAAACAAGGATATTTTCCAAGCAGTACAGTGGCACTTCCAAGAGTCTGATGTATGGTGAGGAAGCAGTTGAGACAGCTCACTCTCTCCTCGTGTTGACTGGAACGCAGTACTTCGTGTGCTTGGGATGCATGTTCTTGTGCCTGATATGCCCAACCTGAGAAACAGGAGGTCATAGATTGTCAGGAGGTAGTAAACATGTTACATTCATGTATGTTTACATTACATATGACTGCCTATAAATGCTTCACTGTATATTACTTCTATCTCCTTAAATGCATTTAATAATTAACAATTTTACCTTTGTACTGCAGGTAAGCTTTAACCATTCTTGACTGAGCATGAGCCACTGCAAAATGCTAATTTCCCTAAACCAGTCTGCTCAGTGCCAGGCAACGCACAAGCTCTTGGATACAGGGGTCATACTGCAAGCATAACACATTAAACTAGAAAAATGAAACAAAACATACAATTACTATAATGATCAGTAAGTGTCTAGCTGAAATTTTTTAACCAGAACTTTGAATGAGAACATGCCTGGGGTGCTTTATTTAATTCATAATGCATCATACTGAATGTTGGTGCAATAAGGTTATATAAGATTTATTCCATGTGTACCTCTTCGCTATCAGCCAAAGACTGAGCACATCTCTCTTAAAGCGATAGTTTCTCTGCAGGAGTCATCATACTGTAATTCTTCACATCTGCTTTTTGTGAGATTATTGAGGGATTCTACTGAACTGGCAGTAGAGCTTGCTGTGTCTCAGAAAAAGGGAATTGTTTACCTAGACAGCAGTTCTAGGCAGACAGGTGCTGTAATTTAATAGGTTTTGAGAAACATCACACTTTTGTTGCATGGCAAGGAGATGCATTTAAGTTGTCACTGAGAGTCTGTTAGCCCCTAACATTTTATTTAATATCTCATTTTGTGCTCCACTGAAACGAGTCAAAGAGATTTTAAACAACATGAAGGTGAGTAAATTATATACTGTATATATATATATATAAATCTTATTTTGGGTGAACTATGTCTTTAACAGCGACATTAAAATGAGCACACGATTCGGCCCAGTCCCAGAGCAGCTGCTGTGATGCGCGAAACGATCCACTGTGCGGTGCGACGCTCATTTTTATGGAGAAGGCAAATAAAAGTCCACCGTCCATTCATAAGCTGACAGTTGATAGTAAGAATTAGCTCTTTTAACGAGAGTTTTCTTAAGACTGTTATTGTCTTTTGAGGACCACTGGAAGTTAGAGCTGTGTGCAACTGAAGAACGAATATTACGAAAACTCAAACAAACGCTGTGATTGGTTGATTCTTACACATGGGTTTGTCAGGTGACTCAAGAGTCAAGCCAATGCATAATAAATAAAAGGTTGCATTTTAACGTTAATCGTCCCATGCTGTTTCTGTTCTGAATTTAACTTTGAACCATAAATAAATTTGACCAAATAATTAAATGTATGCATGTGTGTAATGCATATAAAGGCTAGCATTTAGTCAATAACTGATATTCAGTGTTTTTTTTATTTTTTTATTTATTTTTTATGCTATCAGCTGAGGGGCCGCCAGTCTGTGAGGTACAGTGCATTCCGAACATACTTACACATTTATGTCTATTGTGAAAATATATAAGAGAAAAATATATAAATAATTGCACATGTAAATGTCTATGTCTGCAGCAGATTTTATGTAGCAGATTTAATTACAGGTTAAATCAATTGATTTTGATGGACTGTTTTCCTCATAATAAACTAAGGCCCCACTATATGAGCCATTGCAGAGTGAATCTATTTTAAATGGTTATATATAATGAATGCTCACATTATGATAATAAGACCACATTATGTTGTGAGTAGTTGACAGAATGCAGTGCATTATGGATCGGCCTTCTCTTCGTACACGAAACCAGTAACCCCAAGCCGGGAAGGAATCAAATTACTTTCTGTGAGTAGCATCCAGTTCTCATAAGAGTTTGATACCATTTAATTTTTTATTTAGGACTGAAGCCTTCAAGGACCATGAGAAAGTCATCTAGGTATTATAATGGAAACTAGACTAACATTAAAGATCAAATCTGTTGCATTTTCTTAAGTGGCTTAAAGTGTTACATGCAAGGTAATATGCAGTTCTTTCCAACTTGTAATTTAGCACTGAGAAAGAGGTCAAGCAGGGGCTATGGCGAAAGCAGTAATATCAAAATCATATAGCTATCTATCTATCTCATCTATAGATATAATCATATAGATCTATGGTTATGAATTGAAAATTCTTAAATCATCAAGGTAAATATTGCTCCCCTATCTCTATAGCAACACAGAAGAAATAGACTATGTGAGAGCAGAAAATGTATTTTAATAATAATAATAATAAAACTGTATATTTACTTATCAAGATTCATATTTCATAGGAAAGCACTAGCTTTATATTTATATTTTGCCTCAATTTGAACATTCTGCCGTCATGATATTAGCCACAAATGTTTTGACCTGAGACTTTCAAGTGGCTGATTTCGAAGCAAATATAGCTATGGCAAACTCAGTGAAGCATTATTCATTTCACCATCATACCCTTTTGTCATTTTGAGTAGTTTGCTGTTCTTTTCTCTCTTGTGTGGGCAGCCTTCATAAAGTTATGTAATGAAGTGCAATCTGCGTTACATCACATGTTCCACACAAACACTAAATGTAATAAAATATTTGTATTATTCATGTGGGCAATAGCCATCAGTTTCCTTTGCACTACTTTTTTTAAATTTAATTTAATTTTTTACGTTTTTTAATAAAAGAGCTGTTCAGTGTATTATTTCTCTCTCTTGGAATGTGTTACATAGTTCTGGGTGAATCCAAACCAGCCCTTTATGAAGCCCACATTTTGAACGACGTCTTTATGCTTGTTTATGAATCAAAGGAATCTCATAACCTCAAGTTCCATTCATCATCTTCATCTTCACCACATCTTCAAATACGAAATCCACTGGCGACAGAGAGGTTAACCCAAGCAGTTCAAAAATAGGATCGCGTTCATGTCACTCCCTCAAAGGCTGTAGGATCACACCTCTTTTCAGGTTTACATCTGGACTGAGCCGCACAACCTGCTCCCCGTTAAAATCTAGCCCTCAGCGTACATCCACAGCCCTGCTTAACGTATTTACAGCTGGAAGATGAATTATCGGCTCTCTGCGATTCTTTTGCAGCAGTGTAATAGTTAAATCAGTGCCGAATGCGTTATTTGATGTGGTGTGTGGTGCCTCAGATTGAACAGTCCTCTACAGTGAGAAGATGGCGTCGGACGGAGCGAAAGGGGAGCAGCCACCTCCGCTTCAAACACTGGTAACTGGCCCTGGAAGCGTCGAGGCGGTGAGGGACATTTAAGCATAAAATGACATCTTGTCCGCCGCAGTGATAGTTACCCCGAACGTTAATTATGACTGGGAATGAATGGAATGAATAGAATAGGAATCGTGCAGTGCTGTGAATCATAACTATCAGTCAATGTGTTACGGGGTTCGTCTGTATGAGGAGGAAAGATTTTTAGGGGGAATATTTTGTTATAATGTGACATTTAATGGGACAGATTTCCTTTTGAATCCTTTATTTCGGGCAGAGCACAATGCTGTAGGCTATGAAGTAAGAGGTTTTTTTCTTATTGTAAGCAATCTTTAATATGCAGCTGCGCACGACTTAATATTACCATGGTAAGCCTAGATGATTACAAATATTTACCAGTCGCGTTTATTATACTATATGTTGTCACGTTTTGAAATACTGTCATAATTGAAATCGTTTATGAAATTATTATGAACAGCGTTTTATTTTATTTATTTATTTTTTTAGCGTGGCTAATGTCTAATCGCACAATGCACATTTAGAATTTTTTATTTTATATATATAATACACACACACTTTATGATTTTATTGTAGTAAGAGTATAGTAACCTTGTTTTTTTTTTTGTTTTTTGTTTTTATTTTTGTACCATTGATTACCATTTGTACCACATTTAGTCTACTACAAAAGGTAAAACTATGATTAGGGTAGCAAAACCATGGTTAATTTGTGGTTACCATGGTAACTATATTAACCATGTCTTTTTTTTTTTTGCTTTGTGGTAAAACCACAGATAAACACACACACACGCACACACACATATATACACATATGTATATGTATATATAGTTAATAGGCTATTGCAATTTCGATGTATTTTTTTTAAACTATACATCATATAAAATATACTTATATATATATATATAAACACAAACACACACACACACACACACACACACACATATATATATATATATATATATATATATATATATATATATGTAAAAGAGTTTCAAATAATTATATAAATATAATGCATATATAAAGTGTAATATATTAAGTAATAAATTAATTATTAAAATATATTCCTATAAATATTTATAATGTGTGTGTGTCCATGTTTATTATTTCATGTATTATGCTGTATACATTTTAGATATGTAGATATTATTCTAAGAATGTCAATGTATTTTACAGATTGATATATTTGACATTTTTCTTATGAAGAGTACATTATGATTAGAATGCAGCAATAATTGAATTTCACACATTCTTATGACAATTTTTCAACATAAATGGATGAACCTCACTTAACTCCCTTAAAAAAAAATCAATATTACCCCCAGGAGAGATGCTCAGAGCCCTCCAGTAGAGTTTGCTCAAAGCTTCTCCTTGCTCTCAAATGTATTGATCTGCATGTGGTGTCTTACGGTAAAGGGCGGTCTTTAGTTTCAGTAGTAAGATTTGTATCCTCATCTTACCATTTATCTTTTTAAATTAATTTGCTTGACAGACAAAACATCACTTTTGAGTACTATAGCCAGTCATATAGCAAATACATACAGATTAATGTTTCGGTGATGCACCGAGTGGCTTAAATATGTAGCGAAAAGAGAGATGTAATGAAGCGGAGGCGGGTTGGTTGGTGGGGGGTGTTCACTGGAGATGTTTCTAAATCGGTCTGAATTTTAGTGACTCAGCTGGCATAGTTCAGAGTACTGTGTCACCCAACCGATCAGAGCTGCTTTAACTGCTCCAGGCCCCTTTACATTTAGAGTTGGGTTGAACAGGTGCGCAGGCTTCAGCGCTGCCCATTGGCCACTGGCATGAAGTCATAAATCTCTGTCTTGTGCGTCTACCCAGACACCTTTCTCAAGGGCTACATACCCTTACAGAAGGATGCAAGGTCCATGAATAGTTCATTTGGTGGGGAGTTGTGTTTATCAAGTATACTCAAGTGGTCTGACCCCATCCGTACACAGTCTGGCTTGAAAAAAGGATTGTCTCAACATTACACTGTATTCAAGAAAGCATTGTGCAAAACCTGGTCAACATCATCTCCCACCGACCTGTATTGACATTTTTTCTTCAACCTCAGCACACTCTGTATTGCTTTATCTGTGGATTTCAACCATTGACTGGGGTTGCAAATCTCCTTATTTCTTCAAGAACAAATCATAGTTATATTGTACTCTGACATCTGTAGTTTAAGATACAGGAGTTTTTTTTACAGTTTCTGATGAAGATCTTTTTGTCTATGCTGCAATCAGTGTTGTAGCTAGGATCAGACCTGAAAAACGTAACGCAGTTTAATTAACCATTTACTACTCTCTCATTTCTCATTACACAGAGATCAGTCACGTGTGACAGTTAGTCCTTTCCAAAGAGACTCACTCAATTCTTACATATAGTATATAGGAAATCTAAGACATTTTGATTAGGCAAATTTAAACTTCCATAGCAGATGAATCTGTATTACATCTAGTTATATAGTATTTTTCTGACTGTTGTTCAATTACATAGTCCTCCATGAATGAAGAACAAGTTTTAATTTTTTTTTTTTAAAGCTTATATATCAACCTCACGGAAACTGTTTTCTTTGCTTTGTGATAATATCTCATTTCATTTCATATTCCTAATTGAATTACACTGTGGTCTAAATGATTGCCTCCAGCTAAGTGCATCGCTGCTGTATAGTTAGTCTTTATCTTATGTAAAGACATAGAACTAAAACCAAACATTAAAACAAATCTGCAGAGTATTAGAATTTAAATGACGGTTCATTAAAGCTGTTTTATTATTAATAGATCTTTGGACTATTTTTTTAATCATCAAGGTGAAAAGTTGGCCCTATTAAATGCAGTATTTGTTTTAAAGATGAAGATTTATAATTTATCTTTCCATAAAGATTTACTAATCGAGATGAACCAATGTATCAAAAACTGTTTTTTGCTTGCCCGTTTTTGATAAAATGTCAGACATTAGCATGAAAAAACATAAGCAAGAATGAAGTACAACAAAAGTACTGTTTGTATTGAAACATACTGTATATATAAATTTTATTTAAATGTATTTATTTTTGTTGTTGAAATGGCTACCCAAGGGAGCTCAGATGAGAAAGAACTTCTGGTTTCAAAAGTAGTTGGTTAATGTTTCAGGGAAAACTTAATACTGTGGGCAGTGAGATCGGTGCCCACTCAACACCTTTTCTGCCAAGGACCTAGTAGACCATCTGAGATATGCAGTGTCATTTTCCTTTAACACAGCTCATGTTCTTGCTCTGTGTATTTCAGAAATGTGAGCTGAACATCGACAACCTGAGCAAACCAGAGCTCCTGACCCTTCTGAGCATCATGGAGGGAGAACTTGAGGCCAGAGATCTGGTCATTGAAGCTCTTAGGGTGAGGATGAAATCTCTGCACTTGTACATTCCTACATTTGTGCATACTAGCTGGGGATTCAGGGTTTGTGCCATAATATTATCCAAATCCTTGTCTCTCCATACACTTTTCTATAAGTTAAAAGGCTAAAAGCCCATGAATAATAATACAAAAACTGGAATGAAAAATCAATAAACCATATACAGTATTAATCACACTGGCTTGCATGTATCATTAATTTCCTCTCTTTAGATGGTTTTATGAGATTCTATGGATTTGATGACATTAAGTTTGTTTTTGCTCAACTGGATATATATTTTGGACTGTAGCCAACATAGATCAATATGGGTTTTGCCATGACCCATTCTAAAATTTAGTTCCCTTCAGTGCTGAATATTTGGTGCACATTGTTGTTTATATTCATCATCATTTTGTTATTTTTCACTCATTTTAGCTGTGATTTCACTGATACACTTCAAAAGTTGGGTTCATTGTGATTTGTTATTAAAAAAATTAATTCCTTTATTCAGAAAGGATGCATTAAATTGATAAGTAGTGACAGTGCTTTAAATAACTGCTCTTCTTTTGAACTTTCTAGACATTACATTTAATACATCATGGTTTCTATAAAAATATGAAGCAGCACAACTGTTTACAACTTAAGAAATGATTTATGAGCACCAAATCAGCAATGAATGATTTCTTAAAGATCATGTGACAATGAAGACTGTACATTTTACCTTTGCCATCACTGGAAAATAATAAATTAAATTGACTGTAAAGTCAGCATTTTGAAATTTGTCTTTGCATTAAGGTCAGACGTTTACACTGAGGTAAGAGGCCAAGTACATCTGATTTATATTAAAAAAGCATATACTTCCAAAATTGAGGTCAGGAGTGTCACTATATTTTCAGGTGTTCTAGTTCAGGTTGTCTTTGTGAGTTTCTAGGCCAGTGGATTGGAAAAATGATGGGCATTTTCTCTCCATCTCAGTCTCTCTTCCTGTCTCTATTTTGCTCAGTTTATGCAGGTCTGTGATGTTCGCTTGAGTCATTTACCCTCTTCCGCTTTACTCTGGGGTGGTTTCCATGCATTTCAGAGGCTGCTCTTGTTATTCTGTTCTCTTGGCTGCAAGTATTTCCCAGCTGGTTTTCCCCCTGCGGATATACTATCTCTTTCTCTCCCTCCCTCATCCCTCATTCCTGTTCCACAGCAACCAGTTCGAGCACAATGGTCTTGTTTGTTTCCTCGGGGAGATAGTGATATGGCCAAACACATACATACTAACGTTTAGACATGCCAATTAAAAAAAAAAGCCAAATAATGGCATTTTGTTTATTTTCTAGGCCATACTGTAAATATTGCATTTGATACATGAGAGATGAAAACAGCAATTCTATGCATTATTAAGAAGCTGTGCGATTAATTAGCGCGCTGAAAAAGCTGTGTGCGATGTATCGTCTTTCATTAGAAACAATGGTGGGACATAAACAGATTAACTGTGGAGTCACATGCCTACAAACCCTCGGACTTGAGTTCAGAGCCAGTCCATTTAAATCCAGTCACATCAGCTCAGTTTTTGGCAAACTTTAACAATTGTGACAATATTTGAATCAATTATTTAAAGCTGCAGTAGGTAACTTTTGTAAAAATGTATTTTTTACATATTTGTTAAACCTGTCATTATGTCCTGACAGTAGAATATGAGAAAGATAATCTGTGAAAAAAATCAAGCTCCTCTGGCTCCTCCCAGTGGTCCTATTGCCATTTGCAGAAACTCCATCGCTCCCGGTAAAAAATAACCAATCAGAGCTGCGGTCCGTAACTTTTTTATGTGTTTAAAATTTACAAAATGTATATAATAAGTGAGTACACCATGAATCCATTTTCCAAACCGTGTTTTTAGCTTGTCCTGAATCACTAGGGTGCACCTATAATAAGTGTTTATATTCGGACTATTTTAGATTGCTTCGGGGGTACCGCGGCGGAGTAACCCAGTACCTTTGTGATTCTTCATAGACATAAACAGAGAGAAGTAGTTCCGGCTACGGTGTTCTTCCGCAAGACGCAAGCAGTTCTGTTTATTAACCGCTAGAGCGTCAAAAGTTTTAAATTGCAGCTTTAAATGAAACCTCATTAGTGACTGATTTAAAACACTATAGGCAGCAACTCCTTGTGTCATAAATAGTGTTTGCCTGGTTCACAATTAATACCAAGAGAGTTTACTGTTAGCATGTTGCTAAGCTAACTAACAATGCTCTAATCAGCATAAAATAGCATATAAATATTGATTAGCCCATTTTAATTAATTGAAACTTTACTTGAATATATTTATCTCACTTCCGTTGCCATTTTGGATGGCTTTTTTCGTTTCATTGAGCTATGTGGGATTGCGTTCTAGGATACATGTGATGCTGCATTTTTTGTCCAAAAGAAGTGTAATGGGACAGTGTTCACATTAAGAACATGTCATTAAATGCCTTAAAATGCTCCCTATGAAGGCCGTTCTTTAGGTTTAGAAACAGAGCCAGTGTGTAAATCTAGGGCCAAAATTGTTCATAGAATTTTCTCTTTTTCTTTTTAGCTTACTTTCATTGTGAGGCCAGGTTTTGTTTTAACAAAACATAAGAGCCTAGCCAAAAACCTGACTAAGAATAGTAGACAAAGTGGACTAGAGTTGTGTAGGCTGTTTGGTTGGCTGTTTTGTGTGCATGTGCCACTATGATTAGGTGGAGCCGTTTTGCTTCTGAACACACTCTCTGGCGCTGACACGTGAGCTAGTGTCAGGTCATCATCACTAAATAAATCTGGATACAGGTTCAGAGATAGCAGTTCAGTGCCACTTTCTCGGCTTGCATATGAGTGATTGTTTGTGACAGTGAACATGTTTAGCCTCTGATGTGAATGCATATTTACTGGAGTTGCTGACCCAGTTCACGTTCACATGGCTATTACGGGGAGCGCCATACATTTCGATACATTCTTTTTTGTGTGGTGGATGGTAAGAATTATTTCCCTGTGTGACTGATAAAAATAGAACATAAACACACTGTTGTCCATGTACAAGAACCAAAATTAACACCCGCCAATCCTCAGATCAACAATGCCCAGTGAACTACAGCATACATGGCTCAAATTATGTTTTGTATATAAATATTTAAAATATTATTATTATATCACCAATAGCAGGTCATTTTGGACTCTTATCTTCTATGTATGTATAGTTTTGGAATATTTATCTTATTATATTTTTAAGAAATGATAGTATGTAGTATTTTGTATGTTCTGTATTTTATTTTAATTAGTAATATGTAATTTTGAATTATATTATATTACAGTTTTGAATACTGTCTGTAGCTCTTAAGGAAGGCTGAATATTAGTCTGAATATTTCTTTAAAATTCTAATACATATATATATATATATATATATATATATATATATATATATATATATATATGTATTAGAATTTTAGAAGTGTATATATATATATATATATATATATATATATATATATATATATATATATATATATATATATATATATATATATACACATTACACACACACACAGTTAAATCTACATGCCCCTTGCAGAATATGCAAAATGTTAATAATTTAACAAAATAAGAGGGATTTTGAAAATTGGATGTTATTGTTTATTTAATACTGTCCTGAAAAAGCTATTTCACATAACAGATGTTTATATATTCTCCACAAGACAAAATAATAGATGAATCCACTGGCAGGAACATGAACACATATTATATTGCACACTGTAAACACAGTCAAAGATTCAAACAGCACGGAAAACGGGACCTTTAGTACTGCGTGTTGTTTCCTGGATGATCCACTACTGTCTTTCTGTTTTGTGATAGTTGTTCATGAGTCCCTTGTTGGTCCTGAGCAGTTCAACTGCCTGGTGTTCTTCGGAAAAATCCTCCAGCTCCTGCACATTCTTTGGTTTTCAATTTTTTTTGGCATAATTTAACCCTTTCCAACAGTGACTATGATTCACATGGAGGACAATTGGGGGACTCATACATAACTATTATATAAGGTGAAAACATTTATTGATGTTCAAGAATGTAACACAATGCATCAAGAAACTTTTGAATTGGATGATCAGGGTAAATTGTACTTATTTTATCTTCTGGGAAACATTGAAGTATTTAAGTAGCTTCTTAAGTACAGTACCAAATGAAAAAAAAAAAACTTTAAACAAAAACAAGAAAAATGTACACATCATAATTGTGTTCAAAAGTTTACACCCTATGGCTGTTAATGCATTGTGTTGCCTTCCACCTTTTGTAATATATTGAGTCCCTCAATTTCCCTCAGTCTCATTGTGAAAAGATGGATCTCAAAATAATACAGTCACTTTTGGGAAGGATTCAAATATGCAAAAGATGCTGGAAAACTAAAGAATGCGCAGGAGCTGGTGGATTTTTCTGAAGAACTTATTTATGGCCAACGAGGAACTAATGAACAACTATCACAAATTATAAAAACAGTCGTGAATCATCCTGGAAATGATACATAATGGGGTATGTAAACTTTTGAATGGGGTAATTTTTTATGAATTTGGTTATTATTTTTCTTGTGGAGTATACTGTATATAAACATCTATTATGTGAAATAGCTTATTCAGGAGAGTACTAATTAAAAATAACGTGCCATTTTCATGCTCCCTATTATTTAGATAAAATTATGAAAATATTAGCATATTCTACTAGGGGTATGTAATTTTATGAGCACAATTGTAAGTATCTAAATATATTATTAATTAAATTACATTTATATTACTTTATTATTTGTTTATATTATATTTATGTATGTTACCATTAGCGGGTAATTTTGGACAGTATCTCTAGCTCTGTATATACAGTATTGTTCAAAATAATAGCAGTACAATGTGACTAACCAGAATAATCAAGGTTTTTCGTATATTTTTTTATTGCTACGTGGCAAACAAGTTACCAGTAGGTTCAGTAGATTCTCAGAAAACAAATGAGACCCAGCATTCATGATATGCACGCTCTTAAGGCTGTGCAATTGGGCAATTAGTTGAATTAGTTGAAAGGGGTGTGTTCAAAAAAATAGCAGTGTGGCATTCAATCACTGAGGTCATCAATTTTGTGAAGAAACAGGTGTGAATCAGGTGGCCCCTATTTAAGGATGAAGCCAACACTTGTTGAACATGCATTTGAAAGCTGAGGAAAATGGGTCGTTCAAGACATTGTTCAGAAGAACAGCGTACTTTGATTAAAAAGTTGATTAGAGAGGGGAAAACCTATAAAGAGGTGCAAAAAATGATAGGCTGTTCAGCTAAAATGATCTTCAATGCCTTAAAATGGAGAGCAAAACCAGAGAGACGTGGAAGAAAACGGAAGACAACCATCAAAATGGATAGAAGAATAACCAGAATGGCAAAGGCTCAGCCAATGATCACCTCCAGGATGATCAAAGACAGTCTGGAGTTACCTGTAAGTACTGTGACAGTTAGAAGACGTCTGTGTGAAGCTAATCTATTTTCAAGAATCCCCCGCAAAGTCCCTCTGTTAAAAAAAAGGCATGTGCAGAAGAGGTTACAATTTGCCAAAGAACACATCAACTGGCCTAAAGAGGAACATTTTGTGGACTGATGAGAGTAAAATTTTTCTTTTTGGGTCCAAGGGCCACAGGCAGTTTGTGAGACGACCCCCAAACTCTGAATTCAAGCCACAGTACACAGTGAAGACAGTGAAGCATGGAGGTGCAAGCATCATGATATGGGCATGTTTCTCCTACTATGGTGTTGGGCCTATTTATCGCATACCAGGGATCATGGATCAGTTTGCATATGTTAAAATACTTGAAGAGGTCATGTTGCCCTATGCTGAAGAGGACATGCCCTTGAAATGGTTGTTTCAACAAGACAATGACCCAAAACACACTAGTAATCGGGCAAAGTCTTGGTTCCAAACCAACAAAATTAATGTTATGGAGTGGCCAGCCCAATCTCCAGACCTTAATCCAATTGAGAACTTGTGGGGTGATATCAAAAATGCTGTTTCTGAAGCAAAACCAAGAAATGTGAATGAATTGTGGAATGTTGTTAAAGAATCATGGAGTGGAATAACAGCTGAGAGGTGCCACAAGTTGGTTGACTCCATGCCACACAGATGTCAAGCAGTTTTAAAAAACTGTGGTCATACAACTAAATATTAGTTTAGTGATTCACAGGATTGCTAAATCCCAGAAAAAAAAATGTTTGTACAAAATAGTTTTGAGTTTGTACAGTCAAAGGTAGACACTGCTATTTTTTTGAACACACCCCTTTCAACTAATTGCCCAATTGCACAGCCTTAAGAGCGTGCATATCATGAATGCTGGGTCTTGTTTGTTTTCTGACAATCTACTGAACCTACTGGTAACTTGTTTGCCACGTAGCAATAAAAAATATACTGAAAACCTTGATTATTCTGGTTAGTCACATTGTACTGCTATTATTTTGAACAATACTGTAGGTATCTGAATGTTGCGTGCAAATCAAAGAGAACAGCTTGGAGCTGTTTGTGTTGTGTCAGGGTATTTGACTCTCTCTGTCTTTCCCTCCTCCCTTCCACCACATTTTACATTCTAGCTGTCAAATACAAGAAGCAGAACTGTAATTCCACATACACGTGTCTGTAAGAGAAGCTTAGCTGATCCTTGCGCTGCCTTTCGGTGAGGCTGGGGACAGTCGGACAAGTGTTTGTGTGCGTGGGTGGCTGGATGGATGGACAGAAGCGCATGTTATGAGAACACTATCCAAACAGTTGAAAATCAATTGAATTTATAGCCCCCCCCTCCCCCATCCAAGGTATTTTCCAGCACCCAATCATTGCAAAGTATTGGAAATCTTAAACAAGCAGAATAAATCTAGCACCGCAAGCATCTGAGTCAGTCATTTTGTTTGCTTTTACCCTAATGGCTTTAGTTTTGCCAGAACATTTAAGCAAGATTCACTAGAAAAGAGTGCTGAACCAGTATGTTTCAAGCTTTTTAGTGCAGAAGTGAGAGAAGAGGGTGACCACCATTTCACGAAGTCAACGGAGTCATCAAATATTATAGGTGGGAATCCATACAGAGGTCTTGGAGTTCAACAGGCAGACATAAAGAAAGTTCAGAAAAACAATTCATTTGAAAATTTGGAAATGTCAGAATTGATTTGGTGTAGCCGGAGGAGCACATACTTGGCTGTGTTGTTTTGAACGTGATGTTGTTAAATGTGATGGCACGGTGGCAGCATCCCGTTTGGGTGATTGGGTGTTTGAGTGAGCACTGGTCATGGGCACCATGTTAAATCGCTGTTATTTCTGGCTGCAGGCTGTTGATGTGACACCCGCTGTTCCACCGTGTTCTGTTTGAGAGAGATTAGGGTTATGATGTGGAAATGTTGTCTTAACCCTCACAGTCTAACAGCACACTTATCCCAGCCCTAATATCTATTGTTATGCTATCACATTGAAGTCCTGATGCACCATAACGTGGCAGATTTATTATATTAGGCTAGGTATTTTTGAGCTGTATATTGCCACAAAAGTGTATATTAAACTGTTTATCAGATAGAACAGAAATGGTATCACTCGAAGGAAAACTCATATAGATTTTGTCTGCGATGGCAGATAAACAGAGTAGAAAGTATGTTAATTTTACACGGAAGAAAGCTGTGAGATCTGAGAATACAATCTGTTGAATATGTCATGCTGTTTTGTACTAAGTAATTATGTCCTACTATGTGTAATTTTGACCACCCAGAAGATATTTTGTGTATTTGTAATATTTTGACAGCTGACTGCATGCCACATACTGAACAGAAAGTACTCTCAGCCTGTACCATCTCTTGCTGTTTTGTTTTTGTTAGCAGAAAAATGTATGAGTTAAACAGTTTATGATGACGAAACTAGCGTTAAATGATTAGTTCACTCCCAGCATATACATTCCCCAAAACTTTACTCACCCCCATCCTGTCTTCCAAGACTGAAGACTTTTTTTTCTGTCATAATTTTCCTCCACTTTTTTTAATGAAAACGTTCCAGGATTTTTCTCCATATAGTGTACTTAAGTGGCAGCTAATGGGTTGAATATTTAAAATTGAAGTTTCATTATTAAAATGATCATAATTTTATCTTTTTTGTAAAGGGTGTTTGACTTTCTTTGTACATCCAACGTGACTAGGTAATATGTGAGGTCGAGCTATTGCAAGATGAGAATTGTAATTAAACAGTATAATTTTTTAGCATTTTTTATTTTTTTTTTAGAAAATGACTGATCGTTTTGTAGATAAGACCCTTACTCCTTGGCGGGGATCATATAGAGCCTTTTGCAGCTGCATTGAAACTGCAATTTGGACCTTCGACCCATTGGGTCGCATTGAAGTCCATTACATGGAGAAAAATCCTGGAATGTTTTCCCAAAAAACCTTCATTTCCTTTCAACATAAGAAAGAACATCTTGGATGACATGGAGGTGAGTAAAATTTCAGGAAATCTTTATTCAGGAAATGAACTAATCTTTTAAAACATTTCAGGTAAGTATGATTTTTTTCTCATTCTTACCAGCCCCAAAATTCCAAATGGTATAATATGTGCATCGCAAACTTGCTCTCGAATGCTCGAATCGCTGCTTGTAAAATGTCTGGTTTAATCAGCCTGGTTTAAATATGTAGATCAGAGGTTATTTGATCTCTTTGTTGTTCTGTATGGCAGTCATGATGGGTTAGAGTCATTGTGACAGACTTCAGGGGTATCTAGAACAAGCAGGCCTTTGTCGATGTGTAGCCCTTTTGGGGCTGTTTTGTCCTTCCAACTGTCTGAGGAGATATGATGCGGCTCTGAAATTAGGCTGAGACAAGATCCTTCTAGCATATAAATTGCTGTCTGTAGTCCTTGGAGAACAGAAAGGTAAGTGTCCTTGCTTACCCTTATAACTGGCTGCCTTTAAAAGCATCCCCTTTAAAAGTACTGCTACTAAAGCATCTTTGTTTATAGCACTGCATCTTACGTTGTTACCTCTGGGCCCCTATCCGCCTACTGTACATCCTCAGGAATTCGAGGCCAGATCTTGAACAACTCTGCCACACCACCTTCCTTTTTTCCTTCCTTAAAACTTAACAGCCAAACCAAAATGAGGCAGGAGCCGTTTAAAATGTCAGTGTGGATGAGTCCAGGCTGTTTCTCACCGAAAGCAGTTTAGTCACTCCAGGCGCCAGTTACTGGTCCTCTGCCAGCCTCCTTCCCCACCTCAACCACTCATGTCCTTATATTTCATCGAGCACTCTGTTGTTGTCAAAGCTATGGTTATTACATTTCATGACAACCTCAGTTACCTCCTCAAGAACAGGGCCGGACATCTCTATTACTGTCTGAAATGAAAACAATATTTTGAATGTAACCCTTCCTTATTCCACGAAATTGCTTGCAGAATGTAGCTTTGTTTTTCTGTGTTGACCAACGTCCTTTAGAAACTGTTTGGATGGGATCATCTCTTTTTTTTTTTTACATTACGTCAGCAGTGAACTATGGTTTGCAACTTACTAGTCGCTTTCAAACGGTATCAAGATATCAAGGCTACATAAAAATAAAAAAAGGCTTCTCTTGACCTTATTCCGTTGCTGTTTTTTTCCATTCCACTGCCCTTCGTCTCCTATTTTTAAAAGTAAAAATGCATTTTGTCAACTTTTATGAGTAAACTAACATATATATATATATTTGGTTCCAGAGCTAACAGACATGGACTAACGCCACTAAACTCATATTTTGATTTCATTGGACTTTCACAGAGACTTTCTTTTCATTCTTGAATTCCAGAGCTTTATGTGTGTGAGAATTTACTATCAGGCCAAAATGTGGCACATACTTGTGCTTCCCCTCAGACTACATTAAGTACATCCTTAAAATAAATACGTTTGATCTATTAAGCTACCCTGAAGGCTAAGCAGACATATATATAATCTAATAAATGATGCCTCAGGCTCATGGATATAGCAACAAATATATATTCTCTTGAATAATCAGGGCAGGTATTTATTTCCTGGACTGGTGCAAGGATCAGTTCAGGGTAAGAAACAAGTTGGATTTGCAGTATACTGTATGGTGCAATGATTTATTCATGGTTTTTTTTAAATAAGCTGACATATTTCTGAAAATGTAGTCATCCATTTTGCTCTCATTTTAGCTGCTTGAGGAAAACAAATAGTGTCGTTCAAAATGGAGATGCCTCATCATACATGCCTGTAATGTAGTGCAGTTCAAATAGAAGATCTCTTTGTGTGTTATCTGAATCATACATGTTTGTGATTCTTGTTTTGCTTGAGGAAACTTGCATCAGAATGCCTGAGCGGCTGAATCTGTGAGTTTGTACGCAGGCTATGGTTTTACACTTTTATTCGATTTTCATAAATTGGTCTGTGGAGCACCACACAGAAATGTGGTTCATTCGAGAGGGTCATTAAAATAGGCCACAAACATTATAAGAGAGGCATGACCAATTTTAGCGTTCCAGCAGTGCCTGTCGATCTCTCAAGCTCTGTTTCAATGACTCTGTGGGAGAAAACCCCACCATCCCCCAACCAACCCCATACCAAACCATCATGCGTTCAGCAGTGTTAAATAATTAAAGGATGTATGCCTTTCTTATATAATGACGTCGCTATAAATACTCCTCATGTGTGGGGGATTTCTGTGGAGGATGGGTCTTGAGAAAATAGGCTTTTTCCTAGTAGTCAGTCATGAGTTGTTGATGTTTAGTAAGTGGATCCAGAAGAGATTTTTTAACGTGTGTGTGTGTGATATGTATGTGTATATGTATTGTGGACCTCTGTCTCTTAATGTGAAGGTGATTTCAGTACACTGTGAATTTTCTTCTGTAGATAATAGAATTGATTTTCTCAGGCGTTCAGCAGGTGTCTTGGTTTATTTGTGGTGTGTGCAGCTGTGGCATGTGGTTTAATCTTATTAAGTGCGTCCTGTAAGGAAGTTAATGTACGGTTTTGTTTGTGTGAATACCTCAATGTATGCTTAACAAGCACTTGTCATTATAGCACGCTGGGGTTACTTAGCTTTGCCTTCCTCTTGTGACTTGATTCACTCATTTGCGGTAAACGCTTCTGAGCTCAGTCTCTTTTTTTCTGGTGCTTTTCTCTGCTGTAAATGGCAGTGAGCGGCCGCTGTGACCTGTTTATGTAAGAGCTCCTTGCGGGGCTGAACTCGAATGTTTGAGCCGTGTTACTTTGACTTTGACTGCAAGGAAAAATCAGGGTTGGTGGTGATTCATTGCTTCATATTGTACACCGTACGGAAAATGCCCTAAGTGGTACATTTATATAACATATGGGAACATTGTGTTTGGGCTTGAGCATATATGTGTATAATGTGTTTATTCCAGGTCAGATAAATCCACTCATATCTTTAAATATGGCCAGATCCAGACCCGTCTTTGTTGCTTATCCAAACAGAAAGATTTCAGGCTGCATTTGGGATATATGCAGCAAAATCATAAATAGATTTCCATATGTGAATCCCATAGGGAAGATGGTGTCTGTGTTTGTGAGTGTTTCACATCAGTGTAAAGCAGCGCCTTGAGCTTAAAATGAATCTGACCCAGAAGTGTATGTATGTGGGAGTATGACAGTTCCTCTTCACTTCATGAGCAGAGCTGTTGTACCGTTTTTCTATATTACATCCGTGTCCTGTTATTTTGATGTCATCTTTAATTCCTGTCGATAGGGGTCAAGTTTGTGTCACTGTTTTTCCTTTGGTTTGACATTCCCTGCTGGATAGATGTTATAGAGGGCTTCTAATTAAAAGTGCAGGATTTCCTCGTTGCCCGAATTGTTTGTTATTGATTTTGTCTCTGACAGTTCTGCTTCACTCAGCAGCGTCTCATTAATCCGACTGGTACTTTTAATAGAAATTTGACAAATGGCACAATGTCGTTTACTCAGCCACAAGCTTTATTTTGCTTGAAAAGATGTCATGAGAATAATATTTCTATCACATCCTCATATCCTCAGAGATAAACTGATAGAAAACCTACTGAAGAAGTGTGCTGCTACAAGCTACAGACTTTTTTCTTAAATATCAACATATTCATTGGCATATGTGAAAATCAACACCACCTGCTATTTTTTTAAACACCCATAACAATAGATGAATAAAATTATGTAAATAACCAGAACATCACCCTTTTCCCTACCCAACCAAATTAACCCACATAAACTAAAGGGGAGAAAGAGAGAAGAGAAAATAAAAGAAATGGGAGAGAAGCATAAGATTCCACTTCTTAAATGAATTAACAGAGACTAATGGAGTGTTCATTTTTTTCCAAATATAGAAAAGACATTATGTCCTTCAACCAAGAAAAATTAGCAAGAGGGCATGAGGATTTCCAATGAAGCAGAATTTGTCTTCCATGTTTATATTAAATGGTTGTTTATGGTTGGTACAATTTAAGTATCTTAAATTATATATTTTGATCAAATATATTTTTAGATATTTAGATATATTTTGATCAAAAATACAGTAAAACAGTAATATTCTGAAATATCATTAAAGTTTAACATAACTTTTCTATTTTAATATAATTTAAAATGTAAATTAGTCCTTTGATGGCAATTACTCCAGTCTTCAGTTTCACACGATCCTTCAGAAATCATTTCAAAATGCTGATTTGGTGCTCAAGAAACATTGATTATTTTCAACATTGAAACAGATTCTGTTTTCTAGGATTCTTTGATTAATAGAAAGTTTAAAAGAACAGCATTTAGTTAAGATAAAAATATTTGTAACATTCTAAATGTCATTTTAAAGCAACCTCACTCATTATTTTTACTTTCACGTTAATGACACATTTGGAGTTGCATGTTATTTTTTGACCTTAGACACTAGGGTTATAATATGTGGGTCAGGTGATCTGATCAGGGCTCAAAATTGTGGCTTGTATGAGAGGGTACATGACAGATGGTGGTTGGTATTGGGGGTTTTCAAATGGGGGTGGGATGGTCTGTAGGGACCGCTCGGTTGCCCATATTCTCTCTCCCCCCGTGGACCCAATCCTCTCTCTTTTCCCCCCGAACAGCAACCCTTAAACCTTTAGTGCCCTATTTTTCTACTGAAACAAAAATGTACAGGCCTTTACCATAAGCTGTTCCAACTCATCGTCAATATGGAGCCAGTAAACTGAAAATGTTCAGAGTCTGTAGAGTCAGTAAGTCACAAGCTTTCAGAGCCTCTCCAACTGTGAATAATGTGTTTTACTCTGATGTAAGTCACAAGACTAAATTTCTTCTCCGTTCCTCTCTTCCTCTCCATCAGTTTGATGCCTTTTGATCTCACATTTGGGTTAGTAGAGCTGCGGAAGTCCTTGGCCCACAAAGCCAGCTCTGTGTTGATATAATTGAAAGGCCTCTTGTGAGAGTCTTTGGACACACACTCACATTCAAACAGAATCGACACAGAAAAAGCACTTTCTCCCACAGAAACGTCTTGCTCATGGGTTAACCTTACTAGGCAGTGTAATATGCCTGAGGGCATCTGCTGGAAGATGACGGCAGATTTTTAGGTTTGTGGCTCAAATAGACGCTTGAATTGGCATCAGTTTGGTGGAAGTGACTCGATACTTTACTTTTCAGAACAGAAAAATGTGAAGTGCTTTGTGTTATTTGCAATTAGTAGATAACTGTTGTTTGCAAATATCTGTGATGGTTTTGTTATGGTGTGGATTCCGTAGGGAAATAGTATATTGCCTCTTTCTCACCTTGTTTCCCACCATTTTATTCATCCTCTGTCACTCCCCTCAAACAGTCTTTGTCCTGCTCTCTCTCTCTGCTCATTTTTAGCATCTCTTCCCCTTTGGCGCTGTGCCCTGGACCCCTCACTCAGCCAGCACGTGCCTGTAAAGGTTAATGCTAATAATACCAGAGACCTGCCTGAACTCCACCAGGAGTCCTGTGTACACAATTGAAACTCAAGACTTGGCAGAGAGTGTCTGTGAAGTTTCAACAGGTTTCTTTTTTTTTTTTTTCTTCGTCGTCTTATTCAGCCTCTTAAAACCCAGTCAGATTAGGACAGAGCTATACAAAAAAACATGATTTGACTTGATATTTAATGGGCGATAAGCTTTTCCCTGCTTCCTCTCCAGTCCACCTGGGCCATTTGGACGCCAGAAAAAAAAAATCATTCACAAATCACCATGATTTTGACACACATTAGGATATGCATGCCCAAATGAGAGAAATGGTTTGCACAGAAATGAAAGGTCTGTCATTTACATTATTGTTCCAAACCTGTACGACTTTCTTCTGCAGAACACAAAAGAAGATATATTGAAGAGGGTGATAACCAGTGTTTTGGTTTCCATAGACTTGAGAAAGTGAAACACTTCTCAAAATATGTTCTTTTTAAGCAAGAAAGTGTCTCCATGTACAGTAACCTCCAAACTGTAAGTTAATAAAATCCTGTCATTATTTACTCAACAAGTTCCAAACTTGTCTTGAATGCTGACTTTCTTTCTTCTGTGAAACATGAATAAAAGTAAGAAATATTTGAGTTGTTTTTTTCCCTGTATACAATGGAAGTCAGTGGGCTCCAATGTTTGGTTCTCTTTTTTTTATTCAATGGAAGTCGATGGGCTCCAATGTTTTTTTTTGGTTCCCAACAGTTTTTTAAAATATTTTATATTTTGAATATTATATATTTTTTCCTTTCTCTACAATTTTGGTTCCCAAAATTGTTCACGTTTTTTGTTTGTGTCTGTTCCACAGTAGAAATAAATAATTTCAGGTTTGCAATGACATGAGGGTCCGTAAACAATGATGGAATTTTCATTTTAGGGTGAACTATTCCTTTAAATGAAAAGGAGACCGTGAAAAGGGTCGTGTAGAACTAAATTACAACCTTGAATACAATTATAACTGGGCTTTCAAGAAAAAAAATGAAAGTATAGGATTGGGCCCTTTTAATATTCTTGTAATTTTGATAAGTTACATTTTGGCCTAAAGTGAGGGGTTATACCCTTTAGCTCTCATAATAAATTGCTCTGCAGTAAAATAGAAATATATGCCTAATGCCCTAAAAGATTGGAAAAATTTCTTTCTACATTATAGTAGAATGTGACAACTAAATCATGGCTTCATTATAACCAAAGCTTTAGTATGAGTATTAACAGATGGGCTTTGTACAAAGCAGCTATGTTCTGATTTTCCACAAACAATAATTATGTCAGTCAGATGTAACTCTTCTTTGTTTTTTTATGGCTAGTTTCTTCCACCATAGCCTCATCTTTACTCTTAATACCAAACAATGTGTTGAATGTTGCTCCTGACCCCCTTGATCCATTATGGACAGATAAAGTAGTTCATAAGGAGGAGGAGGGACAGCACAGCCTCTGTGATTACAGAAGAGATTTGTGAAAGCCGAGAGGAAAGTGCCAGATGGCTGAGAATCTCAAAGCCCTCCATTCTCTATCTGCCATGACACACAGACATTTCTCCCGCCTCCAGACTCCCATCTCTTTAGATCTCTCTCTCTCTCTCTCTTACTCTCCGTCTTTCCCTCAACCCCCTCCTCATTCTCTTTTCCTCTAGACTTTGCAATGTTTATTAGCTCCTTCACAGTTGTTGGTCAAAATAACAGGAGTATATTTGAATTTCTCTTTCTGCTGTGCTTTTGCTGTTCTTCCTGGGTCATTCCTACTCTAAAATAGATTTCATTCTGTGAAATATTATGTGGGATCAAATATTACATTTAGCCATTTTAAAGATGGAAGTTTTTATTTAGTTTACACGCAGCATAATTTCTAGTGGGAAAACAACAGCATTGTTAAGTATTAAGGATTGGGTCTGATGGATTATGTGTTGTTTTGTAACCTTAAAGTTCTTTTTTCCACTCTAAAACCTTTCATCCAGTTTGATAATATTAGAGATTTTTTCCCCTAGTATTTCAGAAGGTAAAACTAAATGTAAATTTATTTTTAAGAGATATTCCCAATCCACAAGGATCGTGAAGGGGAGTCATTCCTTTCCACTTGATCATAACTATAGTAGAGTGTGGTGTAATTTTCAGTCTTTTTGAAACATAATCCGTCCATGTACATTCCTTTGATTTGAGGCTGTCTCCAATTTTTCTCACCCACTTCCTTTTGTTTTCCATTTATATGGCAGACTGCACTCATAATGAAATAAGCCTGGTCCAGCACTGGTCTGTCTGTTCGTGTTAAGTGGACTGAAAGCAACTCACTTCGAGAACTTTTATGCCCTTGAAAGCCGTGATACTTAGCAGAAGTAAACTGATCCTGACACTTGCAATGAGAATCATCCATCTGAGGGGTTGCATGCGTATGTGTGTGTGTTTGTACATCTGCAGGTTGATTATTTCCTTCTATGGTTAGGCAATAGTTGGCCATTAGCCTCCAGGATGCTTTGTTCTCTTTGCATGGTTCCTTCTGCTTGCATTACACAGACTGTGTTAAATAGGGACACCCTGTCGAGAGTAAACTTTTAGATTATCTCTCCCATTTGATCTGCTTGTTCATTTTATAGCATGACTTTTCCATAACAGATGGGTAGTGTAGATCAGCCCAGTGGGTTGCCTGAGAGTGAGCGTGTTTTTTTTGGATATTTTAATAAAAAACCTACATATTGTGCCTTTTAATACACTAAAATTCTAAAATCTGTTTTATACCTTTATAATATAGTGGCAACCATCATAAAAACACAGGTCGTAATGAAAGCCACATAATGAATCAAACTTCATCACATCTTTTCCACAAGTACTAATCTATGGAAGGTTTAAAGTGTCACGTGCACAAATAAAAAACACTATTCATGACAAGTAACATGACACTAAAATAATACAATAAACATTAATTCAATGACATACGAGGTAATATAATACCCTAAATGTACTTAAGTGATAACATAAAAATAAAAATAAACAATTAAATGAAAAACCATCAAATTAAGGGATTCTGGGAATGTCAGTTTGCATTTTTTGCACTGTAAATTACAAGATAACTTGTTCAGTTACGAAAACTGTACATTTAACAATGTCCTGTCTAGTGTATCTACTACTGTTTTCATTTAATATAGTAATGTAACTTTTTTTATGTCAGCAATTTTTTCCGTTTTTACCCATACAATTTCTTATTTTCTTTGTACAGATTTTTTCTTGCATCGTAACGAAGATGCAACTTTTGTCCCACTGCAGATGCAACCGGTTAGACTCTTGTCTTGACCCAAGTTACAGTTAACATGAATCTGTGATGCATCTCTATGCAGTAAAATACAGCGTCACTCATCTGAGTTGATTTGTGTCAAGGAAAACATCTAATTTGTGGGGCGTTATGGCAGGGTTGGCCCTTTGCTGACCCTGCTGAGATGACCAGCTGGACTTGACATGGCCTAAAGTAAACGTCAGGCTTAATGATCACCCCTGAAGAAGTGCTAACCTGCTCTCTGTGTGAGTGTGAGGATGTATTATTTGATTTATGTGTGCATCAGAGAGTAAAAGGGCATAAAGGCTTCTTTTGTTATTAATGTTTACCTTAAGTAATAATACACAAAATTGTTTGTGCACTAATTTTCCCAAGATGGAACAATTCCCAGAGCTGATATCCACAAGATCATGAGTGCGGTTGGAGACTTGCGTGTCTCTAGGCCAAAGCACATTAAGTCAGCAAGACATTTCTTCTCACCCACCACTTACTGTACCATGCATCACCAAGGGAACATAATGTGTAATAATTGCTTTGTGTTATTTCACAATGATTTGCCAGCATCCTACAGGCACCATGTTGGCATCCTGGTATTTACCTCTTGACCTCCTAAAGTTTTCTGTGTCTCATTGTCTATGTTTACTGTGCATGCACAAGAATATTCAAATATTGATCAGAATTTGGTCTCTTTCCTATATTATGTAAGCACTATTTAAATGATTTTGCCATGTAACTAAATTAAGCCAATTTTCTTGCTTCTGGAAATAGGACTGCTGAACAGAACAGCTTGCATACCGTGTTTCTGTAATGATCAGAATTCTTCCATGTTATTCAAATTATCCAACATAACTAAGCATTTATTTGTCCAAAAAAGGATGATTTTGATATTACATATAGACAGTTGTGAATATGCAAAGCTATTAAAAATACATTCTTAACCAGAAAATGGACTATAAATAAGCTCACCAATCTTTTGTATTATTTTCTTCATAGGCTCGTAGGAAAGAAGTGTTCCTGCAGGAGCGATATGGACAGTTCAGTCTGACGGACCCGTTCCTTGCCCTGCAGAGGGACTTCGAGTCAGGGACTGGGTCAAAGGACCGCAGGCCTGTTAGTGCGAGTCCAATTACTGTGCTAGAAGCTGTTATGGCCCATTGCCGTAAGATGCAGGAGAGAATGTCTGCCCAGCTCTCGGCTGCTGAGAACAGACAAAAGAGGGTAAGACCTCAAATTGTGTGTTTAATTGTGCATGCATATATGTGTAACAGGGCAAGACTATAGAAAAGATTGTGTGTGAATTATTCAAAGAATATTTGCATATTCTATCTGAAATAAGTCCTCCTTTCCTGTGTGGAAATGTGTCTACATCAGCTGCACTGATACTGTTCTGGCACAAATAAGCCCCTTTCACACTGCACGTCAGACCCGGCATATTGCCGGAATATTACCGGGTCGCCTTCTGTGTGAAAGCAAACACGTCCCGGGATTGATTCCGGCATTGTACCCGGGTCGGGGACCTAGTAACATTGCCGGGTCCAACCCGGGACGAGCGCTGTGTGAACAAAAGCCAGATCCAATGCCGTGTCGAAGTGATGATGCGCAAACTGTATTGAAGCAGAGATCAGTTCCTCACTTGCTGCGCTGACGCTGAGATTGTTCGCTTGCTTCAGTGAAAGTATAACGTGGCTAAAGTTTTCGACTCGTACATTACACGTCACGCCCTGATGTCACGTGTCGTTACGGGATCTTTACGGGTAGTGTGTGAAAGCACGCACATATCACTGGCAGTGTGAAAGTGCAAAATCTAGCGACCCGGGAACAATTACCGGAACACTTTACCCATGTATTTGCCGGAATGGCAGTGTGAAAGGGGCTATAGTGACTTGAAATCAAAACTTGAAGGCAAAATCCAGTTTTTCTAACCTACAAAAAACAGAAAGAAAGAGTGCCAGACAAGGAGAGCAGTGACAGTATAAAAAGAAGAGTAGGAGGTGTTAGAGAAGGAGAGAAATAGATGCTAAGCTCTAAAACACTCTGACAAACACTTTCGTAAATCTGCATCTCACAATTAGAGCTAGTGCTACGAAGAATACAAGCTACATGATATCAAAGCTGGTCTTGAACTTTAAAAACACACACAGGTGTGCTTCTTCCAAGTGACCCCTGGCCCATCACCGCACACCCATTTCTGCAGACCAGATATCAGCTGTGTCCACCATCTCAGATAGGCCTATTATAACAAGATATATATATACTGTATATATATAACATATATAACAAGATACAGTTTATATATAGGTACATAGCATGCATATTTACATGTTGCACTGACACTGAGAGATCTGAGCTCTCTGTTCCAATAATATACACTGAGACTTGGTTGTTATGGTGACAGTTCTCTCATTGCATCGGTACAGTAGTTTTATGTTATCACAGTGATTTCTGTCTGTTTCTAGCCACTGTGCCTAATGTTTTCTCATTATTTCTGAGCAAGTATTCATTTATTCATAGGCTAAGTAGCTAAAATCTGTAAATAAAGCCTGAGCTCTTATGTGTGACAAAAGAGCTAATTGGTCATCTTTTTTCCTGGAAGTAGTGTATTGCAGCAGTTGATAGTAGTAGTGTGTCCCCTATTTTGATATTCAGTTTTCATATTAAAAGAAATGGACACCTGCTATAAGGTCAAAGTGCTATCAGACAAGACTGATGTGATCATCTCAGCACATGAGTACTGATCCCTTGACCTATTTTTCAAAGATAAAGCTAATTAAGTCAGTTTCTAAAATAGACATTGGGGTTTATTAATATATATATTTTAAAGTGTGGCTTACAAAATATAGAAAAACACTACAACTAATCAATTAATGCAAATGCTTCAGTAGTGGAGCTTAGACATAAGCAGAAAGTTATTTAAGGTTAACATAGAGTGACCTCTGATTTCAGGACATTTTCCAAGTTTCTTTGTACTAGACTAATTTAAGTACTAGTCATTTTTTTAATTTTCTCACTGTCCAATGGACTGACAAACCTTTTATTGTTTAATAATCTGTGTCTTGCTTTATGTGTGTGTTATCTACTCTCTGCGAGTCTCACGTTTTCCCTGCTGCTGCTGTGTCTAGCTTGAAATGGAGAAACTGCAGCTGCAGAGCCTGGAGCAGGAACATAGGAAGCTGTCTGCTCAGCTGAAGGATGAGCGAGAGAAAAACAAACACGTGGTGATGTCACTGGTGCATGAATGCAAGCAGCTAGCTGCTCGTGTGGTCGAAGAGAACCAGCGCTTTGAGGAGCTCTCATCCCGCACTGAGCAGGAAGGCCGCTCTGTGGGACGACTGGAGGAAGAACTGGCATCTGAACGACGTCGTAGCCAACAGATGGAAGCGGAAATGGAGAAACAGCTGGCCGAGTTTGATACTGAGCGAGAACAACTACGGTCCAGGCTTAGCCGCGAGGAGATGCGTGCTGTGGAGCTGCGAGCTGAAAGTGAGAATCTCCGCCAGCAGGTGGAGCAACTAAGAACTGAGCGATGCAAAGACACCCCACCACTGCCTTCTTCCCAAATTAAAACTGTGGCATCTGTGGCTGTGGGCACTGAGGCCACTGTCTGTAAGGCTGTCTCTTCTCAGACAGATGTAGTGCTGGAAAATGAAGTGGCTAAGAAGGTGCCACTTTCCATCCCCGTCAAGCCTACAGGTTCCACCTATGCTAGCATGAACCTACCTAAGACTTCCAGTGTGGGGCGTGGGCTACACCACGGGAGCACTCAGGCAGAAAATGGAGGAGAGGGCCAAATGCATGCACATGGTTCACATTCACCTGGTGTGTCTGCTACCTTGCCGACTGGGGTCAGTCCTCGCGTCCAGGCGGCCCGCTACAAATTCCAACCCTCTGCTTCGGAGCAGGACCAAAATGGAACCGCAAACCAGAGCCCCCCTTCCCGCGATCTGTCCCCCACAAATCGAGACAACTTTGCAGCCAAACAGCAGGCACGCCACACAGTCACACAGGTTCTCTCCCGCTTTACAAGCCCTCCAGCAGGGGGGCCCCCTGCAGCCCTTCGCCCTGGTCTGTCACACTCCGCATCTGAGGGGGGACCATTCACCGGGCGTTTGGGCCACCCCCAGATAGGCCTTAAATCACCAACTGTGGCCCGCATTGACCGGGGTAACCCACCTCCCATCCCACCAAAAAAACCAGGACTGTCCCAGACACCGTCCCCTCCACACCCACCAATCAAAGTAGTAGGTGAAGGTAGCAGGTCCCCAGGAACAGGACTGGGGGTGGGCCTTGCCAAATCAACTGCCACCCCTCAGCTTCCACCAAAGCCCTCCTTAGATTTGGGCGGTACAGTCCCAGCCTTGACTGCATCACAGGTGGGTGCTTCCTGTACTGGCTGGCCGTGGGGTTCACAAACGACAGCAGCATGTGTGGAGTGTCCCATTGTCACCACCTCCTCCACAGCTACCATTGTCAGTAGCCCCTCCATAAACCCACCTAGTCTTCCATCCCATAGTACCAAGCACCCGGGCAGCCCCCTGGCAGCAGCATCAGGTAAAAGGGTGCTCCATTCTTCACCCTTGCTTTCACTGCTGCTCCTCTCTACTCCCCTGCTTTTCCATACTTGATGTATTCTTCAGTAAGTCCTAGTAGAGGAGAACATAGACTTGGAGAAACCAAGAGAGGAGTATTCATAAACTAATAGGGTTACCTGCCAGATGAAATGTAGTACTTCAACGTAACCAATAATTTTTGTAAGATTCTTGAGGGCACCCATGTCAGGACAGGTTCTTGACTTCATAAAAGCACTTTTAGATACGAATAGGTCAGGTTGACCCTCACTTGACAAAGCAGTACTCTAGGGTTCTTTCCTATAACCTATTCTGAAGCTGATGCCAGAGGCTGCTCTATCCCCTTTCCTCCCATTGACCTCAGCATGGTTCTGCCTCTCCTGTGTCCTACCACTAACCTGTTTCCCACAATGTCTCATATTAACCACTCCACCGTGTCCATGCCACCATCTGTTTCTTTGTTTTACTGGCTGTAGAGAAACTTGAAACCTGTGAATGTGGTGTCATTCTCTGCATTTTAATATTTAATAATTGTTCCAAAGATAAGTTGTTAGTTGTTCCTAGACAACTAACCCAATATAATTGTATTTGTCAAGATCTTGTACTCAAATATTACTAAATATTGTCTCCATTTGCATTTATTCTCCACAATATTATGCAATTCTACTTCTGAAATATACTGTTGATGTCTTTGTTTGAGAACTGTAAATTCATATCTTAGAGCATAGTTGTCTAACCCTGCTCCTGGAGGGTCAGTGTCTTGCAAAATATAACTCCAACTAGGCCCGGTTCAGCGGAGGTGCTAGAGGGTGAAACTATCCAACTATATATATATACCATCACTAATTTAAGGAGCACCCTCACCAATATTTCCTTTCTGGAAATTTGCAGTGTTCTTAAAGACCTTGAGTGGCTGGTTCATGTGTATTTGATTGGGTTGGAGTTAAACTCTACAGGACAGTGGCCCTCAGTGTGCAGAAATGGACACCTGTTTTGGAATAAAACGATACCATCCATAAAGGCCAGCATAGATTAACAGGAATGTCCATGCTGATCTGGCTGGTTTGTGCCAGTTTGTTGTTAGTCCAGCTGGTGGCTGCTCAAACAGCACAGTCTTTCTTGTATACACTGATGACCAACATCAAAAAACACAACATATGCTGGTCTTTTCAGCAGGGTAGTTCCAAAAAAGCTTTAACAGAGATGTCAGTTAGGTACAGTCATACATTGGTATGTCAGCTAAAAGTATGAGACGGCTCCAACTGCAGTTAGATTTCCCCTTGGAAACAGTGTCAGAAGCTTTAGTGTTCTCTCACATTTTGAAATACCACCCTGTCTCTGCAGGCCTCTTCATAGCTCTCTGAGAGCACCAGAGAAAGACATTTGTAACACCAGTGAAAGCAGAGCAAGTATTCCAGCAGAGTCTTCCTCTTCATTGTCACTAGAGACTAATCCACAGGGTAGCTCTGAGAGTTGTCGGTAGCTAGCTGTCATCGTTAAATGCTAAAAATTAGCACTTTTCTCCCTCTCTCTGCAGCCACTCAGCCATGGCAGTTCTCTGAGGCTCCTCTGCTCTTTCTGCCGTCCGTTTTAACCCAGAAAAGAACCAATAATCTTATGCTACCCCACTGGACTTCAATTAATCTCTCTCACTTCAATTCCTTCCACTAACCGAGATAAACATAGAGAATCCCTAGAGACGAAGCTATTTACAAACATACCCTAGCATTAGCAATCAGATACTAGAGTAGTTACATCCTCACTCATTTTATTTCTGTTTTAATAGGTACCAATTAGTCAAAATTCATCTGTTTCTCTGCTGTAGATGCCTTCTTTCTAATGCTGTCTAATTGACGTGTCTCGCACAATCTGCTTCATGTTTAGAACGTTTTAGTTTGACTGACACAATCTGTGATGCGTGACTTTGATGAATGTACCATAAACTGCCTGCTGCCTGATTTCATTTATCTGGCTGAGTTTTGTCTTTTATTTGACGTTTTGTTTTTAACCTGATCCAAAAACAGATGAAGTTGACTAGCATTTGATCTGATTACTAGGAGAGATGGTGTGAATCGTATATACACTCTTTAGAATAATACATTTCCAATGTTGTGCCAAAATGTGTACATCACGTGAATATTTACCCTTTGTTTTGACTGAATTTGGCTTACTTGTATTTCCTTTAGAACACAAAAGTTTTGTGTGTTCATCACTCTGGTGAGGAATTTGGTTTCTGAACTACAAAATAGTTATAGCACTGCGCTAGTGGCAGTGGCCTTATATCATTTTTAAATGACAAATGGAGTCGTTCTTCTGGGTAATGTTTTGGATCAGAGAACACATTTTGACACAATACAAGCACCTGCCTCACTAGTTACTGCTGTTGCTTGAACCCTCCCAGGCTGGTGTCCCTCCATAGTCCCCTCGCTAACCTGCGGTGACCCCGTCCCCCTGGATGACGGGCAAACCCTTCTCCTCCAAGCTGCTTCCCAGGGAAATGTCACTTTATTGTCTATGCTGCTTAACCAAGATCCACTTTTGGATATTCATCACCATCAACATGAATTAACCTCTGCCTTGATCTCTGCTGCCTTTAATGGACACACAGGTACGTGCTGGGCAGATTAGCATTTCTATGCATTAAATAATTGAAATTTGCTAGCTTTGCATAAGTTTTGCATGAGACATTATCCAGTGTTTGTTTTTCTATAGATTTAGAATTACTTGTGTACACATACACAGAGAAAATAATATATAAATATATATATTTATAATATGTAAATAATGTTTTAATGTCTATTTTTTTAGACTGCTTAAATTTGCTGCTGACATCAGGGGCATCTGCTGATGCTGTTGACGAAACAGGATTTACTCCGTTACATGCCGCTGCTGAAAATGGTCACCATGGGTGAGTCCTCTTTTCTCTATTCTCTCGCTTTTGTGTCATTTAAGTATTTAATTTTGTTTTCAAGAACAGACAGTTTTGCGCCTCTTATTGCACTGTTATTAACATCATATCAGGTGATCTGATTATAAGTTTTCAGGTGAGATAGACTGAGTTTTAAAAAAGTTTTTTTTTTGTAAAAAAAAAGTATTTTTGTTCCCTTTTTATACTAGGTGGCCTTAACTACTATGTACGTGCATTGAAATTAATATTTTATGCAATGCACTTATCGTGTACATTAGGGTTGGGCGATGTCTTCAAATTTGGCATTTGACAATGTCTACAGTGAGTTTGGGGCGACCAGGTGTTGGTGGGCGGGGTTGGTAACTGGGATATTGGGGGAAGCGAGAATCCCTAACCCTAAGTAGCGAAGACAATCTTTAGCTGATGCGGCACTGTGCCACATGACAACTTTCACGTCCATTGTAGACACTGTGTAAGGAGAGATGACTGAGGATGATGGCGAATGATTTGCAGATCCT
The DNA here is from genome assembly GCF_023724105.1 of Carassius gibelio. NCBI lineage: Eukaryota > Metazoa > Chordata > Actinopteri > Cypriniformes > Cyprinidae > Carassius > Carassius gibelio. Next base: position 9,829,199 of record NC_068413.1, on the reverse strand, counting down.
CATCAGTACCACTGCCAAACATATAATCTTGTAAAATGTGTAGCAAGTACTGCCGTTCCATAGTATAAACAGATAGTATAAACAGAGTACGTGCGATCGTGAATCTCGAAAGTGATGGGGGGGTATATGATTGCGATGGACGATGGCATCGTCTATTGGCCCAACCCTAGTGTACATCAGTTTTTTTTACATTGAACTTATATTTTAAAAACCTTCATGTAATTACATCTGTAATACATTTTTTGTAATTATATTTATAATTACACTGTTGACCCATCCCTTACACCTAAACCCACCCTTAAACCTACCCAGACCACCAAACCTGTCCCTAACCTTTCATGTTTCCCATCTCAATAGCAGCAAAAGTGTTTTGCAATAAAATTAGAACACAATAAGTACATTGTAGTTAAGGACACCTAATATAAAGTGGACCAGATTTTTGTATGGGTTTGTTCTTTTAAAGCTGCATGTTACATGCTTGTATAAAAACCTTGCTTTAGTGCATTAAATGACTGACAGGTGAGTAGGTGGTATGCATCAAAAAGGATTAGCATGTCAAATAAAATGTGATGTACTCATATACGCTCCTGACTACCTCCGTATGTGGATTGAGTATCCAAATGACAAAATGTGTTGGATATATTTTGGACATGTACTGTATTTAGCACTTCCCCGTTGTGTTTAAATCGTGTAACTAGGGTTGATGCAATTTCATGTCTCTGATGTGTTCCTCTATGCAATGATATCTGCGCTGTCATTGGTAGGTGTGTGAGAGCTCTTGTGAAATGTGGAGCTGATTTGGACAGGGAGTGTTCGCAGGGAAGGACCCCTCTGTACCTGGCCTGTGAACAGGGACATGTGGAGTGTGTGAAAGTCTTGCTAGACACAGGAGCGGACTGTTCACATGTCACGACTGTGAGTTTTCAGATCCGCACTGACACCAGTGTTACACAAATCTCAACAACATTCTGCGTTCCTGAACACTTTAGGAAATACTGCCCATCTTTTCATCTCCATGGTTACCTTAACACTTGAGCAGGGCTATTTCTCTGTCTGTGTGTTGCTCAGAATGTAATTACGATGCCTGTTTTAGACAACACTTAATAATGCCTAGATGTTTTCTCAGTTAGCTCTAATTTACTGGGCTTAACATAACCCAAAATATCCTGGGAAACTCTAAATGTTTATATTAAGGTGGTTTTTATTTGTTGGTTGGTTCATCTTTTGTGCAGTTTTTAATATTTTTGTGATCTGCTCTATTGTAAGTGTGTGTATCTGTAGATTAGTATGTTTGTGAAATAAAAAAAATGATACAAATAACAATACTGCAGATAAATAAAAAACATGCAATCTAATAAATAACTCTCATATTATTTTTTATTACACAATTGCACAATTATTGCATTTTCTCAAAAATATTTTTTTTCTACCTGTTTACCCCTTCAGCTTAAGTGTTTTTTGTTCACAGGACAACTGCACGGCTCTGCATGCCGCAGTTAGTTCAGTTCACGTGGGCCCTCTGAAGCTCCTGCTACACCACCCGTCTCCTGAACCAGACCTGGGTCTCCCTGCATCAACTTCAGGCCCCAACCAGGAGCTCCAACACCCTGGCATAACCAAGGCCAGTCAAATTCTCAACCACAGTAACCAGGATGGCTGGACTGCAGCCCATATTGCTGCATCCAGGGGCTACAAGGTGACATGTTTGATGATGAGTACACTGCTTCACACCAGAAAACAAGAGTTAGAGGAGACTGATAAACACAGGTGGCGCCTTGCATGCTTTTCTCTCTCCTGGTTTACAGAAATGCCTGGAGGTTTTGTGTAACCACAGTCAACAGGACATGGAGAAGAGAGATAAATCCAATCGCACTATACATGATGTTGCCACAGACGACTGCAAAGACTTACTAGAGAACCTGGGTAAGTATAGTTTGAGCGATGGAGCATTGTACAGATGTGATAGTTGACTTAATAATAGGCCCCTGCCTTACCATTTAACGTTTGAGTTCTACCCTATTTTAGACTGGTACATAGTGGTTGTACAGGTGCTCATGAGCTCACCAGAGCGTCTTTGCCCTGTGGACCTCCTGGAGGATGGCTGCGCTGTTGGCAAAGTTACAATTCAGCGCCATACTAGCTGGGAAGAACTAACAGGAAGCTTGAGTCATCTGCTGACCAGTCACCTCCAGCTTATTTGTGGGAGCTGGGAACTGGAGGAAGCCCTGGGCAGGGCAGACACTTTGGGGCTCTCTTCTAACAGCATGGCCTCTGTAGTTATAGGTAAACACATATACTGTACATCCTACAATGTAACTAACTACCGTATTGTTCGGACTAAGTCGCACCTGAGTATAAGTCACATCAGTCCAAAAATACGTCATGATGAGGAAAAAAACGTACCGTATTTTTCGGACTATACGTCGCACCTGAGTATAAGTCGCATCAGTCCAAAAATACCTCATGATGAGGAAAAAAACATATGTAAGTCGCACTGGACTATAAGTCGCATTTATTTAGAACCAAGCACCAAGAGAAACATTACCGTCTCTAGCCGCGAGAGGGCGCTCTATGCTGCTCAGTGTAGACTACAGGAGCACTGAGCAGTATAGAGCGCCCTCTCGCGTCTGTAGACGGTTATTTTTTCTCTTGGTTCATGTCTCTTAGTTCATTTCTCTCGGTTCCTGTCAAATTAATTTTGATAAATAAGTCGCACCTGACTATAAGTCGCAGGACCAGCCAAACTATGAAAAAAAGTGCGACTTACAGTCCGGAAAATACGGTATATAAGTCGCACCGGACTATAAGTCGCATTTATTTAGAACCAAGAACCAAGAGAAAACAATACCGTCTCCAGCCGCGAGAGGGTGCTCTGTGCTGCTCAGTGTAGGCTACAGGAGCAGTGAGGAGCATAGAGCGCCATCTGGCGGCTGTAGACGGTAATGTTTTCTCTTGGTTAATTTCTCTTCATGTCAAATTAATTTTGATAAATAAGTCGCACCTGACTATAAGTCGCAGGACCAGCCAAACTATGAAAAAAAGTGTGACTTATAGTCCGGAAAATACGGTAATTGCCTAGAAATTCTGATTAATTTGCTTCCATTTAACTTGATTAAGATCCCATCTTTTGCATGGTAGTGTATATAATTTATGTAAAAAAATTAAATTTTTATTTCTGTAATGCAAAGAAATATATATAGTTTGAACTGTAAATCACAATTTTAAGTATATATCACTGTAGTAATTTTAGATTATTGAATTTTCATTCTGGTTTTTCATCTATTTATTTGTAGCGTTTTTTTTAGGCTTTATGGTAATTTGTCATATCACAGTGCAAAACTAAAATAAAAAAACGTGAATGGTCCTAAACAGCATTTTTTTTTAAATGAATTTATTATGACATTAAATATGACCTAGACATTTCTTTACCCCTTCACTCACATATTTGGATGTACAGTGCAGAAGCAGCCATGATCATGTCATGATTTCTTTTAAATGCAACCTGTAGCGTAGAGACATTTTTGCAGTGGCTATTCTTAGATTGCCCCAGCCTCCTGAACAGCTGCAGCTCTTCCTGAATTGCCCTTGGTCACTGTTCAAGTTTTAATTTCCCCACCTCAGCAATTTTATACTGCTGTTGTCATAGATGAAAAAAAAAAGAGATGACCGAAAAGCCCACTGTGTTATAAATATCAAATAAAACTATAACTAGTATAATTTGTGGTATAAAACTTCTGAATATAGAACACAGCACCACGCACACATCTACACAAATGCTATTATTTACATGTGTAGGCTCTTTAGTAGTTATGCTGACACTGGCTCTAGTGAGCGTGAGGTTAAAATGGCTCTTGTGTTGGGTGTTGGTATGGAAGGACGCGAGTTAGAGGCCTAACTGAGCTTGGCTCGACCTGAGGGTTGTCATGCAGGGCTGCTGAAAATAAACTAGCCTTCTCCAAGTTCTCACCTATCTCTTTCACACCCCTCTGGCCTTCTCCCTCTCCCTTTTGCACTCTTTCTCTCACCACTTCTTTTTTTGTTTACACTCAACTCCTCCCTTAAGACAAGATGTTTCCAAACACCAAGAGCAGATTTCAAAATGAAGCGATTTGGCCTACAGAGAGCAACGTGATGACTATCTACTATTCCTGACACAAAACATGAGGAGACTGACAGACAGGAAAGAGTGAGAGAAGAGGATTTGCAGGATAAAAGCTGATTTATCATGGCTCAAGTTTGAAATACAGTACTACTGTTGATGAAAACTGCTCCCATGTCAGTTAGGATTACACATCAATGTCTTTCACCATAGGCGGACACATAAATCTAGCCGCTGTACCTCTCTTGAATCCTCTAGTTAAACTGTTATCTTTATGCGTGTGTATTTCAGGAGATGCTGTATGGCTGCCAGGGCAGGAGCTGCCTCAGTCTCCTTGGGACCTCGTTCGGAAGCGTTTGAGTCAGCGTATTACCATACATCTTAAAGGTGGGCTTTGTAGCCATTTCATTCAGTCTCTTCAAACTAAGGCTGGTTTCACACTACTTCCACTACTTTCAAATAGCTTTTTAAAAATTTAATAATATTTCAAAATTGCATTACTTTTACTATATTTTTAAATGCTTAGAATTTTTGAATAAATATGAAATAATTGCAGCCTTGGTGGGAATAAGATGCATATAAAAACATGGAAAAAATAAAATGGTAACACTATACATTACATGTACTTGCTTTTATAATGACAATTAATTGTGCATAATTAGTGACCCTTATCCTAACCCTAACCATATAGTAAGTACATGTAGTTAATTAACATACTCAGTACTTAAATTTGTAACTACACTGTAATAATATCTTAAAATAAAGTATAACCAAAAAATCATACAAAACCCAATTCCTATAAACCCTATTATTTTCCTTTTCTTTTTTCATTCTATGTACTTGTTAGTTTTATAATTATAAAAAAATAATAACTTGACCCTCTAACACTATCTATTCTATATCTTTTCTACTTTCATTCATTGATACATTTATGAAATTTATTCAAATGCACGCAGTACTCTTCAGTTTAGAATAAGTAATTTTTTTCAAGAAAATTAATATTTTTATTCAGCTAGAATGCATTTAACTGATGAAAGGGGACAGTAATACATTTATGGTGTTACAAAAATTCATTAAAATTAAAAAATATATATTTATATAAAAATAAATGATGATAAAGGCATCACAGTTTCCAAAAGGGGTGCAGCAGAGCTAATTTCAATATTGATAATAATTAAGAAATATATATTTAATTATATCTGCTTGTTTTCTTTTTAATTATTACCAAATAAAACTCTGACATTAGCTGTATCTATTCTATCTCTTTTCTATCCACTTTTTATTCTCTGTATTTAATATTTAATGTTGCGTTAGACTAACCGGGACTTGTCACAACATTTAAATATTTTTGTGGTTTTGATTTCTTCTATTACCCTCTTTTGTAATACGCTCTGGATTAAAAGCATTTTAAAAATGATTAAATGGTAATGTAACCCTAATATGCTGATTTAGTGGTTAGAAAATTATTATCAATTCTGAAACAGTTGCGCTGCTTCATAGTATTGTGGAAACTATTATATATTTATTCAGTATTGTTTAATGAATAAAAAGAAAGAACAGCTTTAATTTGAAATGTTTTTTTTATATATATATATAATTGAATGGATCTTTGCTGAATAAAGGTTTTATTGTCTTATGAAAAAACTAAATCTTGCCCAAACATTTTAATGATTCAACTTGTATATTACAACCTGACGTGTTAAAGAAAAATATTATTACAAAAACAAATTATATTAATAAATGCAGTAAGAGTATTGGATATACTGTAGTCCCTAATATGTAATGCATTAACTAATATTAACATATTGAACCTTATTGTCAAGTAAAATGGATCACATTATGTGTAAGAGATTCTCTTGGTAAAGAAGAAGATATACTTTTCTGTGATAGAAAGAATCAGCAGATCTCTTGGGTTTCCTCACTTTAATGAATAGCCACACTGTGCTCCCCTTCGTCACATGACTCTGATGTTTAGCCAGGCTCCAGAATATTCCATCTCATACGATTGCACGTCAAAACAACTCTGTGTAGCCCTTGCTCCAATCAATTTGACACAGATCTCCTGATCTCCCATGGCCTCAGTGTGCTCTGATATACTGGGTAGGATTGATTTACTGTATGGCTCATGGCTGCTATGATTTTGCTTTCTGTCAGGCCTGTCAGAGTGCACTCTGGATGAGATGACGTACGACTCCCTGATCCCTCTACAGCTGCTGCAGAACTATGTGCGCCTGGTACGCTGACTCACTCTCTGCATCCGAGTTTGTAGCATGTCTGAGTTTCTCTGGATAATCTTTAAAGTTTGGATAAAGAGTGCTGAGAGAAACAAGGCCTTATAATATCATGGGATTAATACAACATTCTTTGAGCCTCCACCACCAGTTTGGCACCTTGGGGCAACAGATACTATTTGTGTTTTAAAATGTTGTAATAGAAGATACATGCAGTGCAACAAGCAGTAACTTAAGACAGCAAAACACCCTCCAAGACACACTTGAGAAATCGAACCTCCATAAAGGCATGCATAAATAAAATATTTGGCACGAATGATAAAATTAAGCTGGTCTAAATGAATAATACATGTGCTGTTCATGATATTTACCAGTGTTGATGGTAGTGCATTTTGATGAACTCTTGTGGTCAGGTGGAACAGTACCATAATGTCATCTTCCACGGGCTGGAGGGCAGCTTTCAGGATTACATTGCCAACCAGATCTCTCATTATATCAAGGTAACTATTATTAATTGTTTTAAATACTCGTTTTTAACTCTGTGGATGAATAAATGTATGCATTTTGATATCACATTTAGATGTCTTTGAAGATATGAGGAGGTCTAAATACAATAAAGCTTCATACATAATGTATATTGTACACTGATACATTTCTGAAATGTAATTCAATATATTCAGTTCTATTCAGTTTAGAGTCTTTTCTATTCTATTTAGAGTCTATTCAGATCGTTTTTTTTTTTTAAAGAAATGAATTTGTATTCAGCAAGAATGCATTTAATTAAACAAAGGTGACAGTAAGACATTTGTAGTGTAAAAAATAACTTATTTATATTTAAATAAATGCTTTTCTTTTGAACTTTGAAAAAATCCTGAAAGAAAACGATTAAAAAAACAAAAAAGTTCAACTAATTTCAGTGTTGATGCTAATTAAAAATAAGAATACTGTGCAAATCAATGTTATCGATATTTGAATGTTTTCTGAAAAATCATGTGACATAGAAGACTGGAGAAATCCAGTTTTGCCATCAAAATAATAAATTACAAAAAAGATATTTTAAAAAAGAAAACTGTTATTTTAAATTGTTATAGTATTTCACAGTATTACTGTTTTTACTGTGTTTTCTATCAAATAAAAGTTATTTGCGTCCATCGGTACTGGTCATGATGTTTCTGATGCACCTGTTGTGTGTTTGTGTGTGTTCGCAGCACAGACAGGAGGCCCAGGGGATTGGCTGTGATGTCGTCAGGGTGGAGGTAGACGAGGGTCTATCAAAAGAGCACCTGCTGGAGATCTTCATCAACTGTGGTAAGAGCCTCTTCAATCATGCAGCGCTCTGTCAAGGAGTCACATTCCTCAGGTGACCATGCAAGCAAAGGAGCAGAGGAAGAAGCTACTGTAGTAGACCCCTAAAAACAAGATCGAAATCTGAAATGTATGGAAATGACTTTGAGTTATTATTCTCTGACACTGTCTATGATGATTTTTGGCCTGTACCTTATAAAAATTAAAAGTAAAAAAATAAAAGTGAGGCACTTGCACTAGAAGTGAATGTGTCAAATATGTAAATGTCCAAAAATATTCACAATTTCAGTAATATTCCCATAAAACGTTAACATGATTGTGAAAAAAAAACTTACTAATCTGCTATAAAATGATGACTATCTTATCAAATATATATAGAATTGCATTAAAAATAATGTTCTTTAAATTTTTCCTTTTAAATCCTCCAAACACTGGCTTCATTCACTTTCATTGTAAGTGCATCACTGCAACCTTGATTTTTGTGTTGAACCGGTGATTTTCCTTTAATTTTCGTGGTTTGTCTGGTGTTGTGTTGTGTTTTCAGGGTTCCTGGTGTCTCTGCATGAAGGCAGCGCTGGGTGTTGTGTTGTGGTGGTTTTGGAGGGTCTGCAGAGAGCCCACTCTCTCAGCCACCTCCTGGGAGACCTGTGCGAAGCCCTGGAGAACCGAGGATCTGTCTATTCCCTCTCCGTCAACCATGGTGAGACTCATCCCTGCAGATGCAGCAGAGCTGGCAAAGTCAGAGCAGTTCAGTTCAACTCTTTTCTGATGGCCAGGTCAGGACGGGCTTTACTATTTCCGTGAAGGGAGTTTTTTGATTGGCACTCTGGCCAAGCCACGCCTACAGGGAGCGGAGCTACGATTACAGCAGCACTTCCGCTGGGTTCAGCTGCGCTGGGACACCGAGCCCCTCAATGGCATGCTGGGACGTCATCTACGCAGAAAACTCCTCCACAAGGTCAGCCCTGCTTATTATCTAATGAGCTGCAGGGAAGACCACCAGAATAACCATTCAGCTCTAAATTTAGTTGAGATAGTTTAGTATATTTAGTGTAGTTTAGAGCAGAGTATGCCATGTGACTGCTCAGTCATTCAAATAAACATAAAAATCAGTTTCATTTAATTTTTCTTTTCGATATCTAATTGTTAAAGAATAAGTTTCAATTCTGTTCTGGTATTATAACAATGGAGACTGGGACTTTTAAAGGTACAGTTCACTCAAAAATAAAACAAATTCTGTCATTAATGAATCACCCTCATGTCGTTCCAAACCCGTAAGACCTTCGTTCATCTTCAGAACACAAATGAAAATATTTTTGTTGAAATCCAAGCTTTTTGACTCTACATAGACAGCAACGCAACTACCATGTTCAAGGCCCAGAAAGGTACAAAGGAGTAGTCCATGTGACATCAGTGGTTCAACTGCACAAGAATACTTTTTGTGCGCAAAGAAAACAAAAAGAACAACTTTATTCAACAATGTCTTCTCTTCTGAGGGTCAGTAAGCTTATAAGATCATCGTTAATTGAAAAATTCATTTACAAGTCAGCTACTTGTTATATCTTTCACAAACTGTCATGAAGCCTAAAGTAGATGTCAGGATTAAAAGATCCCTTTAATGATGATTAATGATGAGTTTCTCTGTGCTGCTCAGGCTCAGGGCCGGAGCTGGACCGCTGATGATCCTGTCCACAAATCGCTTTCTTGGGTGTGCTCAGTGTGGCACCAGCTCAACGCCTGCCTGTCACGTCTCGGGACCTCGGAGGCCTTGTTGGGACCCTATATCTTCCTCTCCTGCCCTGTTTATCCAGAACAGACACAAGCTATTCCCAAGTACGTCAGTCTAGTGTATTCACAATACTGGAATTTCTAACTTCAAAACTCATACTTCAATAATCATGTGCTGCGTACTTGTAAATGATTATAGTGAAGCCTCTAAAACAGTGCAAATGACTATATAGTATACCTATTTAAAATTAAAATATTGAAATACAGTGTGGTGTGTGTTAACTCAGTGTTGGAGAGAAGAGAGAATGCCGCTGGTATCGATACCGCAGAATATGAGTATTGAAATCTTGATATTTTTGACAGTACATGAATCTGAATGAAACTTTAAACTGAGTTCAACTTTGTTTTTTATTACATTTAATTGATTATTGTATTATTTCCTGTGAGAGGCAGTATTATTTGTTAATACTGGTCCGTGTGTCTGTGTTTAGGTGGTTGGCGAGGCTTTGGAACGCAGTGATAGTCCCACGGGTCGAGGATGCTGTTATATCTAGAGTAACAGCCAAGCGCTCTCCCTCCCAGCGACGCTCTCCCAACAACAGAGGTCTGAGCCCAGGTCAGAGGGCAGTAGTCAAAGCAGCTCTCAATATCCTGCTGAATAAAGCTGTGCTGCAGGGCTGCCCGCTGCCCAGAACAGGTACAGCACCATCAAAACCAAATCAAGTTGCCACTAATATAACTACACTCTAGTCATACACTCTTTTTCTCTTTGTGTGGTTAGAGATTGACAGATTCTTACCAGAGTTCCAGGGAGGATGTTTCCCTCTTTCCACCATTGGCTCTGCCTATAGGAAAGGTGGCAGAAAAGGACGTGATAATGGCGCTTGGAGACGAGCCAATACTAGTCCAAGGAAGAAAGTAAGCCCCGCCTCTGGGAGGAGCTCTAGCTGCTCTTTAAGAGAAGGTGAGGTGTAACTGATGGCTTTGATTGTGCAGTATACATATGCACTTCTGCTACTGCAACAAGCATCATGTTGATAGAAATTCTCAGAATAATCTGTGTTCTTATTATACAGGATCTCTGGCCAATTCAAGCGCTCACTCAATGACAAATGTCAATCATGCAAGGTGTGTTTTTGTATGTGGGAATATGTATGAACTACCAGCAGATGGCAGTGTTAGTCAATGATTACATGTGTATGTTCCTTCAGACTCAATGAAGGAGTCACTGTGGGTCTGTCACTCTGCTCTGATGATGAGACGGATCTCATCAGAGAACTCCAGACCATGTGCTCCAGCAAATCTGAGCCAGACATAAGCAAGGTAGTAGACATTAATGCTCACACATACTACTGTTCAAAAGCATGGGGTTGGTAAAATTGTTTTTAGTGTATGCTCTCACCAGTGGCGTTTATTTAGTGGTCACGTGATCCTTCAGAAATGGCTGCTCAAGAAGCATTTTTGCAAATACAGTGCATGCACCACTCACATTTCTGCCAAAAAATTGTTATTATCAGTATTTGTTAATTTTACATACACATTAAAAAGCAATGGTTCAAACCTCTATTCTCAGATTTAGTCGGTGCAAACTTCAGAAAAACAAAACAAAAACAAAAAAAAACAGCTTGTGTTTCTCCTAGAGACTTTCTGTTCAGGCTACACAGTCTGGCACAGTTTATAGCACATGGCCTTGCAGTTTCTAGGAATTGACGAGCAGTGTTCATTTCCTCTTTTACCTGGTACAGATTGCTCTTTTTAAAGAGGACTTCATCATGCTTCCAGACTCGATTCCGCCCACTCCTCGGAGGAGTGATGCCAAGGTCACGCAGCCCCAAACGCACCCTGTTACAACCGAGTGCGCTGTGGATATGACCCATCCTCCAACACAGAAGGCAAGTCTTTGATAAAACACTATGGCTCCGTTCCAAAGCCTACTGAGCCACCTACATAGATAGCTGCATTTTTAAGTGAACTTCCTTACATGTCATGTAGCCTCATCAATAAATGATTTGGAATGTTTTACACATCGTGAACAAATAGAGCATAGCCAGGTTCTGGAGGTAAACATCCTGTTCATTTTCTTCTTAGGGAAACAACTTATATGCTATGACAGACAGACCTACTGTGAACTTACAAGGTTGTCAATAAATGGTATATGCTTTTGTTGAATCCATCAACCCACATTATTTTAACTTTTTATATATGTATAATTTTGTTATTTATTTTTAACGTTTAACAGCAGCATTTCTGGTGAAAAGGTGTATTACTCGTAATTCTGCAAAGAAATCTCCAACAATAAGAGAATAAAAAAAGCACTCTTTATGGTATACTAACAAAAAAAAAAAATAATAATAAATAAATATATATATATATATATATATATATATATATATATATATATATATATATATATATATATATATATTAGGGGTGTAACAGTTCACAAAATTCACGGTTCGGTTCGGTTCGATACGTTTTAGATACAGCAAAATGTAAAAACATCTCAACTTTTCAGAATGCCGCAAGCGCACCGCGGGTCATGTGACAAGAACCAACCAATCAGCTTCATCCTTTCCCGTAACAACGTTGAGAGCTCAGCCAAGATGAAGGAACAGCTGATCATAGTTGTATATGGATTGCAATTTTGAAATAAATTCAGTAGCAGAGCTACTGCAAGCGATTTTTAGAGCTGCAAATCCATTTATCCTTCGCTGAAATTTCCGCGTCTCATGGAGAGAGCACGTCATTGTTGCTTAGCAAAGACAGACGCCTCATGAGCGCTTCTGCCCGAGCGCTTTGGAAAGGAGGAGAAAGACGCGCTTAGCGTTTTCCATGCGTTTTTAGGCACGATATGTGAACGGCCCCTAAGGCGCTCGCTCACTCAGCACGCGCTGAAGGCTCGTTGCAAAATGTCTAATGCATTTAACAGACCAGAAATATAAGATCCTAAAATAACCAACAGGTCTGGTGTTTGGGTTGGATTCCCTGTAAGCTATAGTGTCTAAATGCTGCAGGGATAGTTTGCTGTGTGCATGTTTCTCCTTTTTTTCGTCTTTTCCCAGATAGTACTGACGCATATATCCCAGATATTCCCGCTGGTTTTTTTTTTTTTTTTTTTTTTGTAATCCCGCTGGTGTACCCTGTCATGTTGCAGATGCGACATACCGTTGTTTTTTTATCCACCACTCTCTTGCCATCACCATTATAGCTTAAAGGGAATCCAAAGTGCACCCAAACACCAGACCTGTTGGTTATTGGAGGATCTTCTCATTTCTAGTCTGTTAAACGCATTGGCTATTTTGCAACGAGCCTTCAGCCCGTACTGAGTGAGCGAGCGCCTGCTGAGTAGCCTAACATAAACATATAAGATGGTGTTTTTTTCTTCTTCGGGAGTGTCAGGGGCGTTGCCTGTTACGTTGTTTGGGTTATTGGGCTACCTTGTTGAACGCATATCATTATATTTCTTTCTCTCTCTTTTTTTTTTTTTTTTCAAATATAATTAATTACTCCAACGAACCGTTCGGTATACATAATGCCGAACCGAAAGCGTCGTACCGAACGGTTCAATACGAATACGCGTATCGTTACACCCCTAATATATATATATATATACACACACACACACACACACACATAAGTACACAGTCTTGCAGCTTTGTTGTCTTTTTGATTCATGGCTTACAACTCTTTAATGAAGATTTTTTTAAATCCCCATGGGAAAAAATTAATAGTTAAAATATCTACAAGCAGAGCAGCTAAAAAAGTGGGTGGGCACTTTTACACAATTAATACAGATGGAGTTTGACATTGGTATGTTGCAAAGCTAACAGCATGATGTTATTATAAACCACAAATATGTAGTGCACTCAAATACTAGGTAAAATAATATATTTTTTTGTAATTAAACTTTATTTATCCACAATATTGAATGAAATATGGTTATTCATAATCTGCATTTCTCTCATCTCAACCACTATCTTGGATCTGTCTTAAAATGTTGCCTATTGGTCGTTTGCTAGTTTTTGTAACATAGCACACATGTAATATAAGGTGCATTCTCCACTTGTGTGTTAAAAATGTTTTTTTTTTTTTTGTATATTGATTTTTCTTTGAAAAGATTGACAGTGGTCACACTTCTCCTCGGCGACTGACAAGGCCCAGATCGCATCTGCCCATCCCCAGCAGCAGAGGGGCTCAGCAGGGTAACACTTCCAGCAGCAGCAGCCCTAGCAGAGCCTCCACGAGCAGCAGAACAAGGCAGCCCCCATCCCATAACAACAGAAGCAACTTCTCACAAGAAGACATCTGGTTCCTGGACCCCAACTGTAATGAAAGCTACAGTAACCGTTGATAGACACCTCCCAATGCCCTCCCTTTGCCCTCAGTCTGTTATGTTACTGGCAGCATTTTAGTATTTGTACATGTTGTCCATACTTGTTACACTATATTAAATTGTGTACTTTGGGACCATAGTTTTAATATATTCAACTGTTTAAGTAAGGAACTCTGAGGGGAAAAAAAGTACAATGAACTAACAGGAGAAAGACTGCTTGAACATTTTACAATTTGCCTTTTAGGTCAAATGTTTTGGATCAAAGAAAGAGCTGGTGGTGTTTTTGCTCTTTAGTATTTTCAATCGATCGTGTTTTATGTTTAAATAAGTGAAAGTTGAGTTTTAAAAACTGTCGAAAATCAGGGTTTTACCAAATATGTGTAAATAAGAACTGGGAACTTTAATGTTGTATAGATTAGTGCGTGTGTGTGTGTGTGTGTGTGATATTGCGCTTGTACGTTGGAGGAATTTTGAAGGGAAAGTGAAAACTGTATATATTGTTTGTAATAATTAAATTTTGGTTCATATTTTTTCACCCGTTTCCAAATGAACTGAATGTGGCAATAAGTACCGCCATCGCGAACACAGGATATTTAGTTTTTTGTCTGTTAAGCCATAATTAGTATTTCCAATTACTCTCATGCGTGCTCAGTGACTGGCTTGAACTTTGACTTTGTGAAACCCAACTATGAAATCGGAAGCAGCGCGCATTAACTTTTTGTCTGTCTTCTACATTGAACATTTAGGATAAACAAGTATTATTTTTAAGTCAGTATTGTTCATATGTACAGAAGAGATTATAGTCGACCTCTGATGTTTAAATGTATTATAGTTGTTGGATGGGGTTCAGAGAAATTGTCCTGTTTCCTCCAAGAACAACAATTAAAAATGCACTATCCTAGACATCAGCTCAGTGCTTGGCTTTTCTTTCTCCACACAGCTAATGCTAACACTGTGTTTGTTTGAAACCGAATCGTTTATCACCACCAGCTAGGTTTCTGTCCTCTGCTCTGAAGCTTCCCACTATAACACAAGATAAGAGTGGAATGAGGTCATTCCTGGTGACCACACAGGAAAAAATGAGAGAAGCACGGTCTTGAAAAATATATTTGTTTCACAGAAAAGTATTTTATATATATTTACAATTTAAAATAATCATTGTTATTGTTTGTGCCTTTCCTAATTCCATGATGCGCCCAAAGAAATGAGAAAACCGAGAAATTGTTTTGCCATTTACATGATTCACATGATCCCATTTTGCTGCGCTTTCAAAGGATGCCAGATGTTGGTAACACGTTAACTTAATAAATTAAATGTTCCAAGAAAAATAAGGGAATAATACATTTGATTTGATCAAATAAAAAAGAAAAGAGATAAATCATAAAAGTGACATTATACAATTTTTTTTTTACAGTGTTCAGTTATTCCTGGCCTCACTGTGTGTCCCATTCTGAGAGGACATTGAGTACCTCTTGTGACATTAAGAAAAAAATGCATATCTTTTTCATAATAAATGTCAAATGTTCTCATGATAGGTCATCCAATATTATGTACCATTTGGAGAGCATTGTAAGCTTGATTGTTTCTGTATGAATTCCAGTTTGAGGCGGTCAGAGACGAGTGTCTTGGATATTGTCCTCTGCCTCCTCCTGCAGTGTCTGGGTAACAGAGCTGAGTTTGGACTGAGGGGTGCGCATGCTGGAGTTCCGGCGAGGGAAGAGTTTGAGGCGCTCCGCTGGGCTTATGGCCTGCTTTAGGTGACTGGTCTCATTCAGCAGCTTCTGAATGGATTCATAGGTCTTCACCTGACCTTTGTCCATCATCTGCAACAGAGATCAGAGGAGTCATGGACAAACTTTGAAAAATATATTTAGCTCTGCTGAAGCTATTTTCTGAAAGAAGTCTCTAATCAAATTTATATCGAGCACATCAAGGTCAGCTCAGTAGAGAACTGCAGTGAAGAGAGCGGCGTGCAGTCCAAGGCATTCTCAAAAAATTAGTTCATAGGTCATAAAAAGTCTTAATGGTACAAGAAAGTCTTTATTTTGATTTCAGAAGGGCTTACATTTGAGGATGGAAAGACAAATATTGCGATACAGCTTTCATGCACTGTAATAACTTTAAAAGGCCATGATTTAATTAAATAAATACAAGCACTGCACATTTCAAAGTCCGGTGCTGCATTGCTTTGTGTACCGCTAAATTTCAGCCATTTTAAAAGCATCACCTGCTAGCAGAAAATTAATTTGCATTTTTAGTAAGCGCTTCTGCTAGTTTTGTTCAGACCAATGTGAAAATCGTCCCGTTGTAATGCAGCAAACATGCAGAGATGTAAATGTGAACTGGTGGATCGACAAGAAGATAATGCATTATAAAAATCTAAATAATAAAGACAGTAAAATATATCTGTTATTTACTTTATATAATAATTGATTGATAATTAATTCAATTAATATAATGATTGATACTTTCGGGTCCATTTTCTTTCAAAATAATTTAAAGGCTGAAATGGGAAGTTGATCATTTCATAAAACTTTCTTGTTTTTTGTGAAAACCTTTATCTGAACCGTAAATCATGCTTTTTACAGTCATTTTATATGTATTTGTGCAGGTCTTAAAAAACTTAACATTTTAGCTTAAATGTCAAACAAAAATAATGAATTTATTAAAAAATGTATTTTCTTTAATGTCAGTCTCACACGTTCAAAAGAGTACGACAACACACATGTTGCTGTATATGGAGGGTCAGAAAGCATTCAGATTTCTGTATCTTTATTTGTTTTCTGAATATGAAAACAAATAAAGGGTCTTTACGTGTCTGGAACAACATGAGAGTGAGTAATTAATGACAGAATGTACATTTTTGGGTGAACTATCCCTTTGGAGGATGGAAGAGAGGTAGTGCAGGAGCCTTACCAAGAAAGACTGGCACTCGAGCAGCGGTTCTACTTTGTGTTCAGACAGTAATATAGTGCATGTGGAGAAAGACTGTCGTAATGTCCTCTTTAACACCTTTATTGTTCTGAAACCAAAGACAAAGACCAGCCACCATTATTAACTGTGATATAAATTCATTGTAATTGTGCTTAACAGCCAGTGGTGTCGGGACTCACAGTGGATCGAGGTGGGCACTAGGCTCATCCAGGAGGAGGATGCGGGCTCCGCTGAGGATGGAGCGAGCCAGACATATGAGCTGTTTGTGGCCGTTACTCAGTACATAACCTCCGTATTCCAGCTGGAAGTCCAGTTTATCTGGAAACTGCTCAATCACTGTCTTGAGACCAACCTTCAAGAGGTGAACAGGACATACATGCAATTCACTACATGATTCATAAGGATTTCTATGTTGATCATTCATACTAGTCATATTGTATGGTCACTTGTATATTACTACCAGGATTCACACTTTTTATTTTAGGCCTAAATAATTTCTAAAATAAAACTTGTTATGTTTTTGATCATTTGACTCATTATTGATGACTCAAAAATTAAAATATAGAATATCAATACTGTTGTCATAAAAATATTATAAATTAAGAACAAGAGAACAAAAAGAAGTGTGTCATTTCTGTTCCCGACATGTTCATAACGCATAACCAGATGACCTCATGTTTTGCTTTAGAAAAGCTTGTTTTATAAACAACAAATAGGAAACCTCATACACCCAAAATATTGGAAGGTAGGTGCATAAAATAACTAATAACTAAGAAAAATAATTACACACACTACCGTAGTTTTTAAATGACTGGCAAAGATTGGATGACTGAAATGTTGCATTTAATATAACTTTAATATAACTTAACCTTGATGGTGATTTTGTTATAAAAATGATTACTTTTGTTATTATTTTTATTTATTAATAATTAATGTTATTTATTATTATTTGACTTTATTTTATTGTGATTTGACTATTTAAAAAATGTGCTGTCTACTATTTTAAATACTTTTACTTTGCAAGTAGAATCATGTTCCAGCATGACAAAATTAACTTAACCTGTGGTGTGTGTTTGAGGAAGGGCAACCCGGTTTGTTTGAAACCTAAATTACACCCTTCACCCTTAACTGCTTAGTGGCAAATAAAGTGTTGCCATAGTCTCAGCAGCAGAGACAATGCTTTTCCAGTTTCTTTGAATAACTCTAGAAAAAAGGGTTATCAAACCACTTGACCTCTCAGTCATTGATGATTTGCTCTGGAGACACCCACCTCCTCTGTGACCCGCCACAGCTCCTCATCACTATGGCAACCGTAAGGGTCTAGGTTCATGCGGAATGGTCCCGTAAAGATGAAGACTTTCTGTGGGGGTGTGGAAGGAGATATTTACAAAAATATATTGTGAGACGTTATGAATAGAGAGGATGAAAGCTGTTACCTGAGGCACCACACCAAAGGCTTTCCTCCACTTCTGAAGTGGCACTTTGCTCCAGTTGACCCCATCGATGGAGATATCACCATCTGTGTAAACCAGCTTCAAGAGAGCATTGAACAGAGAACTCTTCCCAGAACCTGTTCGGCCCAAGATACCCACCTGAAAAAGATCACATGATCAAATTTCACACACACAAAAAATCTGTGAACAGATTTACATGCTAGAGCAGTACATCTTCAGCAATACATGCAACATATTCTGTTAGAAGCTTGAACTAGAAGCCCTTCTCCATGTGGATTTCTCACAGTATACACCACAGAACTCACAGAAATGAGTGTGAAAAAGACATGGGACTCACTTAGCTCATTTCTGCTCCTTTAGCTAATCTGCTATATATGTATCCTGCACATACAGTACATTGTTCTACAAAGGCAAAATTCAGTAATGTTGTCAAACTGAATTTTTAAAAATCAAGTTGATTAAAATCAAGTTCTGTGACTTAGATTTAGAAAAAGATCTATGAAAATTGATATCAAAATCAAATTGATAGTGTTGGTGTAGTTACTGTATTTCTCCTTTGTGAGGCACTACAAACCAAAAATCCACAAATTAAAGTACTATAATCTAGACCTGGAAATAAAGTTTTTCAAGATATATATATACTTGCTGAGAATACAATTTGTAAATTTAAGTGGTCATAAACTGAGATATTTAAATTCCATTGATTTTTTATACAGTAAGAGATTATGTGCTATAAAAATATTTTGTATATTTCAGAGTTCAAAACATTCATAAGTCTAAAACCTGAATATATAGAGGCCGTTCTGGCAAAATGACAGCTTGTGAAATGTGCCACTTCATGACGTAATAATGTGGCTAACCCCGCCTCCACAGAAGAAGATCAACGCCTGCTTCTACATCACTGCCTGTTTAGCCCCACCCAACGATTCACGCACATAGTAGGTAATTGACAAGAGTGGCAAACACTGGTCTATACAGAATTTTTTTTATTAACTTTATTTTTAATGAGGTTCCAGACCGCGTCAGTAAAAACTTGGTCCTTTGTTCACTTCATTTTACCATGGATTCATTTAAAAACGAAGCACAATTCACTGGAGAAAGATTAAAACTAAGAGATGATGTAACTGTTTAGATCATGTGATCAATATCGCTCTATCAGTTATTACAGATTGTTTGATATGTACTGGGTATTTTTAGTGTTTTTACCCTAAAACACAGCAGCATCCATCCAGGAAGGATGTAGGCTGTCAAACATACACAAACTGTTAGCCAATCATAGCAGTGGGCGTTTACTTTCGAGTCTACGATCAGCCACGCCTATTCAAACAGAGCCTTTCTAAGAGGATGTCAAAACAAGGAGAGTAAATAACCTGTTACTTCTAAATTATGATGTAAAAATCTTGATAACATTATAAGTGGACCTCAGAGAACAGTACAAAAAAAATCATGACCCTTTAAACATTTGAACTAATAGCACTGTAGTTTTAGACCCCAATGTTTAAAACCTAGCCGAATTGAAACTATAATCCATTGTAATGTCATGCTGTGAAACAACACTTTAAAAAAAATTCACAATTTGATGAAAGGTTTGCATGTTAGCATTAACAGTTGCTTGTACATACCCTCTGTCTGCCCTCCACAGTAAAGGAGAGGTTCTTGAGGACAGCGTGACCCCCTTCTGTGTATTTGACTGTTAAATTCTGCACATCGATCTGACCACGGTTGGGCCAGCTTGAGTCGGCCTGTGCATCGACGTTCTCAATAATCAGATCCGAGCATTTGCTTTTGTCCGGTTTGGGCGTCTCAGACGGCAAGTCAATGAACTTAAAAACCCGGTCAACAGAACGCATCTGGAGGAAGAAGGATTAGAAGAGCTATGATGTAATCAGGTCCACTGAGGTCTAAGCTGCATGTGGTTTATTTAGCCTTTAAATGATGCTTAGCCTCCGTGTTTGTCTGTGCAAATACAAATGCGCACACAGTTACACCATGTGGCAAAAATAAAGCGGCACTACTGTATAAATGTGTATCAGTGTGATTGTAACTATTCTCTTGATAGGGTCAAACAAAATGTTCTGCGCCTTGATAAGCTCCGTTAGTGTTGCTCACTTACTCAAACAATATTTTCAACAGCTTTACAGAACAGGACAACTTCTGCAGTCTAGAACAACTGAAAAACATGCAGTTTTCAGGGAGGAAAATGATAAAAAAAAGGCACGTACCATTCCATCTACCGCAATGCTGGTGGCAACACACCACTGGAAGGTGCCTAGAATGAGCATCGCAAGGCATATGACGATACCAATCTCACCCGGTTTATCCTCTGTGGAATAAGGTACACACATTCACATGCACCAACAAGCAAGTATAAACATCAAGCACAAGGTTGCTCACAGTGACCTCACTTCTACACTTCAAAGGCATTTTCCAAGCACTGCTCGCAATTACCTCTTAATAAAACCAATTGTCTGTAAAATCCACTAAATCAAGCGTTCATTGACTTTTTGGACTCGCAGAGAACAGTCAAATAAACAGTGGCATCCGCTCACTCTACGTGCTCTACTGTTCACTTGGTTCACTCTCGCCTAGATACAGATGGAGAAGCGCTCTTACGGTTGGTTCCTACCGCAATCCAGGCGGTCAGCGTGAAAAAGAACACAAAGATGATGTCGGCGCGGAAGAGGAACCATCGCAGGGTCGACAGGTAAAGGAACCAGGTGGCCGTGTGGGTGTTGAGGGTCTTGTGGAACAGGTTCTCGAAGTAGGCCTGCCGCTCAAAGGCCCTGATGGTCCACAAACCCTTCAGCGAGATGATGAGGTGGGAGAAAATGGGGCTACGAGCTGAAGAATAAAAGATGACAACAGTGTATATTCAATTTTAAGTCCTCTGAAAAGTATGATAGCTTTGTGTGACAAACAATGCAAAAGAGTAATTCAGTGTATTCCTCCATGTAGTGCCTAAATCAAACTTAATTTTTGATCTATGGGACACTTTTAGGATTAGTTGACACCACCCATCTCTAGATAAAAGATTAAGAATTTATGATTATTAATTGTTAATATGTTATTCAGCAACTAAAAATTAAATAGATCAAAAGTGACAGTAAAGGCACTTTCAGTATAATGCTAAAAACAATTCTATTTCCTGTAAATGTTTGAATATTTGAACAGTTTGAACTTTCTATTCATCAAAATAATTCTGGGGGGGGGGCATTATCAGTTTCCACAAAAATATTAAGCAACCGTTTTCAAAATTTATAATACTAAAAATGTTTTTTTGAGAAGCAAATCAGCATTTCAGAAAGATTTATTAAGGAATCTTGTGACACTGAAGACAGAGTAAATTCTGCTGAAAATTCAGCTTTGCATCACAAGAATACTTTTTTGAATTTATTACAAAACATTTTAATCAAATTAAGGTAGGCAGTCTGAGCATAAAAGCCTGTTTTCCAATTTTTGTAAAAACCTTTTACATTTTAAACAGTAATGTTCGAGTATAAGCATGAAATTGAACACAGAAATTCAACATAAGTAATGCATTTTGGGAAATTATTTTTGTGTGTGTGTGTGTGAATCTATCTATCTATCTATCTATCTATCTATCTATCTATCTATCTATCTATCTATCTATCTATCTATCTATCTATCTATCTATCTATATCTATACACACACACACACACACACACACACACATATATATATATATATACTGTACACACACACATATATATGGTCACCTACTACTTTTAAATGTCAATATTGAGCGTTTGTATTTCGCCATCATCTGTGCCACACATTTCCAACAGCAGAAGGAATCAGGAAGAGGAAGGAAGAAATAAAAGTCCTGCCCTCTGTCCTTTGGCCTTCAGGTGACTTCATAAACAAAATGAACTAGTCCACAAGTTCAGCTACACATGATATTAAATCATCACATTTTTCTCATTCAACAAGGCTTTCCTTGCAACATTCCTTTGCCTTTCTCTAGAAAACACAATGCCTTTAGCTCCCCTTGTTTGAAAAACAATAGGATTGCGCAGTTTTCTGGGATCCCCGCCATGAAGCTTGTTGCCCATCAGTTGTGGACGATGAGAGAATGATATCAGGATAGCAGGAGAGGAAATCCCTGGTCGGGTTTTTTGCTAACCCAGTATTACAAAGTGCGGAAAGCCCTAGCTGGCTTTCACGGTGGCCCTGGACAGGCTGACAGTAGGAAGAACGTCGTCAACTGAAGCTAACATGAGTTTTCTTCCTGTCTGAGTTACAGAGAGACCAACAGAAATGAGTCGTCCTTATTCAAAGATGTAACAGACCACATACGATTGGTCGAGAGACAAAGCTCTGACCTCCCGCCAATGCCACTTCCTCTGAAATATCATTTTCTCTTTCTGGTTGACTCATCCATCCTCTGCTCCTCCCCTGTTTTTGGACCTAACACTGACCTCCCACCAATGCCTTGTCTAACTGGCCTTTTCGTCCCTGGCAGCAAGCCACACACCAGCACGCTGAGTGCGTCAGGAATGCCTTTGCCAACTGCAAAGACGTATCTAACAATTGCATGTAAAGAATGCACACATTGTCTGGCCTTACCTTCTGTCTCCAGCTGTTTAAGCTGTTGACCCGTTCGGAGAAAGTACTTCCTCATAACAATGAAAATAATAACCAGGGGAGTTGCTGCGAGAAATATGTACGGCCGTACAATGGACACCACAAGAATACATCCAACCACCACCACAGTCAACTGTTAGGGAAAAAAGCTAAGTTTAGACTCGGTTCTGCTTTTATTTCAAGTCATTTATAACTTTTTTAACATTACAAAAGATTTCCATTTCAAATAAATGCTGTAATTTTGAACTTTCTACTCATCAAAAATGTTGGTAAAAAAATCTAGCACAAATGTTTCTTGGGCACCAAATCGGCATATTAGAATAATTTTTGAAGGATCTTGTCACAATGAAAACTTGAGCAATGGCTGCTGAAAATTCAGCTTTAACATCACATGAATAAATTACTTTTTATTATATATTTATCATATATTGAAATAAAATAATACATACTTTTTTTATGATTATTCAAAAAGTGCAATAATATTGCACAATATGACAGCTTTTACTATATTTTTTTATCAAATAAATGAAGGGAAAGGCATAAGTGAGTAATGCTGCACTAAATCAAAATTCATCTACCCATCTATTCAAGGCTTTTGTCATTAAAAGTTTATCAAAGGAGGCTCAAACCTGGACAAAGTCAAACATGAGGAGAGGAAGCATGTCATCTATGGTGGCCATGTCTTTGGTGAACCTATTCATGATTCGGCCTGCAAAAGTTATGTATTAAAGTCAGAAACAGGACATGTGGAAATAAGGTTTACTACTACTTATTTCAGCTTTTGATAACACTGACCTGTCTTCATGGTATTGAGCACAGACATGGGTGCACTGAGAACAGCATGCAGCATCTTCTGGTGCAGTTTCTTGGAGATTGTGATCATAGTGTGCACAAACGGAAGACCCCGAAAAAATCCCATCGCGAGGAGGCTCTCTGATGTTGCCACGTATATGTAGAGAATGTAATAGCTGCTTGTCTGAGTCACAGTGATGGCATAGTTTTTTCCAGGTAAAGACATATTGGAGTACTTTGTCATATTTGGCTCAACTCGTTGGTGCTCTTCTTTCCAAAGTTCACTACATCAAAAAAATTAAAGTATTTTGTGGATTGGTTCAAATACACTCCAGACTGTTACTGAAGATTGCTTGACAAAGAAAGAGTTTAGTTCAGCCCAGAAGAGATCACTGGAAAATGAGATAAGAAAAAAACACTTACTCAGTTATCAGAAAAATCCCTGCTACCGATCCTGCAACCTAAAAACAGAAGAATTAAGGTTAGTAAATCTAGATGTACACTACTGTTCAAAGGTTTGGGGTCTGTAAGATGTTTTATGTTTTTGAAAGAAGTCTCTAATACTCACCAAGTCTGCATTTATTAAATAAAAATATTGTGAAATAGTATTACAATTTAAAGGAATTGTTTTTTTATTGTATTATATTGTAAAATGTATTTTATATCTGTGATGGCAAAGCTTAATTTTTTTAAGGATTCATTGATGAATAGAGTTCAAATAAACAGATTTAATTTGAAATAGAATCTATTGTATTATTGTATTATTGTATTCTATTACTCAATCCGAGCAGCATTACTCAATCAGAGTCCTTAGCCTTTTATTTATTATATTAGTTAAAATCCCATGCTACGTGTACTGTGTTAACCTGAGACTTGTTATAGCACTTATATATCATTGCTCTTTTTGTTGTTTTTGATTGCTTCCACTGTCTTCATCTGTAAGTCGCTTTGGATAAAAGCGTCTGCTAAATGAATAAATGTAAATGTAATATTGTAACCATGTAAAACTCTTTATTGATAAATTTAATGCATCTTTGCTAAATAAAACGAAAAAAAAAAATCTTAATAATCTCAAACTATTCACAAGTCAGCATACAATGTATGAATACATGCACAAAATATTAAGATTACCTCAATAGCAGCAACAAGGAAGATGAAGATCAGGACATACAGAAGGCTTTTATTATTTGACACATATCTGACGTATGTGTTCCACTTTGTTGTTTCAAATACCTCCTCTTTTTCATCTATTTCATCAACTAAGCATGCCTGCAAAGAGAAGCAAATCAGATGAAGTTAAAGGGATATTCCACCCAAAAATGAAAATTACCCCATGATTTAGTTATCCTCAAACTATCCTTGTTGTACATGACTTTCTTCTTTCATGTAAATACAATCAGAGTTATATAAAAAATGTCCTTAATAGAGTATGAGTATTTAAAGCCCGAAAAAGTCCATCCATCCATCAAAGAAAGTGCTCCATACTGCTCTGGGGGGTTAATAAAGGCCTTCTGAAGTGAAGTGATGCATAATCTCTAGATCCGCTAACTGTCATTGTGTTTTAGCATATGAAATAGGACGTATGCGTAGCATAATCTCAGACAAATGCGGAAGCACAAAGGAGAGAGAAAAACAAAACCCAAGCCACAAATTAGAGAAACAAAATGAGGATTTGTAAAGAAAAATGATGAAGGATTTCGATTTAAGCCAAGAGGAGACTGGTTTTCCTTTGCTGCAAACAAAACCTAGTTCTCACAAGACTAACATACGCTGTGCGTACATCCTACATCCGCCACTGGAACGCCACTCTCTCGTGAACATGCATATGACAGGAAACAGAAGCTAGAGATAACAATTAAGTTTTACATTTTGACATTTTTCTTACACAAATGCATCGCTTCACTTCAGAAGGCCTTCTGTGCTCCACACAGAGCCGTGTGGAGCACATTTTATGATGGATGGATGCACT
Source organism: Carassius gibelio (assembly GCF_023724105.1). Taxonomy (NCBI): domain Eukaryota; kingdom Metazoa; phylum Chordata; class Actinopteri; order Cypriniformes; family Cyprinidae; genus Carassius; species Carassius gibelio. The sequence continues at coordinate 9,803,748 of NC_068413.1, read as the reverse complement.
TTATTGGACTACAAAATCTCCACCCCCATTCACTCATGTTATAAAGCTTGGAAGAGCCAGGACATTTTTTATATATCTCCAACTGTATTCGTCTGAAAGAGGATATATATATATATATATATATACATATGGGATTGCTTCAGGGTGAGTAAATCATGGGGTTTTATACATTTTTGGGTGAACTATCCCTTTTAAGTTTTAAGTCTAGTATATAAAGTCATACTGTATGTTGCAGAGAGTGCAAGAATATTCCACACCTCAGTGTTCTCTTCCTCTAGAACCCCGGTGATGTCATACGTGCTGTCTGACAGGCGGCGAGTATAGATGTCCAGCTCAGATGCCAGTTCGCTCTGAGGCACAACGGACAGCCGTCTGCGGAAAGATGACTGAAGGTGGTCACGACGGCCCTGGCCTTGTGCATTGGTCATGAAAGCTAACACCGACTGCCTCCTCTGACCAGCCATATGCACTCCGTGGTTATGATACACATCGCTTCCCATAAAGGACTCATCCACTAGCTCATTTTCTGGTACCAGGGAGAACTTACGTTCAGGTAATGTCCTCCGAACCTCTTCTTCAGGTATCTGAATGAGGGACGCCTTACGAGCTGCTCCGAGAGTGTTGACAATAACTGAAGATTTTCTTTCGTCTATGTACACGGGCATGGATGGGGCCACCTGGCGATAAGACGGGCGTTCAGGTCGCATGCCTGCGCTCTCATCCACCGAGACACGGTGGAGAGTCTCTGTGAGGATGGAGCAGCGACGCTCTGCACTGACATTGTCGTAGGCCTCCAAACCCAAAAGAAGAGAGCTGAAATCAGGCCGTTCTGACTGAAGCTCTGAAAAGGTGCCGTAGAAAAAACTTTCACCGTTGTGGAGCAGTATGATCTTATCAGCCCGCTTTAAATGCTCAATCTTATTTGTTACCAAGATGCGTGTCTTAGAGGCCATCAGCTTACAGAGACATCTGGGTAAATACATAAAAATGAGGTTATACACCAGTATTTCTGACATTTAAGCTAAATTAACTTCAGTATTGTCATCTCTTTTCAATTTACTCCCATTTATTAGTAATTAGCTACAGTTCATTTACTATTTGCGTTCATAGCATAACAGTACCTGCCCACTTTTGGTTCTGGAAGTATTTTTGGTATTTAGAAGAAGCCTTAGTTTTAGAATCATAAGCCATTAACCAAACATACAGTAGCAACTGGTAAAACATTAAAAACTTTGATTTGAAGCAAAAAACTATTTAAAAATGGTATTAGCATGCCTGTTGTTGAAAATGCATAAAGAAACAATATATATATATATATATATATATATATATATATATATATATATATATATACATAAATCTCCACCAATTAAAGAACTGGAGAAGCAAATTGTACTGGAAGAACTCTTTAGTGCTCATCCAATCCCAAGAAACACTCCAATGATTTAATGTATAGAATATAAATATATATATATATATATATATATATATATATATATATATATATATATATATATATATATATATATATATATATATATATATATATATATATATATTGAAAAATGTGGGGAAAAATCTGTTTTTAAAGGTTTATGATTTTTTATTACAAATTATCTTTAAAATTAATGGGATTTTCTTTTTCAATTGGATTTTTAGATGAACCCAACGGTTGCACTTTATTAACTTTAGATGGAAAAGATGTTTCAACAACATCTTAAAAGATGAAAGTCAAAATGTTACATGATATAAATGAAGTAATTAATTATTTAGTTAAGTCCATTTACATACTTGTCAAATATTTCTTTTTCTGTTGCAATATCCAGGTGAGTAAATGGTGCGTCAAGCAGGTAAACATCAGCATCTCTGTAAATAGCCCTGTGCAGAAAAAAATTATATTGCTTAAAATTTTGAGATAGATATTCTTAACTAGTGACAATCTGATCATTTAAATACAAACCAAAGTAAGCATAGTTTATTCAATAAAGTTATTAAATCAACTTAAATGAAATAATTTAGTTATTAAAAATGATCATAGTTATTTAATAAACTATTTTAAAGGTAAACTCTGCACACTATAATAAGACGTACTAACAATATAAGACACTGTCTTCCAACAAAAAACGACCATATAGGTTGTTTGTGCAAGCACCTTATTACGACCTATATTTACGTTTTAAAGTTAAGAGGTCTCTAGCGGGCGTAAAAATAATGACAGTATCGCGTTGCATCTGTCGTCATGAAATAAAATATAACATCATTACCAGTCAAAACGCACGTTTATTTAAATGCAATGTGTGGACTTTTTTCACCGATCTCACAGTAATTCGTACATATTTTAATAGGTGGTTTATTTGTTCAAATGACCACACATAATCCCACCCCTAAACCTAACCCTCACAGAAATCATGCTAAATTATGATTTATTGAGCATATACATTTTATGTGCACGTCCGTTCTCTGGGATCGAACCCATGATAGCATGATAACTTATCAATGTACAGTGTAACGCAATAACCTACCAACTGAGCTACACGAAATGCAAATCAGAGTGCAAATAAAAGAGTACAAAACATTAATATGAAACGACCTTTTGCCGATAGGGGTGCAATTGTAGTATACGGTCTGATGGGTCGTATTTCAGGGATTTGGAACAAAACGGCCTATACGAGCATATTGGTTGTAGGATACGTTGCAATATAAACTTTGCTGGAAAAAATAAATTATGTCACAACAGCATTGACACAGGGAAGCTTTCATACTAAAAAAAACAAACAATAAAAACTTCTCGAAGTCTAATTTTATTTATGGCTGCAAGATTGTATTGATTTGTAAGATTTAATATTGAGTTTATGGCCATGTAAATCCATAAGAGATCCAAGAACTGATTTCCTGAAATGATGAAGTGTTTTGACGGTCATTAAAAAGCCTTAGGTATATGATTTACCTTCTTCTCTAAAGTTCTGTGGGAATGAGGCCATGGTGCACACGAGGAATCTAGCATGGCTTACACTACAGGTGCTGGTGTACATCTGAGGAGTTGAGAGATGTTCAAGTGTAGGTGAGGAAAGGTGTGACATACCTGGCTAGAGCTACACGTGCCTTCTGACCCCCACTCAAGTTTAACCCCCCCTCTGCCATAGGTGTCTTATCCTTCTCAGGAAGAGCAGCCAGATCCTATTAAAAAAATCAACAACATCATCATATAGAGCAAAGGAAAGTAAGACATTACACAACAAAGGAGAGTAAGACGATTTAGGGAAGGCCAACCACAGCATGCTTTAACAAAACTCTGAAGTACACTGTGACACATACAAGACAACACACACTTTTACAGCAGAAGTTGGTAAACTGTGTGTTTAAAATGAGGGTTTAAGCTTTTTTTTCTTCTTAGCAGGGACAACATACCACTTAAGATGAATAGTTCTCATGTAGGAAGTACTTACCTTGTCATCAACTCTGTTTGTCCATTGAAGAAGCATTAAAAATAATAATTAAATCAAGTGATGCAGTGAGAAAGATTTTAAAACCCTACACAAACAAATTAGTAGAGCCCTACATGTCTTTAAGATGTAAATGCCAAGGTTTACAGCCAGGACCCAACACAAATGAATGCCGAAATGCTAGTATATCAGTGCCACAAAGGAAATATATGGATAACAACAAAAGCCCACTAAACTTGGGTGTTTCCACTTTACATTTTACACTCCACAATTCCATTTATTAGATCCTACTAGTCTCGCTGAGAGCTTGTTTCTAACTCATAATTCAGAAGATTCTGCATCTTGATCTATCAGCAAACACTGAATAAAGACTCATTGTGTACAGAAAATAACAATACTTTTTAGCTTCTTTCTTATTTAGCACATACATGGCTAACTTCTCATACTCTGTTGTTATGGTCTAGCCTACTATTGTGATTATAATAGCCACCTCACACTGCTACTTAATATCTTCTGTTAGAGTCTGGATGTTTCGTAACAAACAGTCATAAATTGTGCTTGTAATCACCATTTACTGTGAAAACATGCTTTGTTTGAGAGGAAGTACGTTTACTTTGTGAAACATGGGAACTGAGACAGACTGTAAATGTCCCAGGTTCACCATTCAGAAAAACACTGTTAATTAACTACAGTTAAACACAGAGATGTATAGTAACGAAGTAGAACTACTTCACTACTGTACTTAAGTACTAAAAGGCGGTATCTGTACTTTACTAGAGTATTATTTTTTTCTCCTACTTCCACTTTTACTTCGGTACATATTTTCGCTGAGTTTAACACTTTTACTCCGATATTTTTTTTATGTGCTGCATCGTTACTCGTTACAATTATAATAATGTTACGAATCATTCCATTACAAACCACTGCCAGAACTGTAGATGGTAGGTTTGATGAAGCTGGCACATCATTGAGCGAATCAAGCGATTAAGAAGACTGCGTGTGCTGACTGAACTGCTGTGAAGAAAGAGATGAACACCGAGCCGAGCCAGATAATGACTCGTTCACGAGTCAAGAACCGGTTGCATCGGTTCTCGGATGACCAGTAACGTTAGTTCTTTCTGACAGTTCGATTCAATAAACCAGTTGAAGAAAACAGTTCACCGATTCTTTTGCGCTCGATGCAATGGCGTCCTTATCGTTGACTGCACCTGGGCTCATAACATTAACACAGAATCAGTTCAGAATCAATCACCAAAAGAATCAGTTCGTTTCAGATGCTCTGTGTGTCGGTTTGCTTCACGCTAAATCACACATGCGCAGTATCATCAGCTCCTCGGTGCACGAATCGGACGCGTCTGACAGAAACGGTTCTTGACTCGTGAACGAGTCATTATCTGGATCGGCTCGGTGTTCATCTTCAGTTCTCTCTTCACATCAGTTCAATCAGTGTACTGTTTGAGTCAATTAATTACTCCGGGATATTGGTTTGTTTTAACTCAGAGGGAGTGTCAGACACATTAAACAAGTTAACAGCTTAATTCATCTGTGGATTAATGCGTATTGGAGATGCGAACCATTTAAAACGATTCAGTTCGATTTGGTGGACTGTTTCAAAAAGATCCGGTTACATCGAATGATTCGTTCGCGAACTAGATATCACAAACTGCTTTGTTTTTAACTGTCTTACAACAGACACGGAAGAGAAGACAATGCTGAAAAAAGTCGTAGTTTTTGCTATTTTTGGACCAAAATGTACTTTCGATGCTTCAAAAAATTCTAAATGACCATCTGATGTCTTAGGATGTCTTTGAAACAACATGAGGGTAAGTTATTAATGACATCATTTTGCAAATTGGGCTAACTAACCCTAGAAACCGTTTTTTGTTTACAAGAAGTTACAGTCAAAGGAATTGTGATTGTCCTTTAGGTTAATCATTTGAAATAGTAAAAACAATATGTTCAAACTTTTGGCTACTTTATTTAATAGCTACATAACACAATACTTCTACTTTTACTTTCAGTACTTGAGTAGTAAATTTTAAAATAGACTACTTGCAATACTTAAGTACAAAAAATGTTGAATACTTTAGTACTTCTACTTAAGTGTGGTGCTTAAAGAGCACTTCAACTTCTACTCAAGTCACTTTTTTGATAGAGCACTTGTACTTTTACTCAAGTATGGGTCTCTAGTACTTTATACATCTCTGGTTAAACATCTAAGAAAATTATATAGCATGGCAAAAATATATAAAATGTGCTTTTACCTATAATGAATATACTTAAAAAAAAAAAAATCAATTAACTATGTTTAAACATCAAAGAAAACAATAAAAAAAATTATAAATTAAATGATTTTATTGGCTTTTTCTTATATTAAAAAAAGATATACTTTTTACACAGCAAAAACATTTTGAAAAAATATGTATTAAGAAAATAATTTAAATATATTAATGGAAATAATAAAATATATATTTTGTGTCACTTATTTTAAGAAAATACATAATCTGAATAAGATTTCTTTTTCTTGCCTAAATAGCCATTTTTTTTCCCTTGTTTTCAGCCTAAACTGCTAATGCTTAAAGCAAGAAAAAAAAATGTTTGCCAATTTGGTGTAAAGTATAATAAAAAAATGATTCACTACATATTCTGTGAAAATGTGAAAACTTTATCTTTGTGAATATAATTTAAGGTTTTGTAATTTGCAAAGCCTCGCAATATGATTTTCACTAGACAAATCTCATCCACTAGCACAGAGAAATCTCACACGTCAGCCTAATGCCTGGATATAAATGTGTTCTCAGCAGATCTGCTGACCGTCCTTTCATATAAGACTCAATTAAACAAGGGGCCTGTCACTCAACACTTTGGCTGCTGATAGTTGCACACAACTGTCTGATTTGGTATCAAGAGATTGAGGGTGAGGGGAGAAAACCATGAGCAGAGTAATATGACACAGTTCTACGTCTAACAAAGGTTCTCAGTTCAATTGCCAGGTGAGCATTCCATGTAGAAAGAGAGAGAGAGAGAGAGAAGCAGAAAAGGGGAAAGAGAGAGAGGGAAGACAAAGAGGAGGATTAGTTAGTTTGAGAAAAGAGATAAGTGAAGTCAAGCAATATACTGTAGACTAAGGGGCTGAAATATAAATGAGAAAAAGGGAGAGAAATTGGAGATGGGAGTAAAAGTAAGGAAATGAGAGAAACAAAGAGTGGATTGAAATGCATTTATTTGTCAGTACCTCCTCAAGCTGGCATGCTTTGACCACACTCTTGTAGCGATACTCATCATAGGTCAGACCAAAAAGGATGTTGTCTCGGATGGTGCCAGGCATGATCCAGGCTGTTTGGGAGGAGTAGGAGATTCGACCGCTGTGTCTGATCTTCCCAGAGGAGGGAACCAACTCCCCGAGGATGGTCATCAACAATGAGCTCTATAAATACAGACATTTTGTCTGAACAATGACAACCTTGCAGTTTCCTTTTAGCAAATGTTTGCTAGCTCTTAAACAGATAGCTTTACATAACCTTTTATATTTTAGCTTATTGTTCAGCTTATTAAAGGCTTCACACTTCAGTCTGCTTGGCCTTTCATTTATTCAATATAACTGTTATAATAATTGTGTATTATTTGCTATAGTTATAGTCATAGTCTCTTTTGCTACATACATTTTTTTACTAAAAGGAAGTAGAAAAAAGTGTTTATTTTTTTTTCTTTAATCTGAAAGAATTAATAAATTATAAATTAAATAACTGTATTAATAATTGGAATTAATATATAACATATATTTATATAATTTTTAGACATATAAATATATCATTTAACATTTCAGTACTACTTACATTGAAATATATTTACGAAAGGTTTTAAAATAAAAGCAAGCACTCCCACCTTCCCAGATCCCATTGAACCAGTAACAGCCAACATCTCTCCCTTCTTCAGGTTCAAACTGATGTCCTTCAGTACGGGAGTCACATATAGGTTAGTGAAGAAGAGGCCTGCATCTCCATTGTGATGGCCATTAGCTTTGTTCTCCTGCTTTATCCTTTCCAAAAGTTCCCCAGGACCCTGAAGAGACATAGATTTACACTGTACTACACGTGCATAAAAAAAAAATAAAAAAAATACTGATCATTCCTCTTGTTTTCTTTAAATGCTGAAAATAAATAAAATTGACAATATCGCATAATGTAGATTAAGTACATGGCTGTCTCACTGACACAAAACTGTACACGTCCCCATAGTGAAGGGATTATGGGACATTTACAAAAAATAGAAGGAGGACCTAAGTTAGCTGTGTAACTACTGAATTGAACATTCGTTTCATATTCAAACAGACTGGGAAACATTCAACAGAAAGCATAGCAATTAATTAAAATCCAGGAAACAAGTTCTTAACCCAAAATACTAAAAATGCATAACTATACCTCATCCCATGAAGCAGTCACATCTTTAAGTTCCAGCTCTGTGATGCTGAGATCATATTGCATTAACTTGTATTCTTCCTTGCTAAGAAATTCCTTGAGAAAATACAGTAGGTAAGTAGAAGTTTTAGGTAGAGCTTTGGATACAGAGAAGACCACAGTAACAACAACATACTTTCAAAGTTCAGTACAGTTTATAGCATTACACAAGAAAATGCTGATGCCCAGCAATGTGTTCTTAAGAAACACAGTAGCCTAGTATAGAGGAGTGTTTCCCCTTTATCAATACCAATCCAGAGATGTTTTCATTTTAACTCATTTTGTACCAGATATTATTTAGCATTATCATTAATTCTCCTTAATACTCTCACTGAGTATCCTCCTCTTAACAAAAACCATTTAGCAAAAAACCATTGCATATAGTTTGTACTGTATATGCATAAGCTCCACTACAAGTGTCAACCACAAAAGTAGACTCACTTCAATCTTCCAAATAAGCCTCATGGTGTCGTACCACATCTGGATGGAGCCGGGCAGTTGTCGGGTGACAGTCATGCGCAGCACCATACAGTAGGAGAGAGTGGTAAATATGCGACGGAGGTTGATACCACGGCTGAGGGCATGAGGCACGATCGCTGCCACAATCACAAAGATGGCTGAGAAAAAGTATGCAGAGCTGTAGAAGTAGCGCAAGGAGCCAATCTTCCTGGTCAACTTCACCTCATCCCTGCACACAGTTTAAAAGAAGACAGAATGATAAAAAAGTCCCTCAAGGTTCACTGCTAGCACCACTTTTGTTCAATCTGTATACACTCCCACTGAGCTAAATAATGTGAAAGAACCAAACTGCACCACAATTTTCTTCAATAAAACAAAGAGAAATCTGAAGTCATAACATTTTGAAACAAATATGAAATTATCAAAATGAATGCAAACCTTGACTCTAGGGGTAAAAAACAGAAAATCTAATTATTCTGGTTTCTTAATGTCAGACATTAAGTTTCAGTAGTCAAAGCAGTAACTAAATCAACACATTACCGTATTAAAATATATTGCCAGTATTAGATGTTTTGTTTCCAGTCAAGACTTAGAGAAACTTGTTCTTGCTCTTATCACTAGCAGGGTGGATTACCGTAAGGTACTCCTCACCAGACTTTCCAGTAAGCTGAATCTGTTAGAGAACAATGCTGCCAGGATTCTGACCAGAACCAGAAAATCTGAGCAAATCACAGCAGCTCTCGTGTCTTGACACCACTTTGCTTTTATCATCATTTGTATTCCTTTTGCATATGCTGTCATTATTTAATAATTAATTTTGAATCCTTTTTAAGTGTGTGTGTCTGTGTGTGTGTGTGTGTGTGTGTGTGTGTGTGTGTGTGTGTGTGTGTGTGTGTGTGTGTAAAATAATATAAATAAATAAACAATATTTAACTATAATATTAACTATACTAAATTAATAATATAAATAAACTTGCTTTGCCTTGCCTTGCCTTGAAGAAGAATGCCAGATGAGTAGGATATTTGGAGACTGTGTCATGAGATATCAAATAGCTAAAAAAAAACAAGGAGACATTGATTCTCCGAGACTGAGCTGATAACAAAAACACAAAGGCATACCGTGTGCTGCCATAAATTAATACTACAGAGAAACAGTGGGAGACTGTGGCTTCAGGTTTCTCTGATCCAGACCAACTATTTTGATCCAAAATCTCTTATGAAAGAACTTCACATAGTAGGAATAAAAGCACTAGGAGAGAAATGTAATTAACTGAAATACCAACTGTTAATATTAACTTTTATTAAATCACTCATTTAGTATTCTCTGTTTGAGACGGCACACTTATGATCCATCCTGTCTGTCACATTTTGCACACACACACACACACACACACACACACACACACACACACACACACACACACACACACACACACACACACACACACAAAGAAAAGCACTTCTCAATTTGGCAAACTCATTTATTTAATCAATTAGCCTGTAAACAATTTTGTTTTTACAAATTTCTGGGTTGACTAAATTTGCCCTAGTTTGTCTGCTTAAAATTTGAAATATATTCAGAAATGTACTGTCACGCCGTCCCGTATATGGGACGCCTAAATTTACTTCACTATATAACAATTAAATCTAATCTAATCTTGACAAAATATATATCGTTGAAAAGGTCTAAGACTCCCAAATATATATTTTACCAATGTTTTTTGTTAAAAATTGAGTAGAAAAAGTAATAGAAAAAAATCTAAATTATAACTGGTGTTTGACCTTAGTTTAAAAAAAAAGACTTCTTTGTTGCCTGATATGGTACATCAATATCATGTTACAAAATATTTTCATTCATGAATTATAAAAATATAAGTTTGGATCGTGCACTACAAAGTCAACATTCAAAAATGTAAGTGACAGTTAAGGGGTTTTAAGGCAGTAACAATTTAAATAGATTACTATAAGCAAACCTTTAAAGTCTGCTTCGTTTTTTGAGAAATTGATGTAAAAAAATAAATAAATAAAGCTTCTATCTTTAAAAATAAAAAAGATTGTTTAAATAAATGCTATCTTTTAAGCCTTTTCACACTGATTATAATAAGAAAGGTTTCCAAAGCAAATAAAAAAAGAATAGAGCAAGCTAGTGTTAGAGGCCTTTTTTTGCTTTTGTTAATTGTATAATAAATAAAAAGAAAACAGATAGAATACAAAAAGAATAGAGAAGCTAGTGTTAGTTTTTTTTTTAAATAAAACAAGCAGTTAGTAAATAATTAGATTGCAATTTAGATTGCAATTCTAAAAGGAGCTATTTATTTTTTAATTTATTTTAAGAAAATAATTAGAATATTGATTGCTAAAGTTGATGAAATAAAGATGTAAGACATGTTTTTAGCTGATTCTTTTGAATATGGCTAAGGACTCAGCAGCTAGGATTGAGTTTGGCAGGGCATTCCACCAGGAGGGAACATTTAATTACACACATAAGTCTGAAGTAATACTTTCAGGCAAGGCAAGGCAAGTTTATTTATATAGCACAATTCATACACAATGGTAATTCAAAGTGCTTTACATAAGAGAAAAGAAAATAATAAGAATAAAAAAAATATTTACAATAAAACATTGATTTAAGAGGTTTAAAATGAATTTAAAACAGTTAATGATCTGAGTGGCCTGTAAGGTTTATATTCAATGAACATATCTCCTATGTTTTTATGTCCTAGGCCATTGAGTGATAAATGATTTAGGTAAATGGGTGCAGAGCCAGTGGTGGTTTTGTAGGCAAACATTAATGTCTTGAATTTTATGCGAGCAGCGATTGGTAGCCCATGCAAATCGAAGAACCGAGGTGTGACGTGTATTCTTTTCGGCTCATTAAAAATTAATCTTGTTAGCACAATTCTATATTAATTGTAAAGGTTTGATAGAATTGGCTGGAAGTCCTGCCAAGAGTGCACTGCAATAGTCCAGCTTGGACAGAACAAGAGCTTGAACAATGAGTTGTGAAAACTGCAATTTTAAATTATAACAATATTACTGTTTATACCATATTTTTGATCAAATTATTGCAGCCTTGGTGAGCATAAGAAAATAAAAATATATTTTAAAATCTCGCCAACTCCAAAGTTTTAAAAGGTAGTGTATCAACTTTTTATATCTAAACATCAATATATATATTTTTCTTCAGCTGCTCCTATTAGGGGTATCAATATAATTTACTGTCCCCCCATTTTTATTTTTTCCCAATGCAGATAAATATGTCCCTAAATGGCACGTTTAAAAAAAAAAGTTTATCATATCATATCTTCTTGATTATCAAAGGCCTGGTTATGCAAGGCTATTCACTGTGTAAAAGCAAAAAAAAAAAAAAAAAAAAAAAGAGTTTGACTTGATTTTAACAAATGAACATCCTATAAAACTGTACAGTCTTACTGTCTTATGTTCTTGATGAGGGTCTCCATTATCTCCTCCCAGCCATAGGCTTTCACCGAATGCAGGTTCTCCATGATCTCTGAGGTCAGAGCCAACCGTTTGTTAGTCAGTAGCACCTTTTGTGCTCTAAAGAAAAGCAGAAAAAGGCATCAAAATGAAATGATGTGTCTGTTCTTACAGAACTTTACATCCTGTACATAATAAACTTCATTGTGGGTGTTTAATACATCTGACTAATGTCTATGATGGCGTCTCATGAATGAAGGCACTGAATACAGACAATATACGTACAGAATTAAACTTGATTGTGAGTTTGTGTGTGTGGCAATCTGTCTCAGTAGCGGTTCTGACCAACATTGTTTACATTTCTCAAAGGCACAAAGCTAACCAGCCTCCTGATTACAGGAGCAGAAGTGAACTACCTGTCCAAACTCTTCAAAACCTTTAACTAGCATGAATCACAGCTGGAATGTGTGTTTCTGTGGGAGCTTAGATTGAGGGATATCTCTAAAACAAAGCTGTGCCAGTTTGAGTCTAACAATGGGAATATCTTTGGGCAAGATTCACTTTTTGGTGTTAGGATGTAGGCTAACAGCAAATTTGAGACTTACTTGTAAGGACCCATTTTATGTGAAAGAAAGGCCTGCAACACACCCAGCAAAGAGATAGCAGCAAGTGCACAGAAGCTATTGACATCAATGAGTTCCCAGATGAGCCCTGTACACAGGATGCATTGCAATGGTGATATCCATACAAAATGGGCCATACCCAGGCTCTATACCAAAAAAAGAAGAAATGCAACATGCATTGTATTAAATTTAATTACAAATTAAAGCTTTATTTATTTATTTTTAAATGTATTTACATCAAAGGCTGACACATACGAGCTTCTGCACATTTCCAGTGCTACGAAACATAACAAAACCATCTCACACATTCCAAGGAAAGGACACTCGAAGAACACACATTAAACAAAGGTGCTAATTGCTTCAGACCACTTACAGAGTGTATCAATATTCAGCACATTGACTCTACCTTCTTAGGACGTTCCAGAGTTCAGCTACGCTCCCCACTGAAGCATTATGCTAAATTTAATGCTACATGTTAGCAGCAGCCTCTTTAAAAAAATGGCCATATACACACTACCATTTAAAGGTTTGGTGTGAGTGTGATTTATGTTTTGAAAGAAATAAACACAGTAGAGACTTTTACATTCTTACAAAAGATTTCTATTTCAAGCAAACGCTGTTTTTTTTACTTTCTATTTATCACTGAATCCTGAAAAAAATGTATCACGGTTTCCACAAAAATAGTAATCAGCACAAAAAGTTTTTTAAAACTGATAATAGTGAGGAATGTTTCTTGAACACCAAATAGGCCTATTAGGATGATTTCTTAAGAATCATGTCACACTGATTCGTGTGAGACTGAAGTAATGGCTGCAGAAAAATCAGCTAATAATAAACTGCATTTTAAAATATTTTCAAATAGAAAATAGTTATTTTAAATTGTAATAATATTTCAAAATATTACTGTTCTTATTGTATCATGGAATAAATCAAATAAATGCAACCTTGGTGAACATTAAAAATAGTTATTTTACCAACCAAAACTTTTGAATGGGTTATGTATGCATTCTAAAAATTTTTTTTGTAAGATTAGGGCCTAGTGCACTGGAATTTTTCACAGGTGTCTTTTTAATACATTGCATTCTGTTGTGTTTTAGAGTATCACAGGTGACCTACCATCCAGCAAGCATATATCATTTGCTCTTCTCATACTTGCCTGATCAAACTTGCCCAGGTTGGCTGACATCAGACTGACCAGTTGACCTGTGCTGATCTTGTCCAAAACTCGGCTAGAAAGTTTCAAGGTCTAAGGGTCAAGATTAGGAGAAATTCATATACTGTTATTTTAGGATACTGTCATTTTATTGTATATTTTGTGCTTGTATAGATGGCCCAAATTTTGAGGAATTATACTGGTGTCAGGGACAGGTAACTGTAAACAGAGAAAACTAGACACAAACCTTTTTATAGATTATGCTAAACAGTGCGATCCTGATCTGCATACCCAGGCGGTGCAGCCCAAACATGGCAGGCTGGAGCAGGAGAAAGCGGAGAGTGAATAGCAAGCCAAGACCAAAGGCAAGAAAGTAACCATTGGCTCGCTCGGGTTCATGAACCGGGTCAAATGACGCAATTATCCGCCCTAAAAGCTGCGGCTGCACTGTTTTTGTAGCCTCCTGAAAGACAGTAACAGAAGAAGCATCTTCATTTTCAAATTTACATACTTAGAATTACAATTTATAAATTGAAGTCCAAAGCACATACAATAAGAAAAAATTAATAAAATGAGAAGTGGATGAAAATCTAGCAAGAGATGAGATGCTGTAAGATCTTCACTGGGAAAGTCACACTGCACTGTTACCTGCAATACACAGCTAGGAATTACACAACGTCATACCAATAAGCCAACGATATTCACCCATGTGCCAACAAATGAGCAAATATACACTTCTTGCATTTGGACTCTTTGTTACTAAGCTGTTTTATTTAGAGATCAGCACAAGATCAAAAAGAAACTATCTGGACACTTACGCCTATATATAGGAGGAAGCCAAATAACAGAAAAGGCCGTATGAAGCATCGTGCCAGTGCTCGTAGTAGACTGGGCTTTTTCCTTCCAGATGCAACTTCTCTGTCCCATTCTCTGTTTAGGGAAAGAGAAAAAAACTGAATGTAACAGTTAAACAGTATCCACCCACCCACAATAAAACGGGTATTGTCCACATTGTTTGGTGCACTCCTATATAACCAAGGTGATTTAGCGAATTTATTAAACAGAGCAAAGAGACTTGACAAGCATGAGGAAATGGCAGAGACTGCTCCAACCTGTTAATTGAATAAAAAGTTCAAAGTCCCAGCACATTAGAGGAATAACAGAAATGCTCATCATCTATCACTCACCAGGGGCCTGGCAATTTAAAAGGTCACATTCGATGCCCATTAGCAGGGCACTGGCATGAATGTATTGTGGTTTACGTGAGACATGGCATGGGAGGAACTTTACTGGAATGGGCAGGGTGACATTTAAGGGGGTTGCCTACATTTTATACGTCTTTTCTCCCTTCTTTTGTCAAAAAAACATCACACAAACACTTAAAAGGTGTGATGTTTGGATCTGGTGAGTAACAGGAGCTTTGAGGACACTGAAAGCCACAATAGAAACCAAGACTGTCTGTCACTTTACTATGTAAATTTGCTCACTTTACAGAAAAATGTGAGTCAGACTTCTTTTATTCCAGTTCCAGTTACTGAATGTAGGAAACATGAGGAAATATACCCAGTAATTAATAACTAAATACAGAGGAAATATCAATATATATTATTTTTTAACATGAAGTTGTCCTTAATGCTCATGCAAATTAACCTGAATGTATTTGGAAAGGCAATAAACGTGTTTCAGTCACCAGAATGATGGGGTCTTTTCTATATAAACCTATATGAATAAATCCATTTTAAACAACATTTATAAATCACAGATTAATTAATGCATCAGGAAAAGGTGAGAAGTAAATACTAACTTCTCCAACCGCTCTGCAAGGATGTCTGCAGCATCTTTACTAGGAGCTTGATAAACATCAGATGGCCTCAGTTTCTCCTTAAAACCCTTTCTCATTATGGGGTTTGTCCACCTGTAAACAGTCAGAACAAATGTTGAAAGCTTCATTATTGTTATTTATTTTAAATAAAGTGAACTTTGTTTATTTTTAAGGAGATGTAGCCTACGTGTAGTTATTTTCTAATATATCATTATATATAAACATAATAAACAAGCTGGAGTAAAGACTGCTGTGCGAATTATTCAAATGATTTGATGCATACACATACATTTCCTTGTGGCGCCCTTAAAGACACTTCAAACTAAACATTTGTGATTTTTGCGATAATTTTGTTACGTAACTCTGAAAGAAAGCGTTCGAACGGCGCACTGTTGCTATGGTTACCTCCTCAGTCGAGTCGAGCCCAGCTTCTGTTTGTGATTTACAGTAACGTTAGCCTGCTGCTTACATTTTCAAATTCAACTTTAGAACTTTTGAGGTTTTAGAAGCGTTGTTCGAAAACACTGTTAAAAAGTTTTGCCTATACATACACTTGCAAAGCAATAAAAAGAAAACTTTCTTTAGTGGAGTCAAGAGTTCTAGAACGTGGTTTGAAATTAAACGCTGCTGTTATTAAAATGGTTCTATGAATATAGCTATCAGTCGTCAGGTGTAGTTTATGTAGCCTTGAATAAACTAGAAAACTATTTCTGGTATTTAAACACTTGTGTCCTAAAGCACAACAAGTTGTTGTTGTTAGTACAAATGTGGACACACAAAACATCTCAAACATTTCTTAATTCGGTTGCATCTTACCAGAAGAAGTATTTTGAGAGGTAGCTGGCATCCTCCACAGGTGATCTCTGCATCCTAAAAGTACCCCGGGGGTGACACGCTTACATCGGCTGTCAGCTTATCAGCACTCCGCTGAACGAAGGACTCGGGCGCTGTCCTCCACCGCGCGCAGGGTTTAGTGCTGAGATTGTCGATATTCGCTGCCAGTATTTAGATGATGAGGAGAATTTCTCGTGTCTCAAATCGTTAATAAGGAGTAACTCGCTTATAAAGAGCGCATAGTCACAGCAGCGCTGTGATTCAGTGAGAGAAGCGCGCTCTCTCAGCCCCAAATGCCACAGATCCTTTGGGCACGTCATCCTCAAACTGTCAGTCTTTTACAGAGATGCTCACGTGCTGGTTTACAAGAACAAGTGGCGTGTCATCAGCTGAGAACTTTCGTGGTGTTTGAGAACACTTTTAACACATGAAAGTCAACTGCTGCTATTGTGTTATTTAGCACCTTTCCTGATTTCATAATGCGTGTCAATGGAAACAAAATGACAAAGAAAAATATTCACAGTTAAAATAAATTAATGACAAAACAGATTTAAATTCTTAATTTTGTAAAACAAAACAATAGAAAATAAAAGAGAAGAGCTTGATGTCTAATGGAGAAGAAATATAGGCTATTTTTAATAGATTTTAATTCCATTGTTCAAAAGGTCAGATGATCTTGCTTCCGCTGAAGCACAATATACTCGTTTTAATTCTTAAATTATTATGGATAACATGATCATTTTTAGACAATCTTGTGGAAACTTGTGGAGCGAGCAAATTTGAGTCTGTGGAAACTTGGGCAAACTTAAGTTGATGCAGCTTGAGTGCTGATACCATTAAAGCAAAAGGCATATATGAAAAATATGAATATATTGAAATTATTTTATTATTATTGTTTTCACTTACATTGTCCCAAACTTTATGATTCAAGCTTCCCTAAAAAGCCTAGAAGAATTTCAGCAGAGTGACATTTATTGCAGACCTATATAGGCTTCTTCCAGTGCAGCCTTTGTAAATTATGTAATTGTTTTGAAGCAATGCTGCAAAGAGAAAAATTATCACATGAAGTCTATTCAGTGTTCCAACTCATCTTGCAATTTTGTTTTCACTGAAAAATTTGTAGGTAAGCTAAAGCATCCATGAATTCACAAGAGAAGACTTTAGTAAACTGACAATCTTAACCAGATATAACAATAGGCAACACTGTTAGTTAAACATACTCCGGCAAATGTTGAAGTGAAGTTTATTATGTCTTTAGATAATCTTTTTTTTTTTTTTTTTGCTTTCCAATTTGAATATATCTGATATACATGTCTATCCATTCATCCATGCTCTAAACTGCTTTGGTCAACATGGGAACACTAGTGTCTCAGGGTGCAGCTGGTCACATGGCCAGTCTATCACAGGCTCATACTGTATAGCCTACATGGCTGTAGCCACGGTTTGAAAATTAGTGAGGTCTGGGAAGGGGTTTAAGAATAGTGCTATAGGTTAATTAATAATCTCTACAAACTCAATACATAAACACTTCAAAAGAGATAGACATGTAGATGTTTTGAAAGGCGTTTTCTCTGTTTTGGAGGGATAAACATTGTTAAATTATACCATATTTAATGCATTGAAATTTGTTAATACTGTAGTTTAGGAGTGGATAATTTTATCAGTTGTTTAGCTATTAAGTCATGCAACAACATATTACTGTTATAGTTTTATATAACATTGCTATATAGCCAATAACTTTGTCTAATGTTCTTATGATTGTTTTTAGCATAGTTATTCATATTTCATTCTGTAACCTACTTCAGGTTCTACAAATCTACTGGTTTGATAACATTTGTGACGGATAATAATATGATTTTTTTTTTTGCCATTGCCTGAATGTGTTATCCTGTGACAGGTGACAGAAATGTGGTATCCTGTCACCTGTCCAAGTGCCAGTGATGCAAAACAAATGAAAAAACAAATGAACAATTTTTTTTTTTCAAATCTTTTGCAAATATCGCTAACCATAAACTTACTAAAGTTACTTCTCACTTTATTAGCTTTTTAAATTGTCAAAACAAGTGGAAAAGACTAGTCAAAAAAAAAAACAAAAAAAAACGCTTCTAATAGCTAGATCTGGCAACATGCCACGGAGAAAGCAGACGCGCCCTCACTCACTGCTACACAGGCCTAGCTCACGTTATTGCAAACTGTCTAAATTTAATTATACGGGCAGACACTAATATTAGGAGTTTTAAACATTCAGAGAACTAATTTTATTTTTAAACATACAAATCTCCCTCATAGCTGCCTATGGCCATGATTACGTGGTTTTAATTATATTTTTATCAGCCAATTAGATTAGAGGAGAATATGCAGTAAATATTTAACTAAAACTGCACTTAGCTAGAGCTTTATTTTCTCGACATTACTATCGTTATATATGAGAAGTAGCACTAGATTACCTTCATGGTAAAAACAAAACAAAACAATAGCCACTGTGGAAGATTTAAGAAAGCGAGTAATGCTTCTCCATTGGTCGTTTCATTAACATACACACGTGGGCGTGACTTCCGTATACGTCATTACGTCGGACATCAATGAGAAGTTTCAAATAATTAGGTTAACAGGAATAATCCTAATAATTCATCATAGTCATGTTAAACGAGATTGGGTATGCCTTTCCAGCTGGTGATGAAAGCGATGGGAGTAACGACGAGTGGGACATTGGGTATTCTGATAATAACAAAAAACCGTGCGCTGAGGTAAAAGAAAAGGTTCTTTCCCACGTCCAACAACACTCGTCTCGCCACATGTGTTATATTTTAGCTAGCATTCGGCTGTTTAGTTTAAGATAGTTATGTACACAGATTATTTGTATGAATAAAAATGCTACCTGTTTTCATCTTGCTTGCAGTTCTCTGAAGCACATGTGAATGGAGAAGATAAAGTATCCAGCTTGAAAAGGGCCATTACTGCAGGGAATGTCGACCGTGTGCGCGAACTCTTAGACAATGGTAAGTGCTTGTATTCATAGCTTTTATTTGGTGGACACAAGTCATGAATTCATATTTTAAGAACGTCTCTCATTGTTATCTAACAGGTCTGGACGTGGAGACACGGCTCGGCTTTGGCTGGACTCCTCTCATGTGTGCTGTCCATGTGGCCCACTATGAGCTCGCCGAACTGCTGCTGGATCATGGTGCAAGTGCAAACTTCAGCAGAGGTAAATGGAGACAAAAGTGTCAAAAGACACTCATAATTCCATTGGTTTGTGGGGGTATTAAGATATTTCTGCATGCATTGTCACCTTTACTTTTGGTTTTAAAGGTGTAGTAATTAAATCTTCCTTAAAAACATAGCACTCACATGAGATAAGGGGCTTGTCCTAATACCCACATTTGCGTGACATAATTTTCCAATGTTTTCAAGTGTTGTAAAGTTTTTGCAGAGCTTTATTTACACATTTCAATGCTTTGTATTTTAAACTCTCGAATGTCTGTTTAGGATTATGTAACAGACAAAATTGAATCGTGAAGCCTTAATTTAGCTGAGAAATTATAAAAAGCAATAGCAGACGTTTTACAAAATACACATACTAATCTCTGCACCAATAAATTGTGCAACATTTTCTGTTTGTCATTACCACCGAATTGTATGTAATGTATAATTAAATAAAAAAAACAAGAAGATATTGGAGTATATGAGCTCCTGAGCATGATGGGATACACCTCGCATCAAATATTCAAACCACTATGAATCAATATTAGGGATAGTGTGGATTTAGCATGTGGTAAGGGCACTGAGCACTGAACTGGGACAGTCTTGCACACCTACTTCTTATCACATGCGAATGGCCAAAACCCCAAGTGTGGGTTTTTGAGGCACTTTTGCTTGCAGAATAAAAAGATAAAAAATATTCAGTGCACCCTTAAGAATTTGAATTCAATTTAAATGGTTGAGTTTGACTAGGTAAGAGCAGGTGCTGTCAATCTGACGTTGCACTACATGGCCTTCCTGTGACTCTTGTGGGTTTTTATTGGAGAGGATGGGGTTTTGCATCAGCCACAGGGAAGGAACCCAATGATATCAAATCAAAAAAGCATGGCTAGACTTAATCCTTCAGGGGGAATAGTTTGGTTTTCATTAATACGGTCAACATTGAAGCAGTTTACATTCTTTTGATTTCAACCCACGTGCTAGAGAGGATCGAAACCAATTAGAGTTTGCCTTAGTGTCCTTCATCTGTCATTACTTAATGTTTGTGACGCACATGCCTAGCCATTGTAACGTGTAATTAATCTGCTGGTGTGTTTTTGGTTTACACATTGGCTATCTTAATTTTTTTTTTCAAAATTGAATGCATCTGTTGGTCACGGTCAAATGTCGGCACATGAGCAACTTGAAGTGATGCAGACACTTCCACTGTGCCCACTGAGAAGAGTTCCAGAGGGGGTCTCGAGCAACTGAAGCTGCGGGCTTAGACAGGAAATAATTAACCGTGAATGCAGCTGCCACTTCCTGGTCTGTGTTCCGCACAGAAGGGGAAGAATGTAGAAGTGATTGATAATGGCGGTATACAGAGCGTGGTGCTGGCGTCATTGCGTTGGCCCAACACTGGAGCTTTATTTATTTTCCCGCTCCACCGCAGACGCAACTAAACTGTGTCTGCATCCTACTCCCAAGCAGACCTGCTCCTGCAGTCTAAACGCAGCTATCATCACAACACACAAACCCCTAACATAGATGCGTCTCCTTTCTGCATCAACACAACACTGAGACTGCTCCCGGTCGGATACGTGCCTGAAGCACTAGCAGTGTCCGACATCATTAGGCCATATGAGACTCGCGTGAAGTATGTACAAACATGTGTATCCTGTGGTTTGAGCAGTACCACTGGAGAACCTTTTAGCGAATTATAATTTGATTATGAAGTGGTATGTCTGTGTTTTTCTCTAACTTCCTTACGTAGACCATTATACAGTTCTGATGGCTGCTTGCACAGCAGCGTCTGCCACAGAAGAGATGATCTCCAGGTGTGTGGCTCTGCTGCTCAGTCGCAACGCTGACCCCAATGTCTGCAACAGGTAAGAAATTAAATCTTAGGTATTTTTTTTTCCTGACAGAATCTGGCTTCTATCTGCTTAAGTCGTGACATAAGGAATGCGGTTTCTGCATCCAAGTCTCTACTCCTTTCATTTGGAATTACTATCTCAACAGCCATTTATGAGCAATGTTTATTCATAACACAGATCTAAACTTTTAAAAACTCACAGTACACACTACAGTCTCAGGGTTTACGTCATCCTGGACACCAATATTTTAATGATAAATAAAAGATGAATCATTGTCTGGCCATCTCAGATTTTGGTATTGGGATAAAGGGGATTTTATATTAGCACCATTTGTTGTTTGCTTTTGGCATCTGAAACCGGTTATGTCCGACTTGACTTAAGTAGATACTTTGTTCTTTGGCATTTCTAAAAAAATATTGTTGTTGACTACAGTGATTTCTCAGGTCATTTGCCTCAGTGCTTGTCAGTTTCATGCAGTGATCTACTGGAATTAAAGGTGAACTGCACACAGTGCTTTTTTCCTGATACGACAGTCAGTTTGGGCTTTTATTATTTCATATAGCAGCGCAGACATACACAAGTTTTCAGTTACTGATGGCATACTTATTCCTTGAGTAAATATGTCCAGTCAGTGACAGGGGTTACCAAAGCTTTCAGCTAGGCCTTATAATAGGATCTGCTCCATGCAAACTAGCTTTTATTGGCCTACCTGTTTTATTGATTATGCATCTACTGTTGGTGTGCTTGAAAGAGATGCGCAGGAATTTAGTGCAATGGTTCTCAACAAGTGGGCCAGAGCCCACTAGAGGACCTCAGCAAACCTCCAAGAGGGCCTCTAGATGACTTAAGATAGCCTAGTTAAAAATAAGCCAAAACAACTAAAAATCAAGTTACTTTAAATCAACCCCTGATAACTGTTTATGTTGGTATATTTGGGGCAGCCTTATTTAAAAATTATAATTTCTAGACTTTGAAAGGTCACTTAAATTAAGTATAAAAATATGTATTTATGTATGTGTGTATGTATGTATATACAGTACAGACCAAAAGTTTGGAAACTTTACTATTTTTAATGTTTTTGAAAGAAGTTTCTTCTGCTCATCAAGCCTGCTATTACAGAAAATTACAGAATTTTTTTTTAATATTGTGATATATTATTACAATTTAAAATAATTGTTTTTAAATTTATTATACTTTAAATTATCATTTCTGTGATGCAAAGCTGAATTTTTAGGATCATTATCACATGATCCTTTAGAAATCATTCTAATATGATGATTCATTATCAAAGTTGGAAGCAGTTCTGCTGCTTAATATATTTTTAAGAACATGTGATACTTTTTAAGGATACTTTGAATAAAAAGTAAAAAAAAAAAAGAAGCTATGTTTTTAAAATATAAATATTTTGTAATAACAATATACTCTACTGGTCAGTAATTTGGGGTCTGTAATTTTTTTTTTTCTTTTTAAATAAAATCAATACTTTTATTCAGCAAGGATGTGTTAAATTGATAAAGTAGTAAGACTACCTAGTAAAGAAAATATATTATTAGAATATATATTATTATTATTATTTTATTTTATTTTATTTTTTAATTATTTATTTTATTTCTTTTTAACCTTTTATTCATCAAATATATTAAACCGCAGAACTGTTTCCAACACTCATAATAAATCAGAATATTATAATTATTTCTAAATGATCATGTGATCGACTGGATGTCACATGTGACACTGAAGGCTGGAGTAATGATGCTGAAAATTCAGCTTTGCATCACAGGAATAAATTCTATTTTTTAAAGTATATTCAAATAAAAAACTATTATTTTAAGTTGTAATAATATTTCACAATATTACGTTTTTTTTCTGTATTTTTGATCAAATAAATGCAGGCTTCATGAGCAGAAGAAACTTCTTTCAAAAACATTAACATGTTATGTTAAAATGTTTCCAAGCTTTTGGTCTGTACTATATATATGTTTATATATATGTATGTATATATATATGTGTGTGTGTGTGTGTGTGTGTGTGTATGTGTATGTGTATGTACATAGGATATTTTGGATGGATATTTAATGGATATTTTTCTATCTCTACCTGTAAAAAAAAAATTATATTCTTTTTTTTCTTATTTTATCATGAATGACTGACTGGAAAAGTCATGGGGCTGAATCTTGTTGTGGACAATGAGTGGCCTTTAGTGTACAGTTTAGTTCAGGCATGGGCTTGGGTGTGCACTTGTTCAGTAAATAAAGTAACCTACACATGTGTTTCATCCAATAATGGTATCATTAGTTCAACAAAACACTTGTAAGGGTGGACCGTTTGATGATTTACTTTGATTGGGGCAAGAGTGTAATGCAAGCAGTGTATTCGTGCAAAATACAATCAGAGCAGCAAAGGAATGGTTCGCAATCACTTTTTTCCTTAAAGGGATTCATTTTGCAATCCTTCATGTGACACACATATAGTGAACGCAAATGTTGTTCACTTTGCTGTGCTTATTGAAAAACAAATTCACATATAACACCCACATTCTGTTTTCTATTGTGTTGTGCAAGTTTGTGATGTAAGTTGAATGCAAATTCACCAGGCTTCAATAGAAGCAAGTAAATGTGAAACCTGACCAATGCTTCAGGGGGCACTGGGAGCAATCAGACTGCAGCAAACGTGCCTGGTGTAGAGTTATCCATTTTAAAAAGACCTTACTGTAGACCTTCATCTCATCTGCATGCGCCCAGGTCTAACACTGGATCCGTCACAAGCACTGTCTAGCCCTGTTGATTGAGGATATGTGAAAAAATTCTCCCAGCAGCTACAAAACATTAACACTGGCCAGACAGTGTTTCAAACAAGTCTTCCTAACAGCTCTGTTTGGGAGGTGATGTGTACTCAATAGTGTATTGACTGAAGCATTTTTCAGGGCAGCTTCCAGCTGCTTATCATCTGCCAGCCAAACTGCTCACATGATCTGGAGTGTCAACAAGCATGTTGTTCACTTGGCTGGTGAGAAAGTGATTGTGTCCTATCCAGACAAAATATTTAAAGATCGGTAACAAGGAACAGGGAGATGCTGGCCAGTGATGGGCCTGTCAAACCTTCATCCTCTTCCTCTGCTCTCTCAGTGCTTCATACATAACCTACAAACTGCAGCAGCTGCATTTCCCTAAATCTTTTTGTTAACAAATAACAGTATGCTTAGACTAAGCCAGGCATAATTTGGGAAGATGGTCTGTTTCAGATTAGTTCAGATTCGTTATTTGAAAATTGCTGAGATGAAAATTTGACATTTGGTTTCCATTCTCTTTCACGTGTGAAATCACAGGCCTATGGTAATTTTTGAAATGCCTCATTATGATTATATAATTTAATCAATTGTATAATTATAAGAAATTAAAGGGACTGCACAGTTAATCAAAATAAAACTGAAATCTCAATATTTCATAGTGCATTTATCAAATCAAAGGTTGCTATTTAAATAATTACATAGTCTGTTGCACATAGTGAAGCACAGCCATGTGTTTATTTACATGCATTCGTATTTTACAGCATTTCACTAGTATTCTGCCAAAATAAAAGCTCAAGGATGCCAAATGTTCAAAGTTGAGGGATTGAATGTTTGAAAGTGAAAAATGAGTAGTCACTTAGTATTGCGTCATTTATTCATTTTTATTTTAATCAATAGTAATATAGTTGTCTTGGTTTTTTTAGATTTAGAGGTCAAACTAATAACAATTCTAAATGATGATGATGATGATAATAGTTGTAATTAATAAATTAACAGCAATATAACTTTTGCCAAGTTGTGCAACCCATAAATAAATACTTTTTAAATATAAACAAATATTTTTTTACTGTATTTATATTATGTAACCATTAACCAACGGAGAACCAGGAATATGCAAATGTAATTAAATTATTTTAATATTTAGCTTTCTTTGGAGGTAAATAATTTACATTTTATATATTTTACAAATTTTTTTTACCTTTATTTATTCTGCAGATCTCACAAAAAAGATATTTGAAGAATGCTTCAACTGTTTTTGTCCATACAGTAAAAGTAATTGGGGTCCAAAACAACAGTGGACTCATTTTATGGAGCAAAGATAAATAATAATAAAAAAATTATTGTGATTTTTAATATTTGAAATAAAATATCAATATATTTTTACAAGTTGTGCATCCCTATATACAAATAAAATGTAAACGAGAAGACCAGCATATGACTAATATATAAAATATCAACAATAAGAATATACCGTATTTTCTGCACCATAAGGTGCACCGAATTATAAGGCGAAGTCTCAATTATCGGGTCTATTTATCAGGCTCACGGCTGATGTTTTTTGAAAATGTAAGGCTCTTCGGTGCGCCTTATAGTATGGAAAATGCGGTACAGTATTTTATGTTTTCTTGTGTGTCATGTGACTATTAACCAACATCAGGGAAGCAGGAACATGCAAATGCATTGATAAATTGTTGAAATATTTAACTTTTTTATAAAGGCATTTTAAATATTTTACATTTAAGAGGTTTGGTTTTGGGGTTGGTTTTGTCCATACAATAGAAGTCATTGGGATCCAAAACAACAACAACAAAAAAAATCATCTTTTGAGTGACACAGAAGGAAGCAACATTGCAGGCACTGAGATGTTATTAACATGCAGACATTTTGACTATGTTTCAGGCTTTAATTGTAATGAGAAGTCAAATCCAGACGTCAATGGGCCCAGTGACCTTACACAAAGCATGTTTTGCTGAGCATGCAAGTCTCCTGCAACTACCTCTTCCGTTCTTTCATGTAGTTTATTTGATGATGTGCCCAGTGAGGCTTTTGAGCAGCCGTGCTGACAATAGTATGTTGTTCCAAATGATTCTGATTTCAAACATCAGTTTAGTTATTGTGTTGCATTTATATGAGAAGCATTTTTAGCAGATTCTTCCTACTCCCATTGAAGTAAATACTTGAAAGTTAAAAGGATAAATCCCGTTTACAGCAATTATGATCTTGTTTTATTGATTCAGTAAGCTTACTTATTCCTCCTTTTGGTTTTTGTAGGACAGCCTGGGAAAATGCGTTTAAGACTGCACACATTTGTCACAAATACTGTCACTGAAGGGGAAATGCGTAGATAGTGAGGAGATAATGTCAAGATGAAGAATGATGATGCACTTGCTCACCTGTGCCTGATGTTGTAGAGTTAAGTTCACCACCGTCACGTTCTCAGGGAAATGCCACCCAGGTTGATTGATAGCCTCAGGAATTTCCCATAAATTTAGAGTGTGATGTTTCACACTGTGATGTGTGTGTAGATAAAACTGTATATTTACGACAGTGACACAAGCTCTGAATGCAGATGACTAGAAAGTTCCTCTTTTGTGCTAGATTGTCCTAAGTAAGGTGTAAAATGTTTTCTTCTTTGTTTACTTTGGCGCAGTAGTACTCTTTATGGTGATTTTGATTATTCTGAATGGAGTTTCATTTAAGGGTGATTTACAAACAGGGGTATCATAAACCTGTGTTTATAAGGGAACTTCTGTGGTTATACTCATTTGGTGCCCTAGTAAGCAAGATATCAAACATAGTTATTTTTTAGTAGCTCTTCTTTGAGTAAATGTAACTTTAAAATTTGTTAGCCTAGAGGTACATTTTTTGTTTATCATACAAAATTATTTAAAATTTCTATTGAATAGTTATTTTTGTAATAAACCAAGATACATGATTAAACTTAACAGCTAGTGATTCTCATTGAATCAAGATCTAAAACCATAAAATACATGTTTGCTCAACAAATGTTGCCTTGGCAAGATGTTTTATTTTCATTTTTTTTTAGTTTAAATTAATGTACTAAAATATCTACCAAAAAAATGAAAAACTACATGTCTATCTCAATAAATTCAGTAATTCAACTCAAATTGTGAAACTTGTGTATTCAATTCAGTGCACACAGACTGAAGTAGTAGAAGTAGTTTAAGTCTTTGGTTCTTTTAATTGTGATGATTTTGGCTCACATTGAACAAAACCCCACCAATTCACTATCTCAACAAATCATAAAATATCATCAAATCAGAATATGGTGACATGCTAATCAACTCAAAACACCTGCAAGTGTTTCCTGAGCCTTCAAAATGGTCTCTCAGTTTGGTTCACTAGGCTACACAATCATGGGGAAGACTGCTGAACTGACATTGACACCCTTCACAAGGAGGGTAAGCCACAAACATTCATTGCCAAAGAAGCTGGCTGTTCACAGAGTGCTGTATCCAAGCATGTTAACAGAAAGTTGAGTGGAAGAAAAAGATGCACAACCAACCGAGAGAACCGCAGCTTTATGAGGACTGTCAAGCAAAATCGATTCAAGAATTTGAGTGAACTTCACAAGGAATGGACTGAGACTGGAGTCAAGCCATACAGATGTGTCAAGCAATTTGGCTACTGTTGTTGTATTGCTCTTGTTAAGCGACTCCTGAACCACAGACAACATCAGAGGAGTCTTACCTGGGCTAAGGAGAAGAACTTGACTATTGCCCAAAGTCCCCTTTTCAGATGAGAGCAAGTTTTATTCCACAACATTCTAATTTGAGATGCACCTTTATATGAACATAATGGGTGGGAAAAAAAAATCTAATAAATAAAATGGAACAACATTACTTAAATGTATTACTAAAACTTAAAATAAAATGGAAATTTCCGAATAGAATATAATTTGTTTTGCAAATTAAACATTTTGAAAGTTGCATTCAAAATCCATTTGGTTTAAAAATCTGAGAGATCATGTTGTTTACAGATAATTTTGGTACACGGGTATAAAGGAAGTGACACCACTTGAATTTCTGTGCTGTCTGAAACTCTCAAGGGATTTAAGGTGGTGATTTATAGCAAAAAAAACACCAATGATGCAAGTCACTATGCTTTATGACTACTACACGTTAGCTTGGTTCAATTACTGTACATCTCAGATTACTGTAATAAATGGCTCATGTAAAATATAAATGTATCAGAGAACATAACCCCTTGTATGTGTGATTTATTGCCATCAGCATGATCGCAGTAACATCTGGCAGTTCTGTTGTGTCTTTATTTATTTTTGTGCCCTTTTTCAGGAGCAGTATGACGTGTTTGATGCTGGCAGCCAGAGACGGCTATTGTCAGGTGATTAATATGCTGGTTTCACACGGAGCGGAGCTCAACTTTCAGAATGATAATGGACTTACGGTAAGACCATCAATAAAGGTGTAGAAATAATTACATTTCTCTATATTGTTTTTAACCTGCATTTTATCATATTCATTGTCCATTTGTGTCTATTATCTATTTTTTTTTTAGATTTCTTTTTGGCATTTTTGCCTTTATTAAGATAGGGAAGATCAAAACTGTCAGAAAGTGAAGTGGGTAAGAGATAGTGGGGCAGGATCAGGAAAGGTCCTTGAGTTGGGATTCGAACTCGGGACACCCGTAGTGCAACAGCACTGTATGTTAGTGTGCTGCCCACAAGGCTATCAGCACAGACTATCCATAATTATTGCATTTTCCCCTGGATTACACTTTAATATTATTCTGATGGAGCAGGCCCTCCTAATAGCAGTGCAGTATGGACGTGAAGCAGCTGTGTTAAAACTGCTTCAACTAGGAGCGGATAAGTTCATCAAAACCAAAATGGGGAAGACAGCAGCTGACATGGCCAAAGTATTCAATTACCCTGAGGTAGATGTCCAATGTCCGAAATCATAGAAAAGTTTTCTTTAGACTGCAGTTAAATTAAATTCACTTTTGGTCTTGAAAATTTGAAATATTCAAATCTTTGCTCTTTTCAGATCTCCAGGATCCTTGATTCTACAGATCTCTCTACTGTAAATGGCAATGCACCCTCCAAAGCTGAAGCGCTGTATAAATTTCTCAATCAAAACACTGATCCTTCCTCTGCCTGCAAAGAGAGGTGAGCCTTTATGTCTGTGACTTGGCATGTAACACCCTCTAGTGGTGATTGAAAACGAAACGAAATGCTCTTTTGAAAGATATTTTAGTGTTACAGAAGATTTATATTTCAAATAAGTGCTGCTCATTTGAACTTTCTATTCATTAATGTTTTCGCGGTGATAAGAAGAAATGTTTCTTGAGCACCAAATCAGTATTTTAGTATGATTTCGGAAGAATCATAGGACACTAAATGGCTGGCAAAAATTCAGCTTTGCCATCACAGGAATAATTTACGTTTTAAAATGTATTGAAAAAGAAAACTGTTTAAATTGTAATTTCACAACTTTATTGTATTTTTAATCAAACAAGTGCAGCCTTGATCAGTATAAGAGACTTCTTGTAAAAAATCCCAATCTTTTGAGTGGTATATGTAATTAAATATATTCATTATACTTGTGTGTGTGTGTGTGTGTGTGTGTGTGTGTGTGTGTATAGGGGTAGCAGAAGAGCATAAGTCACATATGCTGGTCCTCACTATAAACTATATTTAATCGTTTTACAAATCAACAAAAAAGCAGCTGGGCTCAGATGACAGTATTGTAAAGGTGGGTTCATTCTTTTGTTTGATCTTACAGTTTCTCCAAGCTGAGTGATATTGAACTTCTGCTGCATGGTCTGAATCTGGATCATCTCTCAGACATCATGGTGGTGAGCCAGTCGATTTATTTTACCATTACACTAAATAAATGTTTATTGTAATACACTAACAATAGAAATCTATGGGGCCAGTGTTACCGGAAGTGTTAAGCTTATATTTCTGTTAATATGTTTACATGAATTATTTATTCAAATGTTTATTAGCTGATCTCTGAAGTTGTTTAAATTGTCCTTTTTTCCTTTGGCAGTGGTTTTGTTGGATTAATTAACTTAGAGATGTGTGTTACCAGCACAATTCCTGTAGATGAAGGTTGCTTTTAAAATTTGTTCATTTGCTATACTGTATGATTGCCCCATAAACCTTCTTTGTAAATGAATTGCAATGTTGATTACCTACAGTATGTTGATTTTCTGAGGTAATACCTATTGTCTCTATTGAATATCCCTTTTTTTCGTGTCAACTCTGTGTCTTTTTTTTTTTTTACCGGCAGGAAAATGATGTCACTTGGAGTGACCTGTTGATCATGGAGAAGGGGGACTTGGAAAAAGTAATTTAGATCATGCCTTTTTAATAGATGACAATATAAAAAAAAATAGCTGAAAATATAATGAATTGGATACTTTTTAGATATACATATTTTTAGAAATACATCTAAAAAACTACATAGGTTATATCTCCCATAAAATGTTGGTTTACAATAAATCTGCTCTCTTTCTCTTAGATTGGCGTAACTAATCCTGAGGATCAAAAGAAGATTCTCAGCACCATGGAGCAGATGCACCTTGATAAAGTAGATCTGGACACCCTGACGCCTCTTAATAACATAGACAGCGGGTAAAGTTCATTTAGCCTCAAGCTAATCTAAACTTTTATTGCATGTTTATTATGTATCCACATCAAAACCAAACTTTGTTTTCCATGCTGGTAACAGTCTGTAGTTCAGCTAAAGTGCTGTAGAACTCGTAGCAGGACAACAGTGTCTTGACAAGGCTTCCATGTAAGCCTGCCTTAATGGTTTAAGCTCTAGTAATGATTTGTAAGGTGAGAAATGAACTAGTGCCATTTCTGCATGCTCCGGATTCTGACGGATGATGGCGAGTAGGCGGCGTGGCGGCCATGTTTGACTTTAAAGTCTATGCTTAATGAATCTAATCAATCTGTAATTTCTTTATTCCATGTCAGGGAGGTACAGAGAGGGCAGACGAACACACAGTAAATTGTGCCGTTAAATCCTCCTTTGATAGCTGCTCCATAAACACACATTAAAGGGATATAGAGATACATTCATTGCCATAGTTGATTTCCTGTCTAATGAGATGTATATAAACATAAGCAGTTAATAAGTTGTTTCCGGGCGATAACTCATTAGCTTTGATACTAGAGTTATTGTTAGAGCAAAAGAACTGTTATTTTTAACTGTTAAGCTGTTTTTTTTTGTTGTTTTTTTTTTTGAGTGGTTGTATTATTTAAAATATATCCGCTAATTGGCAGTGTATTTGACCTGATACAAATAGATGGATCTGCTCATGGTGCCTGTTGGGAAGGTGGCATTAACCCAGCACTTAGTCGTCCACAAGAGCCTATCACTCATTCAGTCATAGAAAAACTAACAAAGTGACACTCAGAGCCCATCTCTCCGTCCTGAAGGAGATAGTAACTCCCCAGTGTCTGACAGTGTTTACCACAGGATCTGACAGAGTGTTAGGAGAAGAAAACGGCTGCTTGGGGAAATGCTCTGTTAAGATAACACTGTCAACATTGCGTGGTATGTGTGAGCCATTACAGGAGTTTGAAATTGTAAGTGATGGCAGAAGTACGCCAAGAATGCTGTCACCAAATTAAGTGATACCATTGGTCATTTAAGAAACATTTGCTTCAGCTTTCAATGTTTGTGACTTTAGGATAAAGAGAACCTGAAAGAAATATTAAAGTAAACAATGGTTTCACTTGGTTGATACCATTTGGTGATATATACATTTTATAACATTTTTCGGGGACAATAAGGTTCAATAGTTTACATTAGTTAACTATAGTTAAAATGAACTAAGAATGAACAATACTTCTACAGCATTTATTCATCTTAGTTGATGTTAATTCCAGCATTTACTAATGCATTATTAAAATCACAAGTTGTATTTGTTAACATTAGTAAATGCACTGTGAACGAACATAAATGAACACTTGTATTTTTTATTAACATTTAACAAAGATTAATAATAAATAGTGTATTGTTCATTGTTAATTCATGTTAGTTAATACATTGTTAACAAATGACACCTTTTTGTAAAGTCTAACCCCTTTTTCTTACATGTGATTTATGATTCTTACACGTTTTGTTCATCAAGATAATCTTCACAAATGAAAACAACCTTTTCTGAATTTTGATGCCTTAATACAATAAGCAGAAGTAAAAAGCTAATCATAGGCTATAAACAAATTTTAAAATGTATAGCGAAAGAATTGTTTTTGTAAAAATGTGTACTGTTTGCATAAAACTGGTTTACCATTTGGACCGGTATATCACCCAGCATTATGTCACAGTGCATGAGTTCAATGTCACCACCACCACTAAGCTGCTAACAACTCTCCAACTCTGACAAGTCTATATATATATATATATATATATATATATATATATATATATATATATATATATATATATATATATATATATATATATATATATATATATATATATATATATATATATATATATATATATATATATTAGTTCTCAAAAGTTTGATTAATAAACCAAATCAGTTAGGTGTGATGACTTTTAAAGTCCCTGATAATCTTTGTACATACGAGTGCATCTCAATAAATCAGAATGTTGTGGAAAAGTTAATTTATTTCAGTAATTCATCTCAAATTGTGAAACTCCTGTATTAAATAAATTCATTGCACATGAAGACTGAAGTAGTTTTAGTCTTTTAGGTTCTTTTAATTGTGATTTTGGCTCACATTTAACAAAAACCCTCCAATCTCAACAAATTAGAATATGGTGACATGCCAATCAACTAATCAACTCAAAACATCTGAAAAGGTTTCCTGAGCCTTCAAAAACGTTTCTCAGTTTGGTTTACTAGGCTACACAATCATGGGGAGACGGCTGATCTGACAGTTCTCCAGAAGACAATCATTGACACCCTTCACAAGGAGGATAAGCCACAAACATTCATTGCCAAAGAATCTGAAAATTGAAAATCAAAATTGCTTGAAGTCCAGTGTAGGGCTGTGCAAAAAATAGAATGCGATTTTCATGCACATCTCATCAGTAAAAACGCTCC
Organism: Carassius gibelio; assembly: GCF_023724105.1. Classification (NCBI taxonomy): domain Eukaryota; kingdom Metazoa; phylum Chordata; class Actinopteri; order Cypriniformes; family Cyprinidae; genus Carassius; species Carassius gibelio. The sequence continues at coordinate 9,770,596 of NC_068413.1, read as the reverse complement.
TTTAATTGGAAGTATTATCTCCAGCACGTGTGTTCAGATCAGGGTTGCCAGGTTTTCACAACAAATCCTGCCCTGTTGCTTCTCAAAACTAGTCCAAAACTAATCGCGATTCCAGGAGGTTCCCAGATTTAAAAAAAAAAAGCTTCCCGGGGTTAAAATATACGTTTTGTTTTTTGGCATGGTTTTCTTGGTAAAATTCGCATTTTAGGGGCTAAATATCACGTAATTGGTATTGGGGTTGCTTCAAACCGTGGACATGAAAAACAACCGCAGACTTGGCAACACTGGTTCAGGTGGAGCGGCAGTTACTACACAGAGCCGTAGTCTACCGACAACTAACACAAAATCGCTTTCAAAATCGACAAAGAATCGCCACCGATTTTAAAATCAATTTTGTGTAGATTGTCAGTGAATTACGGCTCGGTGAAGTAAATGCCAACCAATGTTCCCAAGTCTGTGGTTGTTTTTCATGTCCCCGGGTGGAAGCGACCCCAATAGAAATAACGTGATATTTAGCCCCTAAAATGCGAACTTTACCAAGGCAACCATGCCTTAAAACTTAAATTTTTACCCCGGAAAGCAATTTTTTTTATCGGGGAACCTCCTGGAAACGCGATTGGGCTAGTTTTGGACTAGTTTTGAGAAGCAACTGAGCAGGATTTGTTGTGAAAACCTGGCAACCCTGATCTGAACACACGTGCTGGGAGATGTACTTCTAATTACAGGAGCGTCTTTACTGATGAGATGTGCATGAAAATCGCATTCGATTTTTTTGCACAGCCCTAGTGTTAAGTTTCCACAGTCTGTGAGGATTTGGGGGGCAATCTCCTGGTGTTGGTCCATTGTGTTTTTGAAAACCAAGGTCACTGCACCCATTTATCAATAAATTTTGGAGCACTTCAGGTTTCCATCTGCTGACTAGCTTTTTGTAGATGCTGATTTCATTTTCCAGCAGGATTTGGCACCTGCCCACACTGACAAAAGCACTAAAAGTTAGTTAAATGACCATGGTGTTGGTGTGCTTGACTGGCCAGAAAACTCACAAACCTGAACCTCATAGAGAATCTATGGGCTATTAGCGAGAGGAAAATGAGAAACAAGAGACTAAACAATGCAGATGAGCTGAAGGCCACTGACAAAAAAAACCTGGGCTTCCATTTTGTTAAATGTGAGGCAAAATCATCACAATGAAAAGAACCAAAGACTTCAGTCTGTCTGTATGCATTGAATTTATTTTTATACACTAGTTTCACAATTTGAGTTGAATTGCTTAAATTAACATTTCCATGAAAATCTAATTTGTAGTTGTAGTTGTTAGCAACTGCATTTTTAAAAAATGAGTATAAAAGCTTCTTTTTTTTAAAAAAAAGCACACGGCAAATTACTGTTGTATGCAATAGAATAAAAAGTACAACAGTCTTAAGCTTGTGTAATTTCAGGCATTTAATCAAAAACTCATCAGGGCAATGGGAAGTGCTAACTCGTTTCCGGGTTTTGGCCTACAAAAATATGTCTTCCCTGCAGCACTCTACTTTGAAAAGTCTAAGCATAAAGGAAGTGGAAAGTTTATTTAACTACTTCATACGTTCATGAACAAAGTGTGTGATTTGTGAAATGTCGTCTTTTTCTCAGGAGTGAAGATTTCCTAAACTTTCTGATCAGCCTGAAACAGCAGTGCTGTTACTTGACAGAAACCTTACAGGATGTCATCAGCAGATTCCCACGTAGCCCTGCTGAGGTCTGTTGTGTTCTTTTAAGTGTCTAAGTTCTATGTAAAGCATGACCAGTTAGAAGTATTCCTGTCTGTTTCTTTAGTCTCATTCAGCCAGGCTTTTGATTTGTGGCAGTCTGGTCTACATTGCTTTATTCTGACCAACCACCCACTTAGAGAGAGAGACGTGTAAAGCAACCAACAACAGTTATTTTGGATTTTATATGCTGCTTAGGAGTGGATCTGAAATAAAAACAATTAAAATAATGGTATATTAGCCAAATGGTTGCACACTAAACACTTTAAAAATATGAGGAAAATGTATAGACATTGTCAAAATTCACAAAGTTTTTTCCCAATTATCCATGACTACAGTCTTGAATGAATGGGAACAAATGAGTTCAATTGTATTTTAAAACTTGATGTCGTTTCAAGTGTTTTCAGCTGAGGTGGCAGTAGGCAGACAGAGCTATTGTATCTCACTTTTCGTGCCTACTTGTTTGTGATGACTTTGTTTGACAGGTTGTTCTTACATGTGATCCCAAGAAAGAGGCTCAAGCCCTTTGCTCCGAGCTTGTAACTCAGACAGGAGACCTCCAGAAAGAGATTCTCTGTCTTAAGACCCTGCTAAGCAAGGTCAGTCATGTCCACATTCCTGCATGTCCTCATCTTTCTTCTTCTCTGACGCTTCTATTTACAATAGTTTTGTCTAGTAAAAATACTGCGAGCGCAACAGGGTCAGCCGTTTCATCCCTCTTAGATGTTCCTATAATCTCTTTCATGATGATGAAGTGTAATCATTTGTGAACAAATAAACTGAGGACGTTCTCCGCTAGCACATTCCAGGAAATTTCTACAACTCTCATCAATCTCCAATGTGAAATTAGATTAATCAACATGTTTGTAGCTTGTTTTAACTCCTGTTGTTCTCCAAGCGTTCAACATTTGATTGTGGCAGCCCATCAAAATAGAATCTTAATAGAATGCTTTCTTGCCTGATGTTTTTTCTTTTGACATAAGAAACATTCCACTTCACCATAACTGATACTCATGCTGCAACACATGTGAAATACTGGGTTTTGGGAGAGTTTTAACCGTGGAATATAAGATTGAATCCCACTCAGACCACAGAGATGTAGATGAGTTTGTTTGTTCATCGAAGAAATTTAGCATTACATCGCTTGCTCACCAATGGATCCTCCGCAGTGAATGGATGCCACCAGAATGAGAGCCCAAACCACTGATAAAAACATCACAGTAATCCACAAGTAATAAGAGTGCACAAGACTTGAGTCCATCAGTTAATATCTTGTGAACCTTAAAATCTGAAAGTTTGTCAGAAACAAGTCCACAAAAATGTTTTTAACTTAAACCATTGCATCTGTTTGAAGTCAGTGATACCGCTTTCTCCAGTAAAAAAAATCATCTGGCCTAAATCAGAATAGAAATATGCAAAGATCATGCACCGTTTACAAGCAAAAACTGTTCAAATCAAATATGTTGGTGGGTTTTGAGGACAATAGGGGATTGGAATGAAGAAAGCATTATTTCAGATTATGGCTAGAAGTGACGGTTTAAAGTTTAAAATGTTTTAATAATGGCTTCGTTTCTTACAAATACGTAGCTTTTCATTTCACAAGACCTTAATTGATGGCCTGGAGTCATGTGGATTACTTGTGTATTGGGATGTTTTTATCAGCTGTTTGGACTCTCATTCTGACGGCACCCATTCACTGCAGAGGATCCACTGGAGAGTAAGCATGTGAAATATGAAATACTGGGTTTTGGGAGATGTAATGCAAAATTTCTCCAAATCTTTTCTGATGAAGTTGAAGATGAGTATATACTCATGAAGATGAGTATATTTTCACCAAATTTAGATTTTTGAATGAACCATTTCTTTAAGTTTCAAAAGCAAACAGTATATGGTGCTAGTATACATTGTGTGCTCTAATAATAATAATTTATTCTCTTTTAATCCTTATTTTCTCTTAAGACGGATCACACAGAATACAACTTTCAGCTTCTTCAACCAGTTTCCAATAATGGCCAGAGAGGAAAGGCCCGCAAGAGGTTTGCTGCTGTGCTTGGACTTGGAATGCTTGGAGCAGGGCTTCTATTTGTGCTGTCCCAATCAAAAAAACTGAACTATTTTTGAGGTTATGTATTGCAGTGATGTATGTATTTTAAGTTGTTACCTCAGTATTTTATTAATAATTGAATGTTCTAGATTTAGGTTAAGAATATGTTATGATCACCCTTTTTGTGGTGCTACTCTAGACTGTTATTCAAGTAAATATGTTAAATGTTCTTTTGGTTTTTCAGACAACGAACTTCATAAAAGTTTTCCCAAACTATGTTTTCCTTCTCTTTACTTTGTTTGTAATCACTGTTGTCAACTTCTATTACAGCGGCATCTGCTGGACAGACCTGGACAATTAGCATTTTGTGTTTTGGAAATTGTGTTTTGAATTTGCTGGGTGGCCCAAAAAGAAAAGTCATAGCCAGTCGCTGTCTGTGGTGCTGAAATGTCATTTCCAGGGGCAGGACCCCGTTACAACTAAATTCATGATAAAAGCTGGTTACTTGGTTAGTCATGTTCAGTTTAAGTGAACAATTGCTTGGTACATATTCATTTTCAAGCTTGAAGGGAAAATGAAATGTAATATGGCATGTGCAAGCAGTTTTCTGAAAGCCCTGTTCTGAAAATGTTACCTAAGTTGTCTGTGAGCAACAAACAATGGCAGCTCTTCTCTCTTTCGTTTCTTGTAGTTGCATGCATTTATTATGCAATCAAAAGTTAGGCCAAATATAATGCATTTAAAAGAACCACTTCAATTGATATGTTCTGCTATTTGACTCTCACTGGAGAAAGATGAGACGTGAACCTGTCCTCCAGTGTGCTCTAACAATGTCAAGTATATCTTGTTCAATATAGGTTTAAACATTTTTCACAATGTTGGAATTGCTTGTGTGAAAGGGAATGTCGAACAGTTTCTACAAGTTAAAATCTTGAAGTCTAGCAACTAAATCTTGTAGAGATCTATGATTTTTTGACATTTTCCAACACTGTTCTATGTAGCCTATTCTTATGGTTTTGCAATGTTCATGAGAACAGCAGAGTGCTCTTATAAGCTAGACAAACTTTGCTTTATAGAGAAAATCTCCACAAAACTTAAATACTGTTATTGTTTCTAAGGTTAGTATAGTTATACATGACAAAATGCATTTATTTTTTAAGGAATTATATATCAGTGATGGGGTGCCAAAGGACATTTATTCAACCAATCAAGATCCCATAAAACTGCAGATTTCCTCCTCTCTGATTGTCCTGAAATTCATTGAATAAGTTGCACACTGGTTAAAAGTATGTCCTTTTCCAACCCATCAAATTTTGAAGGACTTAGCCCATCCATCACAAAAACTGTGATTGTTTTACTGGTCATAATGGGTATTGTGGGTCTCTACTAGTTGGTCACCTTGTATTGGTGACGGGAGCTATTTTAATGGTTAAATAGTGATTGTTTGTAATGGTATTTGTAATGGAAACCATTACTATTGTATGTTATTGTTCTGTTGTTTTTTTCAGCGAGGTCATCTAAACCACATCAGACCATCTCTCTATTTTTTTTTAAGGTACTGATATTTAAAAACCACTGAAAGGATTTAAAGTAGTCTTTCCTTATTGACTCGAAAAGGATGAAATTAGGCCAATTTAAATTCCATCATATTACCGATGACAAGTCTTCTACACGCTCTCGCGACTGCGCCTTTTCCACGGAGATCACGAGAAGAATCCGGTTTTCCTAATGGCCTAATCTTGGTTCCCATCGGTAAAAAGCACCTCACAATACAAGGAAGGCGGACATATTAATACTTTCACATAAACTGGTGATCAAAGATAGAGGAAATTCTCTGCGACAATTGAACAGTTCGTGAAAAGTTCAAAAGAATGTGATAATCCGATCTCAACGCACATCATCAAGAGCAGAACGTTTGTTGCTTTCAGTCAATTAAGCCTTATTTTATAAGAAAAGACCATTTCGAGACATTTTACGGAGATTAGAAATGATATTAATTAACAATAATAAAACCAATCATTGAATTAAAATACATTTACTATTATTTATTATTATTATATTAATAACATTTTGAATTAGATAATTTAATTATTATCATTAAATATGTGCCAAATAGAATGATTTAAAAAAAAAAAAAAAAAAAAAGTGTTGGGCTTTATAAGGCTATGAATACACATTTCACGTTGGACCGCATTCTACACTTTCGCTGCTTTGGAAATAAGCCAAACCTGTGGCTGGTGTCAAGCTAGCCTGAACAGATACTTTCAGACATCTAATTTCTTCACTTCATTCCTGAGGCAGGACTGCGCCCACCCCTTGTGTAAGCAATTTAAACCCGATAAGAGATCATCAGCTATCTGCAGCCACTCCAGACTGAGGAAGAGAGGAAGAGCATGAGGCTGTGTCTGCAGCGCTACACATCATCACACTCCACGATGCTTTGACGCTCAACTCACTTGCGTCGCGTCACTCCAGAGATTTTTGATCTGGGGAGAGTAAATAACCGCCTCAGCACTCGATGCACTCTGTTTCATTTATTTGTTGTTAAACCAAAGACGAGTGCCTGAACTAATGAGTGTATCAAAACAAATTTTGTAATATGAACTTTTTGCCAAGTGGAATATGTTTTTATCTGTCCGTGGCAATTTGCTGGTTCACATCAAGGGTCGACGCATCGTGGTGGTGGGTACAGTTTTTGCTTTATTCGAATTTTAGTAAATGCTATCAGATTTAAAAAAAAAAAAAAAATGTGTTTTAGACTACGATTATGGTGTAAAAGTAAATCGTTAAGTATTGGACTGGAGCTACTGGAACAGCTTTTTTTTCGTCACTGAAAACTTAAGATGATTTTAATTTACTTTTTATACTTTAATATATATATATATATATTGTACATATATACATATATTGTATTTGATTTATGCATATATATATATATATATATATATATATATATATATATATATATATATATATATATATATAGGCCTACACGTGTGTGTGTGTGTGTGTGTGTGTGTGTGTGTATTGTGCGCGGTTGTGTGTATATGATGACTTGAAGAGATTTAATCGCACATTCCCTGTGCTTTCATCTTTTATGCAGGTACATGGGCACTCTTGGATCGCAAGTGATGTGCGACAACATCCCGGGCTTAATTAACAAACAACGCCAGTTGTGTCGCCAGCATCCCAAGGTGATGCAGGCTATTGGAGCTGGAATTAAAAACTGGATCGGGGAATGTCAGCACCAGTTCAGAAACCACCGATGGAACTGCAATACCATGGCGCGCGAGCACAATCTTTTTGGAAGGCTTTTGCATCGAAGTAAGGCTTAAGTGTATTGTTTCAAGTCGTAAGGGTTGTATGCACATACAGTATGCTCTCTGCGCTCAACCTGCAGTGCAATTCTTATCTAATATCAGATCATATTACAGAAAGTATAACTTGATGAACTAGGCGCTTTCGACCCTTCTTTGCTCATCTGTGTGTACAGCACTGTGCATGCATTGATGAGGTTTGATTTTTATAAAATACTTACAACATATAGTACTGATTATAAAGAGTATCTATCTATCTATCTAGCTACAATTTAGTTTTACTTGTTTACAAATAATATATATATATATATTTGGCAAATTTCCATACAGTTGCACCACCTGGAAATTTTTGACATATGGACTATGACTTTAAACCCTATAAGAAATATTAAAATTATTTTAATTCAGAAAACACAAGCATGTTCTTCATAGGAAATGTCATAGTTTTTTTGTAACTAAAATATAGACCTGGAAAAAAAATTGTCATATATCTTTGAACCATGAACAACCCAATATTGTTCTGTGATCATCTCAAGATGTCTTTCTGAATCTGAATTGATAAATATTGTAAGTGTCACTTCATTGTGTTCAAGATTGATGTCAGTTTTGAGAAGAAAGGCTGGATTATTGTGTCTGGTGAGTTCATTCAGAATAGCTCAGCAGCTTGATGCTTTAACTAGGTGTAATTGGCAGTTTTGTGACTAGGTTTGTGACTGTAAGTGTCTGGCTGTATTTTCTCATCTCATGTAAAATCATATTAATGGGAACATCCACAAAGGAACTCTGTGTCCCGGGCCTCTAAGCTGCTCTGCACATTAAAGTTAGGTAAAACCTCTGACTTTAATCTTCTTGATTTAAGGTATTCAGACCTCCCAGAGAGACTCCTAACTTCTCTGTGACACTGTGAGAATCTACTTATTGTCAATGTCAGGTCACTAATTTAAAACAATTGCATGGATTTCGTGGCAGGTATTCTCCTCCTGTCTGACAAAGCTGCCTAACGGAAACATCTTTGGTACACATGTGAAAAACTGCAGCTTAAAACTTTTGTTCAGACTATTTCTTGTTACTGTTGTTTTTCTTCTGTCTCTTTATACAGTTTTAGCAGACTGTTTTCCATGTTAATCACCTTCACCTAAACTCACAAAATTAAGACGTCTTAATGTCTTTCCGATGTAAACCTTGTGTTTATATAATGGGTTATGAGATCAGTTTCATCTGAAAAACATATAGACAGTTATATTTTTGAATTGAATGACAAAAGAGAAAGTTTCATATGTATGATGTATGTATAAATTATTATTATCATTTTTATAACTATATATTGCAATATACAAAATAAAATTAACTTAAATATGTATAAAGTACATGTAAAAAATGCCTATCCCTATATATATATATATATATATATATGTGTGGGTGTGTGTGTGTGTGTGTGTGTACATATATACGTATATATTTAAATGATATATATATATATACACACACACACACACAAATGTTTTTTTTATAATATTTAAATCTATTATTTAAATTATTTAACATGCCAGCTCTTTTTTGAATGCATTTTAAAATAGTATAAAAATGTATGTAAACTACATGTAAAGTATATATATGCAGTTAAAAATTTCTTAACTAAACCAATCCCTATTTATACTTTTTCTCAGGCAGTCGCGAGGCTGCTTTTGTCTATGCCATCTCCTCAGCAGGTATGGCCTACACTTTGACCAGGGCATGCAGTCAGGGTGAGCTAGAAAACTGCTCTTGTGACCCTGGAAAAAAGGGCTCATCTCGCGATGCCAAGGGAGATTTCGACTGGGGTGGGTGCAGCGATCATGTAGACCATGCAATCAAGTTCACTCAGGTCTTCATTGACGCCAAGGAGAGGAAGGAGAGAGATGCACGGGCGCTCATGAACTTGCACAACAACCGTGCAGGGAGGAAGGTAATAACAAAAAACACATCATGAGAAATGAAATCTTGACAAATAATAATCCATGACCACTGCATGACTCATGCATTTAGAAAAACTAGTCAGAGGTTTACTCTAGACACTGTCTTCTTTTTTGATTCACAGGCGGTGAAGCGCTTCATGAACCTTGAGTGTAAGTGTCATGGTGTCAGTGGCTCATGCAATGTACGTACCTGCTGGTTATCCATGGCAGACTTCAGGCAGACCGGTGACTATCTCCGCAAAAAGTACAACAGTGCCGTTCAGGTGGTGATGAACCAGTATGGAACCGGCTTCACTAGTGCCTACAGGATGTTTAAGAGGCCTACCAAAAATGATCTTGTCTACTTTGAAGACTCACCTGACTACTGTATATGGGACCATGAGTCTGGTAAGTGTGCTGTGGGAAACCTTGAAAGGGTAAATCACCAAAATGCATGGCTTTCTAGATTTTTTGAAGAATTTTTTTATCTGTAAATGTGGTCCAGAACAACACTGATAAGTGTGCTGAGGGAAACCTTAAAGGAATACAGTAGTTCACCCAAAAATTTTAATTCTGTCATCATTTACTCACCCTAATGTCGTTCCAAACCTGTATGAGTCTCTTTTTTTATGTTGAACACAAAATATTTTGAAGAATTTTGAAGAACCAAACAGTTGATGGTCCCCATTGACTTCCACAGTAAGGAAAGAAATACTATGAAAATTAATGAGGGCCAACAACTTTTTGGTTCTTCAAAATATCATCTTTTATTTTCAACATAAGAAAAAAACTCATACAGGTTTGTTCTTCATCGGACAGAAAGTCATACACGTACGAGTAAATGATGACAGAATTTTCATTTTTATTTCCTTTATTTGCATTACCTCAAGAGGTGAATTAAGTTGATAAATCAAAGCTATAGTACTCAATCATGTTTCATAACCCACTGTTTGTGTTTCCACTCTGTAAGACTCCCACACTCAGCTCAAAATCAGCAGGCATTAGTCTTTGCCCTCAAACACAGTTGTAATCAGAGGACGTGAGCTATTTAGCTGGTTATTACATACACAATAGTCATAACCCAATCCTGTAACCTGAATGCCGGTAAAGATTCCCTTCCTAAGGCAGAGGTTTATCTCTTTTTACCTTCTGTGTGTGTGTGTGTGTGTATGTACTGAATAACACCAGGTGTACCTATGTGGGAAGCAGTGAGGGGGGGGGGTGCCTGTCAGACTGCAGATGATCCCTGCTATCAGGTGACGCTGTGTTTAGACACATTACCACAGTTTTGTGGGCAGAACGGGAGCTGAAATTTAATCTCTATGCGCAAATGCTATAAATCACTGGCTTCCATGGCGGCACCTCTATATTTTCTGCCTAAAACTGGCAGGAATATTTAGAGAGGTAGGTCATGTCTCTTTTAAGTGCCCTGAGTTCGTATGTCGAACCCACTTTAGGTATTTATTATTTATTGTATGTCAGTATAACTGCTCATTTATGAGCATGTAAATGTAGAATGATCTTACAAGCTTTAGGGCTAGAAATGAAAATTGTCACGTCATTCCAAAACCTATTTGACTTTTTTTTCTACAGAATACAAAAAAGACATGCAAACTGTTTTTGTCCTGTTATACAGTACAATGGAAGTCAATGGGGTCCAAAACAACACTGGGACTCAATGACTTTTAATTATGTGGACAAAAAAAACAGTATAATAGTTAAAGGGCCAGTTCAATCAAAAATGAAAATTGTCATGCCATTCCAAAACCTATTTGACTTTTTTCTTCTGTGGAATACAAAAAAGAAACAAAAACTGTTTTTGTCCGTACAATGGATGTCAATGGAGTCCAAAGCAGCACCGGGACTCACTGATTTTTATAATATGGACAAAATGGCTAATTCATCCAAAATGAAAATTGTCATGTTGTTTTTTCTGCAGATTACAAAAGACTTAAAAAAATATGTTTTTTGTTCATACAATGAATATTAAGCCAAAACAACATTGGACCTTATTGGACCTTGTTGATTTCATTAAATGGACAAAAAAAAAAAAAAACTGAGCCTGCAACTGAAATCACATACTCTCCGAGTGGGTACTTCCTTTGAACAAGCAATTACTTCGCAACCATTCAAAAAGTTTGTTCTAAATAGTATTAATTTAATCAGACACACTGCATACTTTGTGTTTTCTTTGTCAAGTAACCTACCAGCTTTATGCATTTTGCTTCATTGCATTCACAAATCCTCTCATGTGGCCTCATGGGATTGTAAAGTGTCCATCAAATGTGCACTTCCGAATCTTGCCAGAAGTATTTAGTCATCAAGGTATTTTATGAATACTGTAAGTATGGAAATACTTCTCTTTTCACAAACTGTTTTTCGTCTACAATATATGAGGAAGTGAGCGATTTCGGATGTAGCAAACTGCAAGAAAGTCATACAGTTTTAAAGTAACATGACTGAATTTTCATTTTGTTTGAACAATTCCTTTACACATGTTTAATACTGGTGATGTTCTCAAATCTGGTCTATTTTTTCTCATCAGCTCTTAAGGAATTTTTAAAAACAAATCGAGACCACCATATTTTAGTGTTGACCTCTCTAGTGCGGTGGTTTGTGAGAAACTCTCTTGGCCGAGCAGTCTGTTTGATGTCAGTTTTAGGACACTAAGACTATACCTCCACTGCATAAGTGTGAAATCCATTACTAGCTCTCACCATGGTCACACATGTTAAACTCATCTCTTGGCACCCCATCATCTTAATTCAATAAGCAGATGCACGCTCAGGTAAAGGCTGCCCATGATGTAAACGATATGAGCCCAGCATACCAGCCTGATGAACTGCTGTGGGGAGGAGTGGCTGTGTCATGCCCAGACATATGCCTGCTTACTTGCAATTGAGTTCAATAGACCAGCGGTGACATACCAATGCTGGCGCTACTGGTAGACTGAAGTGTTTTGCAGTTCTGGCTTTCTCTGTAAGAGTGTGCTCACTTTAAACTCTTGCATTAAACCATCTTAAATTTGGTTAAACCACAAGCAATAAACATGGTTGTTTGTATAGTGCTGATTGTTGATTGGCATTGAAGGGATCTTTATAAAGAAAGGCTGCAGATTGTGAGCATGAAAGCAAGGGTTTATACAAGGTCTTTAGCGATTTCTGTATCAGCAACAATCAGCGACGCGTCAGTCTCATAGAGGGAGGGGTTGTCAAGATTAAAGCCGTTGAAATGAGTACTTGATGAAGACCCAGAGCAATGCTTGATAGCTTCTATCACCAGTCCCTCATCTGACCAAGGACCAAGCGGTCATCCTTTTACATTGTGCCGACAAACCCAGCCTCTTCAAGACAGCGCTGTCTGGACACTATCAGACATCTGCCAGACACTACACCTGACTATTCAGGCAAGGTCTGCTTGCTTCAGGAATTTGTTCAAACATTAGCTTAATTCATAGATTTCAGCAATACAACGTTGAACTATTTTTGCACAATAACAATTTTACCTGCCCTGCTTATATTTTTACTGTACTGATTACTTCTTACAAGTGATTTATACATTATACATCTATTTGCTGCATTACATTTTTTTCAAATAAGATTATTTTTACATTATTTATTCATAGATATTAAATTTAATGTAAAAAATAAACCTAAAATAGCATTTTGAATATAGTTAATCAATTTATTTTAAAGATATATAAAATACAAAATTAAATATTAAAATTAATATTACATTAATAATAAGTATGGTAAAACAATTTCAATGTATACATCAAATTCCAAAATTGTGTACATAATCTTAATATGATTTTGGGAAAGCACAGGTCTCAATATGCTACACAATTTTGCTTTTCAAGTAAATGTATCTAGTTTTCATATTTTGAGTGAAAATGGGACAAAAATACTCAAAAACTAAAAAAAAAAAATTGTTGTTGTTGTGTGTAAAGACTGGGAGAAAAAAACATTGTTGCGCTTGACTGGTGTGATTTAAAAAAAAAAACTTTTCTTCAATGATTTTATTTTGTTTTGGTCTGTGTGGTTACTTGACAAATTATTAAAAAATAAATTATATAGCTATAAAGTAACTGTAGAACTGATTGACATGCAATGCAAAATATTGCTAATTGTTTTGTAGGTTTCAAAACAGTTTTACTGATGCTTTTGAGATTATTGCAAGTTTTTTTTATTTCTTTTTTATTACAAGCCAAACCTCCTCATGTTGTCTAGTTAAATGGCATACTTTGTCCTTTAGGTTACTTTGGTACACTTTAGTATATGTCATCAGTGCCCAGGAGCATAAAAAACAGTGAGGATCAATGCCTTGAACATTTTGGATGTAGCCGTTCATGTTTTATCTCACTAAATCCTGTGATGTCTCACTTAGATTTTTGCTTTGTTGTAGGTTCTGTGGGCACAGGTGGCCGAGTGTGCAACCGTACGTCCAGTGGGGCTGACAGCTGTGAGGTCATGTGTTGTGGGCGGGGCTATGACACGTCACGCGTGAGCCGCACCACCAAGTGTGAATGCAAGTTCCACTGGTGTTGTGCTGTTCACTGCAGGGACTGCCAAGAGGATGTAGATGTGCACACCTGCAAAACCCAGTCATGACCCCACCACTCCTGCACTTCAGTTACCCTCCTGAGTAGAGACCCCATCTCAAACTTTTGACATTGTACAGTGCTTTTCTGTTGCAAATGAGATCAAACACAAATGATCAACAACTTGTATCACAACTTTTTCAAGTCTCGAGTAGTTTAACCATCTTTACTTACTGCCCCCCCCCCATCATAACACACATATTTATTACAGCTTTGGAACATAAGAATGTTTATCTTTAATGTATTTCATATTTTGAACTGTAAATACAAACTCTATGTAATTTAAAATAAAACATGTATGTTATGTCAAATAGTTGTCTGTAGAAGTTTGTTGTCCTGTTTTGCAGTAAAGATCTGAAACTAACTGTGGTACAAACAATTAATGACTAGATTGAGTAAACAATTATTTTGGAAAACACTTTTTGTGTCTAAAGGATATTCAGAAAGGCAAGTAGATATTTTCCTTTATGATTCATTCCTTAGGGGCTCCAAATAAGACACAGATTATATTAGACATATTATTGTTATTGTGCAATATTTGTACAGGTGGAGGTGAATCAAACAATGAACCATGAAAATAGATGAAGACAAACAAGGAAATAGGACCAAAAAAAAAAAAACCTCTGCTGCCCTGACCAAAAGAGAAAAAAAAGTTTCATTGGCTCAGTGCTGACACCCTCAGGACATTTCAAATACCTGATCTCTCCCTAGCCTAAAATTATTAGCACACAGTACAAGAAAATTATAAACATAAAACCCTCTTAATCAGTAAAGACCATTATAAATAATTTTCCCCTTCAAACTTTAACAATCGATTGCTAGAAACTTAAAAAGAAAATGATCATGTATTCTGCCCCAACAATGTACAAAGGAAATTGCTTCAATACATGAATGTGTATTATAAAATTATTTACAAATATAATCCCTTAAAAGTGATTTATATTATATAATTATTACATTGTATACTGATGCATTTAAAATGTTGAATTTATAATGTGATATATTTTGCATAAGTATTTACGTAATAACCTAACCATTTAAATAATTTATATGTTATTTTCTTTGTTTGATATGGAATGGAATTTTGTATTTGTGAACTTGACTTAAAAATGTTAAAGTGTTTCAGTTGACTTTTGAGTAAAACATTACAAATGCATGTTCAGGTCTTGCACCATTTGAGGGCAGCAAATCCAATTAAATGCCATGTGCACACACGACTGGATTGCATTATGTTTGCATCTGGTGCATAGGCTATATTAGATTTAATATAAATGCGTACGATTCAGATTTTTTTATTTAATAAATCTTAATTTGTTTTGGCTAGTAAGAGAAAGTCTTTTTCTAAAGATTAAAACGTTGATTTCTTAATCTTCTGTACACCCTTGCTGCCTTGCATCATATTTAAAAACCTACAACATAACAAGAAAAGTGTTCTCGACTAACTTTTATAGATTTTTTTTATAGGCAGTGCAATTCAGTATCAGTACTTAATAATATTTAAAAAAAAATATTAAACTTATTTTAAATTTGAACTTCATTTTTCAGCCGCTGATTACAGTACAACCCTATTTATGTTGTCGTATAATAAAACAAGAAGTCACTGGTAGAAAGTTAAATTATTACCTTAATATTTAATGAATGTATTTTAATCTAAAATTAGTAAGCAATAACAGTTCGGCCCTTACGAAAATTAACCATGGTTGTACTACAAAAAAAGCTATACAACCATATGCTACACTAACTTTAGTTTAAACATGGTATTTGTGGTAAAACTGCTGTGAAACAACAAAAAGGTTACAACAGTTTTACTATAATAAAAATTTTGTAGATTTTCGTAAGGGGGCGTGTGTTGATTCGAGAGATTCGAAAAGAACAGGTTCATAAGAGTCATTTGTTCATGAATCGAACTAATCGCGATGCGTGATTCACCAAAAAGAACCGACTCATATATGAATCATTCTTGTGCGTTCGTCCGAGAACAGTTAACGGAACTGGAAGTAAACCGTAACGGGTAAGGAAGTATCCATCTCTCTGTTGGCCACTCTATCGTTGACCTTCTCGTTTCCGCGTCCCGTGTCAAAGTAGCAGCCGGAGTACAATTGAGGCGGATCAGCGCGCTTGGCTTCATTCTCCCGCACACGCGCAGCACGGGCAGCACGCAAGCGCACGTTTAAACAGTTAGCCATCCCACAAGCAAAGCTGTTTTATAGTTAACTGAAAGAGACCGGGTGAGCACCCTCTGACCGAACAAAATTATCACTGGCGCAGAGGTACGACCCATTCAAGTTAAGTCGCAGCATGATAACATGTTATGTTATGAGTGACACTAACAGGTTATGTTTCAATTTGAGCGACTATAGCCGGTTGCTCTGGCACGTGAGTAGGTGTGGCGAGCTCGCAGACAGGTTCAGTGGGAGTGGGTGTCCGCGTGCGTTACATTGTCCACCATGTTCTATTAAATGTTGTGGACTTCGTTAGTGCACGTATCTCACGTCACTTTCAGGACATTTGCCAAGAGAAATGTGCGCTGTAGTGTTATAGGAACTGTCCAGGTTTGAAGTGGTCAAGAGACAAACTTGAGCAGTGTTAGAGTTGGGTGTATTACAGTGTTGCATGCATGGAAAGAATTTGCATATCAGTCAAGTGGTTTTGTGAAGTGATCTTACGTAACCGTTTTAGTTATATTAGTTCTGTTTTCAGACTGGCAGCTCACATACAAGACATAGATTACCACAATAAAACTTCTGTCATCATTTACTCATGCTGGGAATGGCCGAATGGCAACCTCAGTCACTTCATTGTATGGAAATAAAAGTTGCAATAAATGTAAATGGTGGCTGTCAGTCACAATTTTTCTCCCTTCCATATTTTTAGCCCTCTTTTGTTTAAAGTCATTGCCTTAAGGTTAAAATAATATGGTTCATGTTCATATACTTACAGCTTTTATTTTTCTTAGTGGAGCAGATGCCAGAAGTTCCCCAAATTGTACGACTAACTTATAAAGTGTTTATTTGTTCTAGGACTTGTGAACACTGTCATTTGGTCCTGCATGTCCCTGAGAGTCAATGGCTGATTCTGGCTCCTCTGCCACAGTGCCTGAAGGATTTCACTATGAGACCAAGTATGTCATCCTCAGCTACCTCGGCCTGCTCCCGCCGTCAAGATCAAGACCCTCAGAGACAGCGGAGGGTAAGAACTCACATCCAAAAATTCAGTATGCACAAACTGCCTGCCTGCCAAGAATCATAAGGAGTTTAATTTAATCTCAAAACAATGAAAAAACATTAAATGGTACGCTTGCCTCGCTTATGCAGGAAAACAGCAAGCGGTTATATATTGTAATGCAAGCATAGTGAGGCAAGAAAGCACATTTTCTGTTTTATGCAATACAAAATTCCTGCAGAACTAATGACACTGATGAAAAAGTGTAGAAGTTTTAAAAAGATGAATTAAAAATATTTTCTCTAGACTCTGTAAATGGCTTAGCATTAAGATGTGTTTTTACAAAAGTCACTTGCCAGTTCTAATGTCAAGATTATTATTTCATGATGTTAAAGTGCATTCTTGTCCGACAGAATTCTTGTCTTTTTCTTAAGGAAATTAAATTTTGGAATATAACATCCCTTTCATTGTCAGCCATATAAAAGTTACACACACCATTGTACACATATTCACTGTGCTACGTAGATAGTCAGCTTAGTGATTATTCTGGATGCTGTTGACTGTGTAAAATACATGCAATATGCATCAAATGGTAAGCTATATACAGAGCAAGTAAACCTAATAGTAGAAAACAATCTAGGTATTGTGGGAAAAAGAAGATAAAATAAAACTCAAGTCACTACAGCAACAGTTCTTTCATGCTGCTTTAACACTTCTTAGACTTTCCCTAGAGCCTCTTTGCAGACACCGCACCATTGCAGTTTCAGTCTCTAGTAGGGTTTGTCTACAGTTACTGAGGTCACATTCCTGCTCCAGTAATCTCCATTTTGCCCTTGAACATGGACTATAACTCAAAGTACTGTATACAGAGTGCCATAACCAGTGTACTTTGATTGAAAAGTGCATGCAGGTATTGCAAGTAATGCATTAACAAATCCCTCAGTGCCTGTTTTGTCTATATTTATGTCACAGTCCATATACAGTTGGCAAATTCGGTTCTGTTTATCTGTTCATTTATATGTTTTGTGCTTCAAACTGTCTATGGCATTTTGTTTAGAGGAGAAGTTGTAAGGCGGATTCTCATGAATATTGTCATTTTCATTTTTTTTATTTAGTCCTTGTGGAGTTTAGAAGTGAATGCAACGCGCACTCAGAGTTTGTCATTGACAGTTAGTCTTGTTGACTTTATTGCAGAGGATGGTATGGGCTTAAGCTGTCTGTTGGAGATTTTGAAGCCTTGGGCATATCAGCGGTTCAATGAGGAATGTCCTGCTCTGGTTTTCATTCAGTCAGCTTTGAAAGTAGCTTCTGATCCCTCTTTCCACTCGACCCGCTCCGCACTCTGACAGACTGTCAGATGCGATCAACGTTGGCTTGTTCACATGCCACTGTTCAGAGCAAAGCTCAGCCTGAACAAAACTGACTAAAGACTGGCCCGGCCTGGGAAAATTCATTGTGAGCTCCAGTCAATTTTTGTAATATTGTAAAAGGCTTTGTCTGATTCACAGCCATTTTATACGCATTCTCTCTAAATCAGTTTCTTTCCCTCTCTAACACTTCTTTTTATAGACATTCACTGGGTCTGTGAGGTTGAGAGAGCTGAAAGCCTGGCCCTTGCTCAAGCACTAAATAATTCATCAGTGTATGAATGAATAGCCACGCAATGGTTTAAGGCACCACAGAAAAAGCCAGTTGTATTACAGCCACTGTATTACTGAATTGTTTCTAATAACATATTACAATATAAAATAGAAAAAATGGATATGATATATTGAACCCTTAATATATGATTAAAAAAATAAATTTATTAATTTTTTAGAATTAATTTTTTGTTGTTGTTGCTATTTACATATACTATCTGGAGCGCATGATATGTTTTGACATTGTTCAAAAGTGCTGAGTTTGACTCTGTGTTGTCAATCTGTTGTGTGCCGAATATACTGGTCATTAGAAAAATTGAAATGTAGAAAATTATTCAGCTTAAGATTTTAATACCTGGAGTTTTCTGGCTGGTGTTGGCTAAATATATTTGCATCAAGGTTCAAATAAACAAGAATTTAGGACTTAAGATAAGCAAAATATTTCAGGAGCTGATGAAAATGTTATAATGCTTTCACGTTTTGTTTATAAAATGTATGATTTGTTTTTAATAGTTTTTTTTTTTTTTTAAATCAAGGTTATTTCAAATGAAGTAATGTAGTAAAAAAAAATATTTTAGCTCCAAAAGAGCATAGAATTCCAGCTGTTATTGTAGCTTGCGTTAGTTATTTTGTCCGTATAGATTTACAAATTAATTAGTAAACTCTTATTTTCTTAAAAAATAAATAATCAAAGTACTAAATAGGGCATTTTGTTCATACTTGACCAGGTAAATGATTACATCAAATTAAGAGAAATTATAATTATCCACATACAGTTTATATATATATATATATATATATATATATATATATATATATATATATATATATATATATATATATATATATATATATATATATATATTCTTTTTTTGTGTTATGATTCTATGCAGGAAAGAGCCATTCTACACTGGAAGTGGAAAGAGAGCGGAATAGCAGCCTGAAGAAACAGATTGAGAATGAAATGAAGCAGCTGGAAGAGGAAATTGCGGCCTGTAGGGTGTTTCTTGTTATTATACTGTATTTTCGTGATAAAATAAATCTGAAATCTGGATCATAGTTTAAGTCACCTGCCTCTTTTTCTGCTCAGCTTTTTCCAGGACTGGTTTTGATCAGCTCACATCCCCAGTGTTCAGTCCAACCAATCCAGAAAGCTCCATAGAAGACAGCCTGGCAGTGCTTGGGGACCATGTCTCACGGGACCTGGACACACACCTGTCCTCCGCCACTCACACGCTTCTGAACAGGTCCTTTTAAATATCCAGGGAAAATTCCTGGACGTTTTCAGTAGTTGTTAAAAAGATTTAGTAACGTACTTGGCAGAGGTCTTTGCCAGAAAAATGTGTTGTGTAAACAGCCTGCATATACAGTTATTATAAGTTGGCTTCAAATGAGTTCATTATTGACATTTAGCTTAAATATTGACTAAATCTGGGAACGTGTCATACTGATGTTTTTCCGAAGAATAAGCAAATTCTAATTAATGCAGAGAAATCTTCCTAATATAAGTGCCTCTCATGCAGTGATTTGGACTTTGAGCGCTTCAGAGCAGCGGTGGAGGACGTGTCCTCTCATGCTCAAGGAGGATGGAGCAAGGTAATCCAAAAAACCTCAGCAAATAGATGCACACCAAGCACCCAGAAGAAAACTGGAGAGTCTCACTGGATCATCAATGTCTCTATCCTTCATTTTCTTTATTTTGTTATTTTGTGTTGCTCTGTTTAGGTGTTGGTACCCTTAGTATTGTTACAAGCCCTGCAGAATGAGGGGCAGCCACTGGAAACTCTGCTGCATTATGGTTTGCGTTACCTTGAGGAGTCACAAGCAGACTTCATCATTGAACAGGGAGGATGGGTGAGTGACTTCTATTTGATGGGATCTGTATGTTATAGCCAGTTTGTTTCTATTTCACTTTTTTCTATTAGTAATGCAGATTATGTCTCTCTTTGTGGTGCAGTTGTGTGTTATGTGAGTTCACAGAATTAATGCACATTACTCAATGATAAATGAATGTCTCTGCAACCTGTTAGCAACTTATGAAACGCATGAAAGTTTCATGATAGTGTTTAACTGGGTGTCCCTTAAAGCAGTGGTTCCTTGACCTTTTTTACTGAAAGGTCCCTGTTGTCCAACACAAATCAGGATATTTTCTCCACTGTTTCTACTACAATCTCATTTATAAAGTGAAACTGGGAGACACTAGTTATTGAGAGGAAAAAGAAAAAAATTATATGATATCTTGTCTTTTTTTCAAGTTAGATGATATGCATATGAATTCCTCCTGAGGGCCTCCTAGTAAGTCCTGTCCCCTGCCTTAAAGAGGTTCAGGTCAGTTAAAAGGCACAATGGTCATTGGCTGTGTTTTCAAGACTCCTGTCAGGAGAGGGAGCCAGAGCTGTGTTCGTGATTTTTCTTTTTGTTTTTAAATGTATTATCTGGCCACGTGATGATCAAGATATCCTTACATGGTGTTTCATCAACACGTACCTTTTCACTTTTATGGACGTGCTAACTTTATGATGGTTCTGTCAAGTCATCTTGATCATGACGAGCATATTTGTTTATGGTCATAATAAAGAAGTACTCTTCAGCTTAATGTTTTGCATAATGTGCACACTCATTCCCGTCTTATCAAAATGTTATTTTATATCATTTGATAGTTTGAACTCAAGTTGTTCATTTGGGAAGGCTATCATACCCTCATGCAAATGTTTGAACAGCTCTTCACCTCTGTCTGATGATGTCGTATAGCATGAGGAAGGTCTATTTAGGTCACACTGTATCTCAGATGAGGGCCGTCTGTATGAAAGACTCCGTTCATGCGTTCTGTGTGCGAGCTGAAGAACTCAGTCAGAAGGATTAATTTAATTAGTGCACCGTTGACACTGACACAGGGAGGAGGGGACACCATTGTTTCATTCTGCCGCTCGGTACAGGACCACATTCCAGTGATGAAGCGGGAGCTTTGGCATAGATGATACGGGATAAGCATCTGTGAGAGTTTGAATGCAGCTGGGAGGAGTCTGACAGAAGGAGAAGACCGTGTGCAAACAAACCCAGCTCCTGTTTAGCAGTTCCAGCCCCATTACTCTGACAGCAACCTTTATCCGGTCTATACTTTCTCTTTGCCACTCATTCACTTCATTTCCTTGTGGTCACTGCTGGAGTTCTGCGCATGTTTGAGACGAACAAAGGCAGGTAGGACAGCTGCTTTCTTCTAGGTGTCTGGAACAGATGAGATTCTCTTGTGGTCCATTTGCACAAAACAATTTAAATGTTCTGGATTTAGGTCCTTTTGACCTCTTTCTTGCTCTCCATCACATAATGGCTGTTGTGAATGGATAATAAAATGGCTAACACAAGGACACTCACAAGGTTTAAATCTCCAGTCTGTAAATCATTTAATATTTAACCTGTTTTAGTGTAGAAATGACTGCAGTTTGAATGACTCAGTTCTGCTTTTAGCTGAATATAAGTGTATTTTGGGCGATCATTCGTTTTTTGCACCTTTTGCGAAACACCATAATTGTTAGAGAATAGAACAATAAAATAGGCCTCATTTGTGAAACATGACAATTAATTGTTTGCTAAAGCATTCATGCATAAATTGTTGAATCCGTATAATGTGACAATTCATGTATGCATGGGTTTTAATGCACATTTATACAGAAAATAATTTGTAAAGAATGAGACCCAAAGCCAGTGACGTGAATGAGAATGAATCTGATGACATGTTCCCGCTGAATCATGCTGTCTGCTCTAATCACGAAAAACTCCTATAGGTCAAGGGAAAGCATTCAGTAGAGGTAACAGAAACCTGGTGTGTGGGACGTGTGAGACATTTTGTCTTGTGAGTTGCCCCACCCCTTTATCCCCTTCCTGTCCGTCTATCTGTTCTGTATGTAACACAGAGTTGACTTTCAGGGTGTCTGTGTCACATGACACAACAAAGGTTCTTGAGATGGCTTGATGTGATGTAATTTGACTCCTGTTGTACTGGTACAGACAAACTGCTACCAAAGCAGTGTGCCCCTGTCTGTATATCAGTAGGGCCTGAGAGCGGAGCTCGAGCCACATCAGGTCGCATCACCCGGCACATCTCACAGCCCGGCTTCTTACGTAACTACATTTTACAGGCGATTTGCTGCTATCATCACACAAACAGAGGCCATACGCCACCCCCACACACTCCAGAGATGAAGAACAGAAATAAACCTGATAAATCCTCCTATGAATCAGCTGGAGCAAGGCTGTCCCAGTTTGAATGCCTCCAAACTATTCACAGTGCTAGTTGAGATGGTGACCTGTATGCTTGACATCCTATAGGTCAGGAGATCCTGAAGAATCTTTCACCCAAGTATACGAAGTTGGTTTGAATGTAGTTTAATAATATAAAGTGTTTGCTTAAGTAAATTTAGGATATGTTTAGATATTAAAAAAAGGAGGAAATGTCAACCCATTATCTGTCAAGCTGATGCTCTATTAATGAATGAGCAGGTTTATGTGGAGAGTTCTCACCAGTAGGTTGCATGATGCAGTGGGCAAACTGGTTGTCTTATCAATACACAGTTCAGCATTCACAGGATACTGGTACAGTATGTGGAAATGTACAGGTGTGGTCCACCCTCAACAGACAATATGTTTCTTTGATAATATAACAGTAGAAACTTCCTTACAATTGTGTTAAATGTTGTAAGGTTACAGAATGTATCAGCATTGACATTTATGCACATTACCATTCAATAGTTTGGGATCAGTACGATTTAAAAAATTTTTTTTAATTAATACTTTTATTTACCAATTGCTCAAAAGTGAGAGTAAAGACATTTATGATGTGACAAATGGTCTCTATTTCAAATAAATGTTGTTCCTACAATTTTTAACAAAAATTAGTTAAATTGTAAAATATTTCACAATATTACTGTTGTACTGTATATTTTATTTTATAAAAAATGCAGCCTCAGTGAGCATAGGAGAAAACAAAATAATTGACCCCCACTTTATTGAACAGGTACTGTCCAATGTTTAGTACACACAGTTCACATACTTTTAAGTAGCACATTATTACCAATTGGTTACCCCTCGACTGGTTCTATGCTCTGTACCCCATCCTAGCTTTAATATTTAATGTTTGAATGCAAAGCATTTGAGTTTGGCCAGCATACGTGAGTTTTTGTCTCTAGGCGAGGGTGGGTACATGTACTTAGGGTGGAGTGGTGTACAGACACCCAAAGCTCACCTGAGAGAACTTGCCTTACAGCACAACTTCATTTTAGACAGACTCTGGATAGGAAAGCAAGCCTAATCTTGCAGGAAACATCTATCTTATGCCACCGTCTCAAAAAGGTATTGTCAATTTGGACTATGTACATAGGATTTTTGTTATTTTAAGTTTACTTCATAACCATACTGGTTAATGCTCGAGTCTTTGGAGCCTAGAAAGCTTGGATTTCACAGTATTTTTTTTCTTGCGTTTATTTAATCTGCTTTAAAAAGATTTTGAGAGCAAATGGAAATAATAATGTCAACTCAATCCATCTATCTTTCTGGGATGATATCACATGCATATAAATAGGTGTCTTGCCACAAATAATTTTCGGTATTACTTTCATTAGATTTATGGGGTATGCATCTGTAAATCAAGCATAATATGTGTAGTGCTAGACAGCATATTATTTATTATACACTATCGTTCCAAGATTTGGGGCTGGTACAATTTTTTATTTTATTTTATTTTTGGGGAAATTCATGCTTTTATTTATGTTAAGTAAACGAGTACCAAGTATAATCTCAACCCGAAACTTTTGTCTTTACTGACATAACCTGTTGTTGTGTTTACCATGCAGATTTCAGAAAATGTCATTTGTCTTCATAAATTATTATTTCTTTGGTTTCAGTTTTCAGGGTGTCTTTGGAAACTCTCTAAAGTTATAAATCTATTTAGGCCTAGTTGTTTTTTTTTTTAGGAGACACTCAGTGGTTATCTATATATGATTCACTTTCACATACTGGTTGTGTGCGTATGGTTCTCTATCTGTTGGCACAGCAAAGATTCTTGAGATGGCTTAATGTGATGTAATCTGCCATTAGAGGTTAATCCAGAAGCTGGGCTCTTATGTGTTTTTGAAAGCATTTGTGTGAGACAGGATTACATATAACATATATAAAACATAAATATTACATGAAATTAGATGCACATGCACTGAAGTGAATTCCTGAAATCTAAAAGAGCAAAAAAGTCATAGGTGGCAGAATGCTGTCCTTTTAAGATGAGTAAGCAAGGGGCAGTATATTAGGTTTGCTTAATGCAAATGAGCACAAACTGACATATTTACAGACAATGAGTTTAAATTCAAATAGGCTGGTTTTGCATGCTTGACCTAGTTGGCACAGCTGTATAGTGATGTGGTTGTGTGGGTGACAGAGGAAGATATAATCATAACTATATAGGAGGGACCGTACAGTGAATAAAGATAGAGAGTGGGTTAAAACACTTCCTGTTGAGGTCTTGAAGACTTATTTTGAATGTTGCCCTCAGGTCTGTCTTTGTGTATTTGTAAAGAAGAAGCTTCTATCAAGTAATTTTCAGAAAATAAGGACCAGTCAACACTTTTTTTTTTTTTTAACTCGACTTGCTGATCTGTCTGTAGTCATTATAACAGCTTTTACACAAGAACCAGGAGAACTGAATAAAAGCATCTGCGAAATACAATAAAATGTAGCTACTATAATCTAACATCATATTTAGTTAATAGCTGTCCATCATTGATACTTTGCATTTTAAAGTTGATCTTTTGTCAACTATGAAGTATAGAGAATGTATTATTATTGCTGTATTACTCTCACACTCTATTGAGTGGCAAAAGAAATGGTAAATTCTGTTTACTGTACTAAAGAACATACGGCAATAATTGTATTATTTGAAAGTCAGTGTATTTGTGTGTGTCAACATATATATTATATATAGATACATTATATTATATACACTATGTTTAACTTTATTTTACATGCATTTTATTTGAGCAAGTTATACTACTTTTCAAAAGTATTAGGTTGGTATGATTTTTTTGCGTTTTGATTAAAGCTTGCATTTGTTTGATTAAAAACAATAAAAATTGTAGTATTGTAAAATATTGTTACAATGTAAAATAATAAATATTGTTACAATGTAAAATAATAAATATTGTTACAATGTAAAATAATAAATATTGTTACAATGTAAAATAATAAATATTGTTACAATGTAAAATAAAAATAACTAATTTAAATTTTAATATATATATATATATATAGACTTTATCACTGTGTAATATATTCCTGTGATTGCAAATATAATTTTAAGTAGCCATTGTCAGAGTGATATCTTTACTCTGTTAATTTTGATCAATTTATTGCACATTTATTTGTGAAGGTTAGTTGAATCGAAGCTGTTGATCTCCTTAAGAATGGTTTGTAGACACAATCATGAAGCCCATATAAAGTAATGCACACAGTTAAAAACAAACATATTACATGTTTTTGTTGTGGTGGGAAAGAGATTAGATAATTGGAGTTTCCAAAGAAAGGAACTGCGTACATTAGCTTACCACAGTTTTAAAATGAAACCCAAAACACATGTTCTCATGACTCAAACCTTGCCAAAACCGTTGTTCTATGTCAGAGATCTTCAACTCAGCTCCCGGATACCCCCTATTCCTCAGTTTAATCAAACCCACCTGAAGCACCTAATCAATCTCTTCTGGATTGCTTGAAAATAAAAAAAAAAATAAAAAACTTTGCAGGACAGCGAGTCCTTCATTGAAACATTTCTCATTTATAGAAGAATAGATTAGAATAGAAATAA
The DNA here is from genome assembly GCF_023724105.1 of Carassius gibelio. Classification (NCBI taxonomy): domain Eukaryota; kingdom Metazoa; phylum Chordata; class Actinopteri; order Cypriniformes; family Cyprinidae; genus Carassius; species Carassius gibelio. The sequence goes on along the minus strand of NC_068413.1, from coordinate 9,744,308 downwards.
TAGAATATTGGTAATTAGAATAAAAAAATAAAAAACTGATTGATTTTCCACTCCTTATATTACAGGGCACTGTGTTCAGCTTGGATGAAGCTGAGGACCCTGGTGTGTTCATAGCCGAGGACAGTAACGACATCTATATCCTGTCAGCTGAACAGGCCTCGGATCCGTTGAGTCCTCCTGCTTCATTACTGACACTTGGAGATAGCAGTGAGCCACCTTCCTGGCAGACAGAGAGTCTTCCTGTGTCTCTGACAGGACACGAGTCTTGGGCACAGGTTGGCATGATGGACCCAGAAGACGCCAAGAGTCTGGACAGCGCCGAAGGAGTGGCGTTAGTCGAGGAGCAAAGCGAGAACAACTCCTCGAACTCTGACATTGTCCACGTGGAGCGTGAAGATGCTGAACTTCTAGAAGAAGGTGGGGAGACGGTGGAGGAAGGGGAGCTGCAGAGTAGCGTACTTAGTGTGCTGGGCAGTGAAAGCGAACTTGCTGCTGTCCAAGAAGAAGCACCAACCGCAGAGCTAGTGCAAACAGCAACTGAGCTGACTGTGGAAGAGATCCCTCCACCTCCATCCTCAGAGCAAGAGCACCCAGCTGCCCCTGCTGCCTCGTTCCCCGTGCCTGAGCCTGAACTTCAGTCTCAGCCTGTTCCAGCTCCTGTGGAGCCACAATCATCTCCCCCACCTGATCTAGAACCCGAGGGGGTCCAAGCAACCCAAGAGCAGGAGATTCTTCATGAGGTGAAGGCCTTCTCCACGGCCCACGACCACCCTGAGGTGCAGATGAAGTCAGTGCCACAGCCCGAGTCCTCTGACCTCCCTGTGCTGCTGTATGGTGGTGCTGCCCTGGTGGCCGTCGCTGCAGTATTGGCTTTTGGAGCGCTGGCCTACAGGAAGAAGTAGAAATTCTGTGACTGTCCATGACCTCACTGTATCTCTTTCCCCAACGGAAGCCCTGTGGGTCACAGTGACGCCACAAGCTGCAATTTATGGGAAAACTACTCTTATGTGTCATACCAATTTATTCATATTCTTTTTGTTCTTGTTGCTTTTATTTGTTGGCTTAGTCCAGCTTTATGACTGGAGATGAACCTACAGGTGAAGTCAGGTTTCTTTTGTGCTGTATTAGTAAACATAGTAGTGATTGGTTCACTATGCTGTGACCTAGGTTCCTGGTACCAAAAGGAACATCAGGGCTTCTGATTCTGAAGAAGTTAATTTGTGTTAGTGAAGCATGTTTATTCTCATATATAAATATTTGATTTAATGAAGTTAGGTTTGATTTTTAAACAAGCTTTTGCGAGTTCATGATTTTGATTTTAACTTATCAGACATGAAATATTAAAGTGCAAATCTTTATAGGCTGTGCTCTTCCGATGGATTGTGTGACTGATATCCTCCCAAAATAGATCAGTACTTGTACAAGATTACTCGCAACAACCAAAAACAAAGACATTTAGACATTCATATTAACCATATTTAGTATATATTTTGAATAAATTAGGCTTGCATGAATCCTTTGAATTCCCCCTTTTAAAGTTAAGTTGAAGCCTAGGTCACAGTCTCAAGTGGAAAACCCCTTCACTTTGACTGATACATTTTAACATCAAGTGTTTGTCGTTTCTTGATGTACACCAATTCATTATAATGTGAACATTTGTTCTGTTAGATGCAAAACGTGTTTGTAGAAACTTAAATACTACACCAGCACAGTCAATAGTGCCACGGCGACAGGGCACAGTTGACTGAATTTATCTCAACGTCAGGAACCATAATATAATGCTAGATGAAAAGTAATTTAGTTTTCTAATATGATGTTTCTAAGTATGAATTTTGTAATTAAATGCCCCTACTTCTGGGTCAGAAGCAATTTCAATAAAATTTTAAAATGAGAATATGATGAAACATTAAACTTAAACCACTATGATTTATAAAAATCCAAATGGGTTTTGTAATTCTAGATTAAAAAGTGATTTGCTGTTAGGTAACATTATCTGTCTGTTGTTCAAATCATGTGCTGACTTCAGGTTTGGGGGACCAGAATGTCTCTTAAATGTCTAATGCACCACAAAGATCTGTCATCGGTCCTTTGCAGTTTTTCTTTCTCCTCAAACTTAGTACTTACTGTCTTCTCTGTTTCTGATTTAACACCTTGCCTGTACCTTGTGCTGTTGTTTGTCTTTAAGATAAAAAGGCCTGCACAGCACAGCCTTGTCACCCTCCTTTCCCTGTTGTGTGCCTATCCAAAAGAAACCCTGCTATTCAAAACAACAGAAAACATAAGCAGAAGTCACACACAAAGGCGGGATCCACCTGTTTTTTGTCAGTGGTTGACAACCTCATGTCAGAGAAAGTACTTTTTTTTTTTTTTTGCAAGTGAGGTTTTTTGTATCACAGATTGACAAAAGATGTGAAATAAAACTGTATTCCATCAAGGGTTAACCTTGTGGTTTGTGTCCTGATTTAAGCATGAATTTTATCTTGAAGAAACATTTTTACAGAAAAAAAAAAAAACATGCAAACTAAAATAGAAATTAAGTTTGCTTCCTCTATTTTGTACTGATATGAGTCAGATTTGTTGTAATACAAAAGTGACGGTTGATCATGTGATATCCTTTACAGACTAAATGAGAAGAGATTATGAGATTGAAGATCAAAAAGTTATCAGAGAAGATCGAGAAAGCATACATTTTTTTCAGAAATTTGGTTTAATGCATAATATCCGGCTTAAACCGGAAACTATTTTCCCACGGCAGTTAAAGAAAGAAACAAATGCCTAACAAGACCATAAAACTTAACGTGGCCAAAGTGCCAAAAAAACAAGTTAATCGCAGACAGTATTACAAGGAAATACATAGAAAAAAGGAAACGTTTACAGAAAAAAAAAAATCCCATAAGGTAATGCTAGCATTTCAATCTTGACTATCACTTTAAGCAAAACATACATTTGTGTTTACAGGCAAAGATTTCAAATGTATCATTTATTATCTATATACATATATGCACATTCCATAAATGAGTAACTGGAACAAAGAGCTCATCAGGATCTGTGTGGTAAGAAATACTGCACCACTGAGCTGTAAAGACCAAACAAAAATTGAGGAACATGTTCACAAACAGTCTTCATAAGCACAAAAGTGAAGGCCATCTCCACAAGTTCCTTCTTAAACTCACTGGCACCTGCCACCTGGTGAAGTAAGCCCTGCACTCCATCAGACAGATGTCTGCCCCACAACTGTGAACATTTAAGGAATATTGTAAATGGTGTTTCCGGTTTGAAGGAGCAACCATTCGTGTATATTTATAATTAGATAGTTTGCAATACAGTAAAAGTTTGTGTCACCTGCTCTTGCGATCTGTATAGTTTCTTGGTCAAACTTTCAGCAGCTTGGGACAGGACGCTTTGCTCAAGCAGGTCTGCAATTCTGATCAACTCTGCAGCCATTTCCCTCGCTGCCTGAGCCTCTTCAGCATTGACTGAGGTGGAGAGATACATTAAGCAGCATTAATAGACACAGACAACGACAAATATATAGTACTTTTTATGTAACTGATAATTAGCCATGCGAAATATATCAGTGATTCAGCCAATTTTGTATATTTAAGGTGACAGTCCACCCAAAAATTGCATTGTCATTTACTCACCCTCATGTCATTCAAAGCCTGTATGACTGACTTCCTTTGAAACACAAAAGATATTCTGAAGAAAGTTGGTAGGCAAACAGTTTCAGTTCCCATCGACTTCTATTTTTTGACCATACAGTTGAAATCATGGGAGTGAAACTTTCTTCAAAATATCTTCTATTGTGTTCCACAGACAAATAAATAAATAAAAAATCAGTCATACAGTTATGGAGAGACTTTAAGGGAAGTAAATTATTACAGACTTGTTATTATCCCTTTAATTGTGGGCACTTGTTTCCAATTTGTATATTTTAGATAACTTTTTCTGTCATCTAGCCCTAATTTAAAGGTATGGTGCTAGATTACAAGAAATATTTAGCACTTTTTCAAGTTCTTTCCATACAAATGATGTGAGCTTGACAAAAAAAAAAGAAAAGAAAAAAATAAAATAATCATTGGTTTATTGGTATAATTTAAGGAGCACCTTTAGTAAAAAAATTAAATAAAAAGAGGAAATAATTTACCTGGTAGTTGAGGCTGAACTTGATTCTGAAATTCATGTAGAAGTTCTCTGTAGCTGACTGAGAAACTGTGTCCATCCGCTTGTATTTCATCATCACTCTCAATATAATTGTGATTTGTAGGCAGATTTAGTTGTTCATCAAGATAAACAAGCTCTCTTTGAAGCTGGCTATTTTGGCAGCCTTTTTGCTTAAGAAAAGAAAGGAGCACTAGGGAAGTGTCTGGAAAACTGTCAAAGTTTTTGTTGAAGTCCATTGCACAAACCCAAACCTGTACAATGACTTGTACAGGTGCACTGCAATTCAAGAAAAACACAAAAGCAATTTGTTTCAATATCATGATAATATTAAAAGAAATATGTCCCGGGCACTGGTTTGCAATTTGCAAGCCTTGGTCAGATAATGATTTACAAAACTGTATATGGCCTGATCAGCACATTTAAATATATTAAATACTTAACCATAGATACACATGTATACTATAACTAGACAGTCATACTGTAATCATATTTATAAATATGTGATAAATGTGAACCCAGAAGTGAACTTCACCTTACAAAACCTACTTTTGTTGACATCCTTGATTGTAAAAACGATTAAAAATAAATAAGCAAGTAAGTAAATGATTTAAAATTTGTAAACATGCATAACATAACATGAAAACATCGATCTACAGATTGCTATATAGCTTAAAAAAACACTTTAATCGTAAATAAATTTAGTCCGTGGTTTGTACAACAGTAGTAGCTCGTAAAATGAAATAGGCCAGCTCTCAAAAACCAGCTAACGTTAACTAGCAGTTGATAATGTTAACTGTTTATTAGCCAACATTGCTAGCTAACGTTGTGATTGGGGTAATTTATACACATTTTAATGACGTTTAGAAGACAGATTTGGCCTTTTACAGTGAGTTTGGTTCCCCGGTTTTCGCAGAATAGAGATCGGTTAAAAAAAGATTCTCAAATCAAAACAAAGGAAGATAAAACTGAAGTTCAAGTTCAACTCTGGGGACCACACAAATGACACCTAACGTTAGATGAAGCTCAATAATGATTAATGCAGTTAAAATATAAAATAATAGGTAACGTTAGAGCACTTCTGAACATTAACTTACAGGAAACGTCAGTCAAACTGAGGGAAGCGTGAAACATTAATATATAAACTGGGTAAATAGAACAATAAACATGTGAAAGAATGTTTACATTTAAAGAAATTGCATCAACTGTCGTAATACGATCCACATTAAGCTATGATAAACACTTGCTAGGCTACGATCTAGCAGCAAAAGTAACGTTACCGGTGGTGTACTAATTTTAATACAACACTGAATATTATTTATTGTCATTTGAGGAACGTTTAAACCTGTCTATATATGTGTCAACTGTACTTACTTTCCATTGAAAAAAACAAACATTCGTTACTTACGTAAACTTCGAGTCAAAACATCACGAAATAGCGAAGTCTGTCGACTTATTAAACAAACACGAATGTGCACAAGAGAATCCCCCGTTTACATGCGTCACCCAGGATGACGCAAGTATAGAGGTGTGTTCGACATCGGCTGCGGCTGGATGCAACCGATCGGCGAGAGTAGCCGCGTGCAGGTGGGGAGGAGCTGAAAACGGAGATATGAAGCCGGACACGTTGTGGCTCCCGTAGTTTGCTGCAATTACGTCAGTCATGGCAGATCACGTGGCGATTGCTTACTTGATCGCTTTTAAATGTGTGTATAAGTGGTGTTTTGGAAGGGTCTTGAATGTTGTTAAGTTGAAGTTAGAGCAAATTGTTAGTAGTTTGCTAACCACATGCAGGTGAAGTATAAACACAGCAAAATAAACTAAAGAATATGAAGAAACCAAACAAATGGAGGAACATAATGTATCATGTATCATTTGTATATGGAGCATACATTTATGACCACATTAGATTGTATGTTTTTAAGATTAATATTTTAGTTATTAAAAATGCTCATTTGAATAGGTTATGCTGCTGAATACTGTAAAGGGTCTGTATAAAAAAGAAAGTCATGCAAAATAAACATACACAAACTTTATATGAACAATTAAGTAAATACAGTAAAACAATATTTAATAAATATGATTTATAAGATGAAGATGACATAAAAACGTATTGAACTGTTTTAAAAGTCCATATGAGAATTTCTGAAACTGAAGTCGACTCGCAATAAACTTGAAATGCACGTCATCGGTGTCATCAGTGAATCCAGCCAATCGTGGATCAGTTGTGTCGTCATCAGAACCTGTGCAGCCGCTCTTCAGAAGCTGCGCTGGCTGAGTTCTCCGGCTACTCTCGAATCGCTCTCGTGGTACTTTGACGGCACACGTCACAGTCACGTGGCGTCAGCGCTGTATCAAGTCGGACAAAATTTCTAACCGGCATGCACTGCTTCAAGTCAGCCGACGATCGGTTTGCGCAAAACTGCATGAAGTCGAACAAGCCTTAGGTCTCTGCAGGAAATTAATGGGAGTTACGAGATCAAGGTGTTTTTACACCATGATACCTGATTGGTTGATGTAATAGTGACGTTAGGTTTAGGGGTGGGGTTGTGTAAGGGGGATCATTTAGATTGCATGATTCAGAAACACCCAGCAGTTTCAAAACACCCACATGGTGATAAACGCCCACTTTTGCTCTGCAGAGACCTAAGTCTCGGATGACGCGTCACTGATAGGCGTGGTCAAAATCCAGAGAAAAGCAAAGACATGTGATATGTTAATGATGAAGAGCTAATATGAAGAGCTAATAAGTAATAAATAAGATAATATATTATTCTAATACGGTTATTATTTATTTTATTGGCATATTTTTAGAAAACACTATGAAATGGTAATTTTTTGTATTTATTATATTATTTTTTTTATTACATTTTATATTATCTCAAATATGAATCAGCATTTTCTATAATGTCTAAATTCTAAATCAAAATACATATCTGATTACATTTAAATTAAATTACATATCTGATATGACTTAATATATATTTAGCATCAAACAATATAATTCATATTCTCAAGGATTAAAAATTAAACGAAAAAAAGAGAAGACTGCACAACCGTAGTGACTCTTCATCGCTTGAATGTCTTGAGTCCACCAACATACCGAGTTTAACGAATTTATTCCCAGACGTGTGATGGCGTGACTGCAGTGGGTTTTGGAACCACATCCTCGAGTAAACAAGGTTTGAGGTTAACCAAACGTAAGTTCAGGGTATAACTAACGGTGCTTTCTGGAATAACGTGACACTTCTGAAGTATGATGTTACTGATTTCACCTTCACCATGGCAGACAGATTGCGGTCTTTGCATTTGACGTATTTCCTTAGAAGTGTGTGTGCAAAACATTTCATTACCCAATGGGACACAGTTACAGAATTGTAAAATTTCAAGTATTGGCAGAGCTTTTTGATTTTCTAAATGTTTTTAAAATCCTGCTGAGTTTTATGATGGTGATGATTTTTCAAAGCGGTACCAATTCAGGGCCTCCTAGTAGCTGACAATGGACACCCATCCTGAACCCTTTAACGCCAGCTGTCACATTGCAGCAAGAGGTCTTGTTGAGAGGGTGTTTGGAAAAAGCAGTTTCCCTGCTTGCCGAATGGCCTTCGAACAAAGCTTGACTTGACAACAATTGCAGTCACTGTTGCTCAGAGCAGGCAGTGCTGTATAACTTCGGGGGAAAAGTCTTCGAGATGATGTACTATCAGAGTTTAAAGTGGATTACTGAATTGACGCTCATCTTAAACACTGCTCACGGTTTCATCGGGCGCACGCGCCTGGACTAAGTTAACTTCCGGTCTGTGTTATATCGGTCTGGCTGCAGTGCCTTTGCTTTCTACAAACGCAGTTAAAGCCAAGGTGATGAGTAGACTGAAGTTGGGCTCAGGTGGTTGTGCTGCGGGATGTGTTTCCTATACATTTATTTATTTTTGGAGACTCGCCACAATTTTAAAACTGATGGATTTTCAAAAAGGCTTCGTTAAATAAACACGAGTAACGTAACATTACGTAACGTACTGCACGTTTAATAATAATAATAATTCCTTAAATTTATGTTTAAATATCAAAACGAGGCACGGGTGTTTTTATATCGCTGTATTTCTGAAAGAAGATTTGCATGTTATATACCTGATAAAGCAGCGTGTGAGCGTACCAGCTCTGCTTTGTTTACAGCTGTTACTGGGGAAACCTCTATTTCTCGCGCTTTATGTCTGTGCTTTAAAACATCTCCTGCTGGCAAAGAATGAATTTGCATTTTCATTAAGTCCGCCTGATCCACGCAGCAAACAGATTTTGTTTGTTATCAAAAAATATCTACTCTAGAGGGACTTGACTGTTGTTATCGATTCTATTTGGAGTCTACCGGAAGTTAAGTTAGGTCCACAAAAGCGCTCACGCGCATTAACGTTTGTTTATGTTGATGCCGTTGAAACCGTCTATACACTGCTCCAAAGCAGTATTCAAAATAGTGTAGATTCAGTGTGCATTTTGAAGACCTTCTTGCATTCTTGCACATTTCCTGTTGCACGCACACACTTTCAAGTGGCCAAGAGTGCAAATGTGGGTATTTGGACAGGCCCTGATTAAATTGGTAAAACAGCATCACACAGCAAAACATTTAAAAACTTTATTTACAATTAAAAAGCACCAGTTAATTGAAAAGATAGATGTACCATTCAACAGCAAACTATAAATATGCACTGATTCAAGCCACAAATAAAACTATGAATAATGGTGATGTTAAGGGTTAACAACAAAAAGAGGATCTGAAGTTTCACCAGTGACAAATGCTGATTAATGCTAAAACATCTGACTATTGCATTCCAGAAATACAGTATGTAGGTCTGACGACATGCAGTACATGATGAATTCAGTGCTAGTATCCAGGGAAACCGAAGCTCATGGAACGGGCAGCACTTCTGCCCACAAGCTTCCTCCCAGCTTTTGGAAGAGACCCTAGTTGTGATGACTGCTGCGGTGAGGTAGCAGCCAGTCGGGCCTCCTTGAGTTCTCTAAATAGAAATAAAAAAGGCATGGCAATTTAAGACCTCTATAAGCAGAAGTGATTAGTCCAAAAAAGTAAATAAATGCTACCTCATGAAATAGAGTACTACAGAATAGTCCAACACAAGATAACCCATCTCACCTTTCCAGCATAGCAGTTCTGAACTTTTCCACATTTAATTCCTTACGAAGTTGTGCAGCCAGTTTGCCTATCCTCTCCTTGCGCAGTACATCATGACGACACAATGCAGATGCAGATGGCCTAGTTGTAGGATCAGGATCCAACAGGGTCTATCATATACAAGTGTATTGTACATATTAGAGACTGATATAAATGTAATCAACTTTAAAACCCAGAAGTACCAGTTCTAACACATTTTGAACCACAAAACCAGTCTTAAAAGTCTGCATGAACCAAAAGTTGAACAGTGACGTAATTCCAGCTGAAATTGAATAATGAATAGACCATTGGTTTTATATTTGCGCTCCTCCGCTCTGTCTCTCACTCATAGAAACCTAACAGTTGGATTACTTGTTCACATCAAGACTAGCAATGCAGGCTAACAAAATCAATTTTGACTTCATGCTGACTTTAAGCTGCATAGGTATATTTGTAGCAATAGTCAACAAAACATTGTATTGATCAAGACTATACATTGTTCTTTTCTGCAAAAAAAAAAAAAAAAAAAAAAAAAAAAAGATAGTAATTTGATTAAGAACTTAATTTGGACAACTAAAAAAAAAAAAAAGGCGATATTTTTTTTATTTTTACAATATTCAGATTTTTTTTTTTTGCACCCTCAGATTCAAGATTTTCAAATAGTATTATCTCAACCAAATATTGTCCTATCCTAACTAACGACACGTCGGTGAAAAGCTTATTTATTCAGCTTTCAGATGATATAGTATATAAAAAAATTTTTTTTAAATAAATAATAAACTCCAAAAATTGAACCTTATGACTGGTTTTGTGGTCCAGGGTAACAATTTCACAAATGTGTTTATTTAGGCAACACTAATAAAAATTATAGGGTAAATATGAATTCTGAAATGTGCATTAAACACCCTGTACTTTTTATTTTTATATGGCATTCTTGTTTTGGACTTGTAATGTTAGTGGCACAACTATTTTGAAGAGCTCTCGTTCAGAATGTACTTTAGGGCAGGGGTCTCAAACTCATTTAAGGTTGAGGGCCAGATTGCAGAAAATGTTCCCTTGTGCGGGCCAAATTACCTTTTTGTTAAACTCTAGTTTGCTTACAATTACATTAATATTAACCATACAAACTACAATATAATTTACAAAAAAAAAAAAAAATGGTGTGTGTGTGTGTGTGTGTATACACATATAGGAAAACTTTTGAAGATGCTAGGTTATTTTAGGGGTGTTCAATATTGACACAAAATGACATATAACCATATTTTGCAGAGTGTTTTTGAGATGGTTTAATCCTGACATGGATAAATAAATGACCCTAAAGCTATCAGTAGGTGGCAGCAAATCTCAGCCTTTGAGTGATCAACTGACTCATTCAAAACGGCCGATTCATTTAGAAATGAAGTTAGAGATTGTATTTATGAATAGGCCAGTGAATCATAGATTGAAATGCTTTGATCCAAAACAAAGATCCATTCCGTAACAAAATACTCAGTGCTGCACGGAGACACACAATTTGTCTTACTTTGGCCTTGTTAAAAACCTTTCCTTGGCGAAACTGAGATGGACAGCATTGTGACTGATATAACACACTTAATACTAGCATCTTTTTAGTTGAGCTATTGTATAAAAGCAATCGCACTGACATCCGGGAAAGCTACACGCTTGTTATAGTTAGACATTTCTTAACGATCATGATATAAATATTTAAAATACAGGGCACTTTTGCCTCATATTTTGTATTATATTGTAACCTGATAGCCTTCATCTGACACTGAAAAACTCAATGTGTGTTTTTTTTTTTGGTTGGCAAAGTATAAAATGTCAGTTCGCACATCATTAAAACAACCCATTAGGATATTAGTACACGATAAATATTGCACACTCCTTGCTCATATCCTTTCTCTATACGAAGCTGTCCAGTGCATCAGTGTAATTTAATATTAGCCACAAATTGTGATTAAACGTACACGTTGGCGTTTCTCCTTAAATAGCCTGTCCGTCATTCCAGGCCAAATTTTCTTCTTTTGGACATGTTTAAAATCACAAGAAAATTGCCACACAAGCAATCATCATATCCTCATGCTGCTTGAGATTCTGGCGCCGCTTTAAAAGGCGCATGTTAAGTGTCCAGACTCCCGAGGCGTAATATAACGTAAATTAATTTGTTCCTCTTTAAATTCAAAATTAAACTTTTTAGCGAACACCCTTTATTTAATTTTCAAAGTGATGTTTAATTTATTTTTATATTATTGTTTAAATCCTGCTGCGGGCCGGATTGGACACCTCTGCGGGCCGTGTGTTTGACACCCCTGATTTAGGGACAAATAAGGTACAAAGCTGCACCTTTTGAAAGGCACTGCTCCAGTGAATGTTTTCGGAAAGTGTAAACTCTGAGTTAAGGAACATGAGAGAGAGAGAAAATTAGAGCGTTCAATAAACCACACACACATGTACGGCTTTTAAAATGCACCTTTAGAAGGTCTTTAAAGGGTGCTGGTAACTCCTGGGGCAGGCTGGGTAGCGCACCCTGCCTGAGGCTGTGCCAGTCATCTCCATTCTGAGGAAGTGGTGGAGCTCCGGCAGCTAATAACACAGTCAGGCCCAGTGCAAAAATATCTGCTTTAGGAAGATGTGTATAGTCCTGCAAAAAAAACAAAACAAAAAAAACCCGACAACAACTGGTTAAATCCACAGTTAGATTGTTTTTAAATTCATACCCAACTGTATATAAGATCAGTGCAGTTCTCTGGATAAGATCGCTATGGTTTAAATTCAGCAACATACAGAACATTCTGATAAAAGTTCAAACAGATACCATACCTCTCGCAGGACCTCAAAGGCCAAGAAGCGGCTATCCCCTTCCTCTACCCGAGGATTTGAGATGGATGTTACATGACCCAAGTCACCTTAAGAACAAGATATTCATGTCACATCACATATATACATTATTTTTTTCCTCAATTGGGCAAATGTCCAATGTCCACTTAAATTGTTTCTTTGTGATTAGTTTAATTTAAGTTTAGGCAAAAATGGTTTTGGAGGGCTGAAATAATTGGACCGAAATGGTGACATTTAGTCTGAAATATGACGAGGTTGCTCATTGCCAAACAACTTTACTATACTCATGTCTTTTACCTGGGTCAAAACACCCTGAACAGCATATGGAGTTGTTACTAAAATTAGTTTAAGCTAGATGAAAACTTTAATTTAGCTTTATATTAAAAGTTATTTTGTTGCCCCTCCAATAATACCAAGAGTGTTTACTTTTGGGGCAGTTAAGATCCATGTTAGAAATGTGTTGTTTCAGGTCACTAAAGACCCAAATATGTACTTTAATCAAGACTGGCAAATAATTTATGCATTTAACGGTTAAACATAGGTAAAAATAGGTAGATACCAATTTTATATACAACCCCATAGGAGGGGCTTTCATCCTCTTCTTCACTATCTCCCTCTCCACCTGCACTGGAACTTGGTCGACGGCGGATAAAAATATTACCTAAAAAGAATGGGAAATTAAACATGCAAATCCAGTTTATCATCAAGTGTTATAGGCATGCGAGAAACAAAGCTCACTGGGTTTAATGTCGAGATGCACAAGGCCTAGGCTGTGGATGTATTTGAGCCCCATGGAGACCTGAAGGAGCAGATCACTCATCTCAGGAACACAGAAGAACTCTCCTTGCTCTCCTTTTTCAGTTATAGCATCATGGAGGCTACCACCTATAAGTGTAATAAACCAAAAGAGTTAGCCTTGTTAAAGAAAAAAAAAAAAAAAAAAAACACCAAACACATGACCGTCAATGTAGTTTTGTGAGCTTCTGTCCTACCATCACAATACTCATTTTGTATAATCATATGGTCATCCTCAGCCCATGCGGAGTAGTAACGCACAACATGAGGGTGATGGCCCAACACTGCATGGGCGTACACTTCCTTCAAGGCCAGCTGCCTGAAGAGACAAATAAATAAAAGAACTCTAATGGTTTAGGATTCATTGAGGAAGCACAAAAACCATATACAGAATCTAACCAGATTTAGAATAGTCCTTAGGGGTTTTAAATTTGGAAAACTGAGAACATGAAGCCCAATGTGGCTGGCAGTGCTGACTCACTCGTTGGCTGAGCCTGCAATAGGCCTGCGCGAGCGCTTGATGGCGTACATGCAACCATCCAACCTCTTCACACAGCGATACACAGTACCAAACTCGCCCACGCCGATGCAGCTCAGCTCTAGAAACTCACTCTCATAACGCGACAGCATGCGGGCTGACACTGCTGGTCTCTGAAGGGCAACAGATGGGAGACCGTGTGAGAGAACAAATAGATTTGCCAAAGCTTTTGGTGGGATTAAGGCAAACCTGGTCTTTGAAACCATACCTTTGAGGGGAGGAAGAAATTTTCATCCTCTGACGAGTTCGGAGTTTCCTTAGATCTGTAAGGTAATGGTACTTCAGTGTAAAATCTAGTTCCTAAAATGTCATTGCTTGAAGGAAAGAGCGGTTACCTTTGTGCATCGTCCTCATCATCATCACTCCTTTGGCTCTTCCTCTTGTGGTGTTCACTGCTCCTGCGCACTGTCTCTGGTGTGAAAGGGTTAATGTTTACAGAGGGCATACGATCAAAAGCAGTAGACAAACGAAGGAATCTTTGACTGCGACGTGGCTTGCTGCTAGAGCAAGGTAGAGCCGCTTTAGACAGCAAACTCTGTGGGAAGAGGAAATTCGATTATATAAACAGCAAGCAATTCTTTACAGGGCCAAATGTATTGCTACTGCAAAGCATACAGCAGATGGTCACCACATCAAAGTTTACATGTATCTGAGGCACTGCAAGGTCACCTTTGGAGTACTTGGAGAGTCACAAAGACGGAGTTTTTTCCAAGCAGCATACGGAATGGGAGACGTAGGGTTGGAGGGGGAAACGGTGATACTCCTGGTGCGGTGGCGCTGTACCCGGGGTGTCCGACAGGGGCTTCTGACTGGAACACTCCTGTGCGCCCATTCAAAGCTATTGTCACTGCTGTCCTCCTCACCACTGCTGGAGAAGTTTAGATGCTGCTGTGCTGCATTCACAGAGGCCATTTCAGACCACTGCAATCAGAAAAATGTTACAGATTTAAGGAGAAAAAAAGGGGGCTAGTATGGCAACTAATGTGTAAATTAATGATTAATCAATGTGGATAACTAGAGTGGGACTATAGATGGCCTATACAATTATTTATGGTGTTCAATAAATTTGTTCTCAGCAATTGTGAGGTGTTGTTTAATTTCATTTATTTTACATTATATGTAATTAAAATGTACACACAAACACAAAATGTAAGGTAAACAATCACAAGTTATGAGATTAGTCTCCTTGGGTAACTTAGGCCTCATTATCTCAAGGATCTCATAAATTTGTTGTGAAAAGATAAACACATTTACAGATTCTCTCAAAATATATCTTAGGTCACTCACATGGTCTTATTATGCTGTTTTGAACCACATACATGCAATTTCAACTTACCCTGAGATGAACGCATGGTCCACCACGTTTGAACTTGGCGCGAAAACTTTAATGAGGTCCTTTAAGATGGGCGGAGTGTACTGACCTTAATTAACTCCTTCAACTAGCGTCAAATATTTAAATTCAGGACTCGAATCTTTTGAATCTGTTCACTGAATAAAAAATAAATAAAAAAGATTTGTTCAGATCCGTTAATAACTTTAATTTGACGGTTTATTTGTGATCACATCAATCGTTATCACTTTTCTCTCCATATGTGAAATTCTGAGTATAACTGGACTAACGTTAACTAAAACGTTAAATAAAATATAACAATACCCCAAATTAATTATGAGTTTTCATATAGCCTTTACACCATTTTGTGGTCATCAGACAGTCACCTTTACAAAATCATGAGGTTTTTACTCTCTTTTCTCTGCTTGTTGTGTGAAGTAAGCTAGATGACGTCACTTTCGTTCAGAAGTCCGACTCGTTCAGTAAAGGGGCGTATACGTTTAGTAGTTTCAACGGTTTCAACCAATGAAATGCTAGTTCACAGCTTTGCCAAGTCTATGAGTAGGACATGTTCCTGGATCAAAATTACTGTCCAAAAATACAGACTAAACCCAATCCCTACCCCTACACCTAACCCTAACCATAATGTATTCCTAAAATAAGTGTGAAATTATAGGTGATTAACAAGGGCGTAGAAACACCCAACCCTGATCGTAGGCCTAAAACAGACATTTCCTGAAAAGTTACCCTGAATTCTGATTGGTTAATTGGAATGTCAGTCTTTGAATGCAGTAAAGTGGTCTCTCGATTCAGAAAATAACCAAATTGAAAAACCAACCTCTAATCATCAAACCCGTATAGACGACAAATAAATAATAGAAAAAATATTTTATTTTATATTAAATTTAATTAAATTTAATTTAATGATTTATATACAGTACATATGTGCATGAATTCTGACTGTCATGGAAAACTAATTATGGTCGCCAGTGAAGTCGTCATCATATTTATTTTAGTGTACTGCGCACACAGACAACATCATACTGTGTTTATTTTTCGGGTGGGAGTTGGTTGATCACAATAACCCTCTTGCACCACGTGAGCGGAAGTATGTGACATCATCAAAATAGTGTACGCCTGGGTAGCGTCTGTTACCCTGACTGGATTACTACATTTAGGGATCGTTTGAATTGCAAACGCTATGTTCCGTTTCATGCGTGGCGTTTGTCGCTTTGATTGACCGCTCGGTATCGAGTGCGACGGCTCTGTTTATTTCTTCTAGATATCGAAAACACTATGGTGGAGCAGTCCGACCGCGCTCCGCTGCTGGACTGGGAGGAGGTTCCCTCGGCCGAACTTGCCCCAACGGCTCCATCACCGGAGACTGAGGATTCAGTGCAGTCTGGTCTGTCTAGTTACCCGACCGAGGGCGGTGTACGGGCAGATATCTCCCTGAATGCAAGCCCGGCGACACCGAGTAGTGTAACAGCTGTTTCAGATGAAAGTGCACACTCTCCCCAGAAACACAGCGGCCCGGGAGGAGATGCTTCCGCCGCTGATGAAGAGGGAGACTGCGCCTTTCATGGACTGTCAATCAGGGATCGGAGGATCGCTGGATGGGAAGAAAAAGATCAAATTGTTGCAGTGTTTGTTGTGACTTTCGACACAAGATCTGGTGAGGTTCACTGTGAAATACTCTAAAATTGTAAAACAATGTCCGAGATGATGATGATGTGGATGAAGAGGAGAAATCTTTGAAAAATCTAGTTTAAAAAACAGGCTGAGTTCTCAGAAATATTATAATTATAATCATTGTGCTTTCACACAGTGTTGAGCTTGAAAACGATTATTTACAAATGTTTAAATTAGTAAAACTATATTTTTAACATCCTAATGATCTTAAAAATCATTATATATATATATATATATATATATATATATATATATATATATATATATATATATATATATATATTGCAAAATATTGCAAATCTAATTAATAATGTTGTTAGTAGTTACAATGTTTCTTTGCTGTTTATTCTTTTTTAGAAATAATATTAATGGAAGATTATGCCGACTGCTCTTTTTTCAATTTTTATGAGACAATATTCAAACAGTTACACCAATTATTTTTAACTGTATGTTATAAAAACATTGATAATAACTCTTAATTCTGAAACTAAAAGCATGTTCGTCATATAAGTGTATAGTAGTTGTCATAACACATGTAAGGAAATGAATATACTATGAAGTGAGAGTGGTATAAGTCATACAGCTGACTACTGTACTGTTTTTAAGACTTCCTCTTTTTTCATAGGGAGTTCAGTGGAAAAAGTCATTTAGAGAGTTTTGTGTTCTTCTGCAAACACTGTTTGATTAAAGCCTGGTCCAACAGCTTCACAATTGTTTACATAGGCCCACATTGTCTTTTACAGGGAACATGATAGAATGGTGCCTACCTCAAGATGTGAATCTGGAGGGAGTAGAGTTCAAGTCTATGGCAAGCGGCTCTCATCGGATCTCAAGTGACTTCATGTGGGAAACTTTCATAAATGCCACTGCATTAATATAAGAGACAGAGGACATTTGTAACATTTTGCTTAATAATGCATATCTATATCACAGGCCTACCATATATAAATACATACATATAGTTTTGTTTTCAAATGAGTAATTCATTCAAGATGTTTTGTTAGAAGATGATGATAATAGTTTGGTTATCAGTTGCAAATCTTCAAACATCTTAAATTTGTGTGCATGTATATAGATTAATCCAGGTGAAATGTGCTTGTCTTATCTTTCAGATATTTTCGTAAAGGCTGTTACTTTGGACTAGCGTGCTTTGCCAACATGCCCGTGGAGAGTGAGCTGGAACGAGGAGCTCGGATGAAATCTGTAGGGATTTTGTCTCCTTCTTACACACTGCTATACCGTTACATGCACTTCCTGGAAAATCAAGTCCGGTAAGTGTGTGCTTGCTTCACATTGTTATGTCGCGTTCTCTTAGGCCCTGTTTGCACTAGTGCATTTTCATTTAAAATTAAAAATGCACTAGTGTAAACAGGGCCCTATGCTTTTGCATGCATCATTTCTATTTTAAGATGTTATGTATTAAACATAAGCTCCGAGTTGCATGCGATGTGACATGGAATTTGTTTAATTTGGACTCACTCGACTACATCTCTTCTTCAATCAGTTAAGGTGATTATGTAAGATTAAGGTGTAATATGCAGCATGTAAAATTGTAATATAAAGTTGATCAACCGCGTTAAAAATATGTGTTGCTCAATGTCTGCATCTAAATAAAGCAACTTCCTGTTAAGTGCAATGCATTTTATGACCACACCAACAGTCTGCAAATGCTTTCTTGAAGGCACCAGTTGCAGTGCCCAGGTCAGTATTCTCCACTGGAAGCTTTCTATGAGGATAAAAAAGCAGTGTTGCCTCTGGGAGGAAACGGTTTGGTTACAGCCTGCCCGACCAGTGCTCTTGGGCCCATTGTCAACCGCTGCATGCATCCAGAGATGAAGGTTTGAAGATATAAACCCAACATTATCTGTCACTAATCAAAGCTTCAGCTTCCATTAAATTCCAGTTCAAATATGTATATATTTTAATGACAGTAGTATTAGATAATTAGATTTTTTTTTTCTTTTTCTGATGTGTGTGTTTCTAGTTTCTGATGAAATCTAGGCCAGGCCACTCGGGGAATTTCATGTTACTGATTAACCAGGGAGCAGTGCTTCTGCACCTCCTAGCAGCATTATATGCATATGAAAAAAACTATTGTGAGACAATTTCTCTGTCCACAAACCACAAGATCCTCTATTGTTTAAGAAGAATTCCATACTCTTTTTAAAAAAATACGCTGAGATATACTTTAACTCAGAACTAGATTTGGTTGTTAAGTAAAGCCTTGTTCAGTCTTGAAGATGCACTTTCTAAATCCATGTTAATGGTTTTTATAGTAATAGATACAGAAAATTGGTTGTTAATATAATTAAAAAAATAATGATTTCCAGTATAAAGTACACAAACATTATAAAAAAATATTTTTGAAAATGAAATTGTTCTTTGAACTTTGTATAAGTGCAGTATGAATTTACTAGGATGTCAGGGAATTAAAAAAGAACAAGACTAGATTGAATTACACTTTCTATTAATCAGCAAAACACTTGTGATTATTGGCTGAATGGTCTCTCACTGAATGATCTCTAACTGTTATTCTAATAATTTTTTTTAAATAATTATTTTACTTTTTATGATATAAAAGCTGCCATGTTTTCTTTTTTACATTTTGAGAGCCGGTGTGGTACTTGTGATGTGTCTATCATTTAATAAGAGATCGGAAGAACAAATCATGTCCCTTTTCTGTTCTCTGTCCACCTCCGATCAGATCACACACCCAGCTGGCTGCATGTCCCACTTCATCCGCTTCTTTGGAGAGCAGATCATGGTGCTGTGGAAGTTTGCTTTGCTCAGGAAACGCATCCTCATTTTCTCTCCTCCCCCTGTCGGTGTGGTCTGCTATCGGGGTGAGAGTGGAAACCCATTTACACGCACATCTCTATGCATATTTTCCATAACAAATTAAAGACAGCTTGAGAATCCATTGATAACGATCATGCACATGCTCTTGCACATTGTCACTGATTTGTGTATTTTTAAAGTTATATTTTTGACACAATGTTTTTTGACTTGCATCTCTTAGTATACTGTTGCTGCTGCCTTGCTAATGTATCCATTCCTGGGATGGGCGTTTCTGTTCCGGAGTTACGCCCTTTCTTCTACATCAATGTTGCTGACATCTCCGCACTTGAGACTGAGCCGTCTTACGTGGCCTGTAAGTGTCACAGTCAAGAAAAGGACTAAAGTTGGAAGCAAAATGCATAATTCCACAGGCACAAAAAGGTTAATTGTTGTAAACAATGGATGTTAAATAAAATCCGTTAGTCTAGAATGAGTTTAGCTCTTGGTAGTGAGTTTAGGAAATAAGAGCCTTTACGTCCAACATAAGTAAGTAAGTAAGTTACTCTGTAAGAAGAAATCAGTGGAGTAATTTTTATCTGGGTTCTCAGGTACAACAGAGAAGATCTTTGAGGAAAAGAAGGAGCTGTATGATGTGTACATTGACAATCAGAATGTAAAGACACATAGAGAGAGCCTCCAGCCTCTGCTTAGACTCAACAGTGCGGACAGAGAGAAGTATCGCAAGCTCTGTGAGCAAAGGTATGTCAGCCTTTTAAAATCTCAAAAGCTTATGAGGAAAAAATTTACTTAGAACTTATTGTTCCACAGGCATGTGATGGTGTTGATATCTTTGCAGACAGTTGCTGCTGTACTCTCAGGAGGTGGATGGAGACTGCGCTTCTAATGAGGAAGAGCTCTTCATTTTGTACGTGATGGAATTCTACGACTCAGCACAATGATGGAAGTTTATCACATCAGCAGATTTTAATGAGACCGAAAGAGTATTTGGAAGAACACAATACACTTTTTGTGAAAATAGTTGAACCTTGATTAAGAAAAACTATTGGGAAACTGATGGAAATGATATATTTTCATACTTTGAATTGTGAATAGTAAAAAAATAATAAAAGATAATAATTGTTATATTATAGTTCAAAAGTTTGGGGTTAGTAAGATTTTTTTTTATAATCTCTCATGCGTACCAAAGATGCATTTATTTGATAAAAATACAATAAAAACAGTAATACAGTGATCCTTCAGAAATCATTCTAATATATAGTCTGATTATATGTATAATATGTATATATATATATATTTTTTTATTTTTCAATGAATAGGAAGTACAAAAGAACATCATTTATTTAAACAGAAGCTTTTTGTAACAATTTATTGATGTCTTTACTGTAAATTTTGGTTAATGTAATGCATCCTTCCTGGAAAAAAGACAGTAGAAATGTCTTTAAAAAAATTACAAGCCCCATGTTTTTTTTAATGGTAGTGTGTTTGTTGTACATTTATATGATTGCATACAGTATTTTTAACCCTTAAAAATCCCCCCAAAAAGTTATTTTCTAGTATAAATGCTTTTGGAAGCCAACTGTTTTTTAAAAAAATTTTTATGTATTACATTTTTGGTTTTTGTAGGAGTGTTTTGGGGTTTTGTTGTGCAAACCAATGGAAAATGAAATGTTTAAGTTGCTGTGATTAATCTTTATGAAATTTCCCTCTGTTTGTGTTCCAGGTTCTTCATGGAGCAGAACAACAGAATCTTCCAGACCCTGTCTGAGGTGGCAGGGAGCGCCGATCCTACCCTGACTGCTGAACACGTGAGAGCCATGGGGCTGGATCCTCAGGGTGACCGCAGTTTTCTCGTCGACCTGCTGGAAATCTACGGCATCGATGTCATGCTGGTTATCGACAACCCCTGCTGCCCGTAAGACTCTCAGTCTCTGCCGCTCTCTCTGGAGCCCGTTTTCTTTTAGGGCTACAACACACTGCCTACTGATTACCTGCTTTCTTTTCTCTCTTTCTCTGGCCTGGCTTTCTCAGGAGCCATTCCTGACCCCTCTGGACCGCACTGATACTGCTAACACCAAAAGGTGCAATCCATCTGCAGGCTTTTTGTGCACTCTGCAGCCAGGCAATCCAATGACGTCTGTCTGCTTGTCTGTCTATTTTATGTGCTTAGTATCCTCACAGCCATCTTGGATTTCTTCTCAACTTGTTTCAAACACATGATGATCTCTGTGCCTCTCTCTACTGCTTTTTATTGTGTGGTCTTCACCTGTGACTTTGTTCTTCTAGCCAGTGCTGTCTGGGGGAACTGAAGTGAATATAAATCTGCTTCACTTGGACACCGGAGAATTGAAAAAACGGTCCGTCAGCGGGGAACTCTCACTTGCCGGATCCACGTATTTATGCTGGTAACAGCGGTTTGGTAAAGTCTGCTTTGAATGTCAGATCTGTATTTCTAAAACTTTTATGGATGTTGCACATTACACACATTAATGTGATGGTGGAGATTTTCACAGTCTTTGCCACATTTTTTTAACTTGTACATGTACATGTGAACAGTCGTTTCATTTTGGGGAAAAAACAGACATCAGTCTCTTTTTGTTGTGTTACTTGTGGATTTTTACTGTGCATGGACAATAGACACAATCTGTTCCCTACTCTAGTTTGGCACAGCACTTAATGACGTATATGAATGGGGGTGAACAACAGTGTACCCAAATGTTATCTGATGAATGTGGCTGTCATTTCAATGCTGTCTACGCCATTCTCTTGTTTAAGCATTTGCAATTATTACACTTACTAAATGGACTGAAAACTACTGAATTGAAACATAAAATGTGTATTTGTTCATTCTGGACAGGCCTTTAATCACTGTCACTCTTGGTATTGAATGTAAATTGTACATTTAATGCACATATGATTTAAACAGACACAGAAATGTGACCTTCAGCTTTTTAATCTGTTCTGAAGAAATGAATGTGATTCTATTCCTGTCGGTCATCAGTGAATGCTCCTGATTATTATTTGTTAAAGACTTTGAACATGTATTATTATTTAAATGTATTTGGGTCGATCATTTCTGGATAACAGCAGCAAACTGGCCTCACAAGGCTGATCGATTGTGCTTTTGTGTGTGTTTATATTTTCATCCTGTGGAAACCCTAACTGGACACTTAATTATTCATAAAGCTGGTGAAGTTTAAAAGAAAATGTCAATGGAAAAGTATTTACTTGACCTTGAGTTTAAGTAAACCTTGAGTTTACAGTTTCCGTTTATTTCAACCTTCTAATAAAATAATTAATAATGATAATTGATTTCTTGAGAATGAGTGCAGGCACTCAGGTTTGTCACAGTTTGATGGATGAAGATCTTTAAATTACATTAAATAAAATATTTAAATTAACAATAAATACTACTGTTGATTATAACCTAGATTTGATTGAATGTGAATATTGTTTTTACATTTCTTATCTATCAGAGAACTTTCTATATTATAAATCTTTGAAACCATCCTCTTGTAGGATGTTGCCTGGTTATTTAGTGTCCTATTGTAAATGAATGGAGATGTATATTATTGTACAGGTTGTCTGGTGTTGTGTATGTGCGATAGTTTTGTGAGTTATCTAAGTGTTACACAAGTCTTTGTCACAATAACAAACTAAAATAATGTTGGGTTTTACTCTACTGGTATCACAAAGCACTAGTGTAATGCCTCTGTCTTACACACTATACCTATACAGTAATACAAACTAACAGCATGTGTCTGTGGTTTTAAAGCCACTGATTCTTATTCACATTTGGAAATAAACGGTTCCTTCTTTTCTATCACATGCTTTGTTTGTGCAGTATTTGGGGGTTGTGTTGAGAAAAACAAAACACTGGTTTACCTGCAGGAAGCTACAAGATTAATCACACATGCATGGGGAAGAATTCAAATAAACAAAATAAGAGATTAATAATGACTTTTATTCTTGGTCCTCATCTGGTCAGACACTTACAGTATCATGTATTGCTTTGAGTTTCTTAAGCAAGTTCTTGAGCCATTTAAAGTAAACATACCTGTTTTAAGTTAATAACATCATCCATGCTGTTACAAACCAACAATATAATAATCTAACTGCTGTTTCTTAAAGTCCATAGACCACAGATTGTTCAGTTGGAGTATGGTGACCTTTATGAGAACTCAAAGTTCATTTGACTCCTCTTTTTGGTGTATGTCTTCCAGTTTCATCAGCAGTCCCGCAGGCTCCTCTACACATTTTAACAAGCATCATCACGGAGCCTGAGCAAGCTGCTCTCTGCGCTCCGCGCTGCAAAAGAACCTCAGTTTCCGAGGTAACAGTCTCACTTCCACAGACATCGCCTCATATTCCTCATTGTCAATGTCATAAAAGCCGGCACCCTCCTGTGGACAAGGAGAAGAAAAGAAATGGATCTAAATGGCTGCATAACAGCTTAGATCAATGGATGATTACAATCTTATAATTCTAGTAATATCCTGACCTCTGGGAGACTGAGACTAGCAGCACTGGCCTCTATCTGCGAAGCATCTTCTATTGGCTCCATCGGGTTCAATACTTTCTTAGTTCTGAATGACAAAGTGTTATAGTGTCAAAAACCTAGAAAGGTTTCAATGGCAAATTAAATGAAGTCACTGAAGTTCAGCAGACGAAAAAGTGCAACTGATTCAACGTGAGGTAAACCTCCCATTTCTCCTTTCACAAGCAGTTTTGTGAATGACACTCACCCTTCTGTGATGAACTGACCAACTGTGAGAGAGTCTGAGTCCAGGGTTATCACCATAGAATCGTCCTCACGCTGAAGACGGTAAATGATACCAGTCAGGACATATTCTATTGAACTAGATTACATATATTCCCACGAAGAGCAACTATTACTGTATATCAGTACTCACTCTTTTGACAGGGTTCTTATTGTGTGTGCTAACTGTGAGCTCCAATGTAGAAATGTCTTTGCTCTCCCATCGCTCTGGCTCAACCTCTTTTGGTGGCTCTACCAACAGAAAAGGTATTAAACATGAATTAAAATGTTAGACATCCTATAGTCTCAGCCTCAGACGTCACACCCATTGGCTGGACGTCTGATTCATTAAACTCAGAAAAATGGAAAAAGTCATCATGTTTACAATTGTAACAACGAGAACTTATCAGGATCAGCTAAATGCTGGACTGAAGTTCACAGCATGGACTCTTGATGAATGAAGACATTGCTATTTATGTTTTATAAATGATTATGTTTTGAACCTGCTTTGAGAAAATATTAGAATGCTAATATCCATAAGCTATATTTTATATGGAGAAATGACTATAAAAGTGCTAAACCACCTTCTATAGGAGGGTTCCAGTAGTTCTTGAGTCTGCGGTAGATGCGGAAGAGGAGGTTCGGCCGGGGTGGTATTTCAGTGGGAAGGTCAGGTGGACGAGGTACAGGAGCCAGATAAGAGAGGGAGGCCTGGTGAGTCTGTGGCCACTGCTGTAAGAGAGAAGAGATTGTGATCAATCCAATATTGTTAACTCACACGAAGGCCTTGATATATGTTGAAACTGAGTTAACAATGCAGAGAGCAGCACTCACCTTAAGGCTACTAAACCAATGTGCTGCTCTTGTTTTCAAGGGTCCAAGGTACCAATATCTTAAAAGAAAAATTCACATTAGAAATACACATTTGCATTTTATATTTATGCTGTGAATAAAAAAATGATAAGCATACTTGCTGACAGAAGAAGCGACGTCTCTGAATGCACCCCAACGTAAGCCAAACAGAGCAAACACTGGCTGCTCCTTCTCACTCTAAAAACAGAAATTACATAATCAACTCTGTGTGAACAAAAGCTGGCAAACCTTAATGAGTTCTTTTTCAAACTGCCTGACAAATTCACTTTTATCTGAAGAACATCCAGTGGAACGGTTTCTCCTTTCAGTATTGACAGGGTTGCAGAGGTAATGTGCCTGAAAAAAAAAAAACAGAAATGTATGACATAGGATCACACTTTTCGACTTTTTGGCAAACAATTTTCTTGAAAAGTGAAGTCCTGAAACTTACTGTACTTTGTTGTCAGAAACCAGATGTAGACTCTGACTCAAAGAGTTACTGGAACCCAGAGGAATGAAACCGATTGGTATTTTACTGAAGGTCTCCTGTGGTACAGTAGTTCAAATTCAGAAAACTAACTTACTATAGTTTAATAACTTAAAGACAGTTTTATTACTAGTAAATACCTCATCAACTCTGCGTAGTAAGCCAGTTATCACCTGTGTAACAATCAACACATGCAAACATTTAAATATGTTCAAATTGTCAGAAATATATATATATATATATTAAATAATCCCACTTTATGAAGATCTTTCTGTACCTCCTGTAATGTCCCATCACCTCCAGCAATGATCAGCATATCTGTTTGATCCATCAGTTCCATGAGCTTTTTTGCCTGGCCTTCAAAATCAGTCTGTTACAGGCAATTGAGCAACAAATCACAAATTATTAATACACTAAAATACATAGAAAAATAACCTGTACCAAAGGACCTTAGCACTTAAATAAATAAAGAATGTTACCTTCACAATTTTGACCTCCACACCAGCTAAGTGTAAAATGGGAGCTGCATTCTTCTCAAACAACCTATTAGCTTTTCTGTAGATAAAATATAACTATGATAACACAAACAAACTCACAAAGCTTTAAAACATTTTTTTTTTATAGCACAGTGAGGGCCATGAGCATAATCAATCATACCCGTTACAGGCAGCAGGATTTAGAATGACCATGGCTTTCTTCAGATTCTCCTGAGGTCCAATTATCTTTTGACCAAATGCCTGGAAATCACATACAACATATTTACCTGTAATGAACCTTTGAGTACTGGATCATAACAGTAAACTAAAACTACAACTAAAAAATTAAAAAAAAAGTTACTTAAAAAAATAAACATTAGTGGATTGCATTAGTAGATTACTTTATTTCAACTAGTTGCCAGAAAAATAATTCTCATTTCATTTAACTTGATGCACTAAAATAACTAAACTGAAATAAAAATGTAAAAAACTAGAACTAACAAATATTAAAATGACATTCATGAGCACGTTGTTTTCAAACTACATTTCCCTTACCCTGGCCTCTATACACGCTTCTCGTCGCAGGACATTGTCACTGTGAAAAGAGTACTAGAATTAATTAGTACAGTTAATGAGTTGCCAGACAGACAGACAGATAGACAGATAGATAGATAGATAGATAGATAGATAGATAGATAGATAGATAGATAGATAGATAGATAGATAGTCAGATATGTAATAACACAAACCAGTGCTTTCCATATAGCCAGTGTCCTCCATATGACATCACACACACAGCAAATGTGGATTTTTTCCAGTGATTTCTTAATGTCCGAAACACTTTCACTACTCGAGCCATTATAGTGTATTACTGTATATCAACTGTCTTTTTAGATATCCCAAAGAAGGTACACTATTGCACGGAAACGCAACAAGAATTGAGTGTCGATCTTCACCGTTGACATTCCATCGTTCCTCTCAAAGCATGACCGGTGCAACCTCTATATTTCTCCTCAAGGGCAATATACGTTCCGCATCAATTTTGTCGTAAAATGTGACTATTTTGTACTTTACCTTTGAAATAAAAGTTATTGTATATATCTCAAATGATTATGTTTTCGTTCTATGTTTTAATAGTTCAATACTATTTCTGTTCATAACGAAATCACAGTGCCAGGAAACTCTGTACAGGGTGGGATTGATTTGAGAGACGGACCGATTCTAGAGCATGCGCTGTTATAAATAAACAAGACTGTGTTCGAAATGGCATATTTGTTTACTGCGTACTGCCCAGTGTATACTGTCTACTATTTGTGTGTGAAACAGTATACAATAAGCAACAAATATTTCAGAGTAGTGTGCTAAAGTGTTGTCACATGACAAAACATTAATTCAGCACAGCTGCTGAGGTTGTTACCTAACAAATAAATGGATTAACCATTCTTTTTACAAAGGCTTGTTAATTAAGGATTCATACTTGTTAACAATGCTATTTTGCCCAATTTAACTCATTTCATAATTAATGGACTTTACATACTGAGCAGAACTAATAATAATTGTGTAGATAGTAGTTAGGTGGTAGATATTTATATTTCAGTAGCCTATTGTAGTACGTTATAAACAGTGTATTAATTATCATACTTAAAAATATTAATAAATTAATGCAAGTTTATTGAGACAAAAACCTCCCTATACCTTACCCCATAGCACTATAGAGTTAAAGGTAACATCATTTGACTTGATCAGAAACGTGCTGTAGAGATTAAAGTACAATTTATGTATGTATAAAAGTGTTTTATAATTACCTTTTATAATTACCATTCCCCGCCTCCAGTTCACTCACACGTTTTTCAAAATGAAACATTACATTACTATTCACAGTAGCCTATACACGCAGCATAATGCAATATAGAAGGAGTTGTATGGAAGTAAGCCATTCAGAACACAGATTCTGTTCTGATTTCTGTGTGCTGAGTTTTGTTTAGCAGATTCTGGTAAATATCATCCGGGTATTTAATGCATACAGAAAATTTGCACACTATGTACAGCATACAGTATTGTTCAAAATAATAGCAGTACAATGTGACTAACCAGAATAATCAAGGTTTTTAGTATATTTTTTATTGCTACGTGGCAAACAAGTTACCAGTAGGTTCAGTAGATTCTCAGAAAACAAATGAGACCCAGCATTCATGATATGCACGCTCTTAAGGCTGTGCAATTGGGCAATTAGTTGAATTAGTTGAAAGGGGTGTGTTCAAAAAAATAGCAGTGTGGCATTCAATCACTGAGGTCATCAATTTTGTGAAGAAACAGGTGTGAATCAGGTGGCCCCTATTTAAGGATGAAGCCAACACTTGTTGAACATGCATTTGACAGCTGAGGAAAATGGGTCGTTCAAGACATTGTTCAGAAGAACAGCGTACTTTGATTAAAAAGTTGATTAGAGAGGGGAAAACCTATAAAGAGGTGCAAAAAATGATAGGCTGTTCAGCTAAAATGATCTCCAATGCCTTAAAATGGAGAGCAAAACCAGAGAGACGTGGAAGAAAACGGAAGACAACCATCAAAATGGATAGAAGAATAACCAGAATGGCAAAGGCTCAGCCAATGATCACCTCCAGGATGATCAAAGACAGTCTGGAGTTACCTGTAAGTACTGTGACAGTTAGAAGACGTCTGTGTGAAGCTAATCTATTTTCAAGAATCCCCCGCAAAGTCCCTCTGTTAAAAAAAAGGCATGTGCAGAAGAGGTTACAATTTGCCAAAGAATACATCAACTGGCCTAAAGAGAAATGGAGGAACATTTTGTGGACTGATGAGAGTAAAATTGTTCTTTTTGGGTCCAAGGGCCACAGGCAGTTTGTGAGACGACCCCCAAACTCTGAATTCAAGCCACAGTACACAGTGAAGACAGTGAAGCATGGAGGTGCAAGCATCATGATATGGGCATGTTTCTCCTACTATGGTGTTGGGCCTATTTATCGCATACCAGGGATCATGGATCAGTTTGCATATGTTAAAATACTTGAAGAGGTCATGTTGCCCTATGCTGAAGAGGACATGCCCTTGAAATGGTTGTTTCAACAAGACAATGACCCAAAACACACTAGTAAACGGGCAAAGTCTTGGTTCCAAACCAACAAAATTAATGTTATGGAGTGGCCAGCCCAATCTCCAGACCTTAATCCAATTGAGAACTTGTGGGGTGATATCAAAAATGCTGTTTCTGAAGCAAAACCAAGAAATGTGAATGAATTGTGGAATGTTGTTAAAGAATCATGGAGTGGAATAACAGCTGAGAGGTGCCACAAGTTGGTTGACTCCATGCCACACAGATGTCAAGCAGTTTTAAAAAACTGTGGTCATACAACTAAATATTAGTTTAGTGATTCACAGGATTGCTAAATCCCAGAAAAAATAGTTTTGAGTTTGTACAGTCAAAGGTAGACACTGCTATTTTTTTGAACACACCCCTTTCAACTAATTGCCCAATTGCACAGCCTTAAGAGCGTGCATATCATGAATGCTGGGTCTTGTTTGTTTTCTGACAATCTACTGAACCTACTGGTAACTTGTTTGCCACGTAGCAATAAAAAATATACTAAAAACCTTGATTATTCTGGTTAGTCACATTGTACTGCTATTATTTTGAACAATACTGTACATACTGGATGCTGCAAAAATAGTAAGAGTAGTATGATAGTATGGCATTTGAACACAGCAATACACTTTTGTCAGTAGGCACAATTATAATTTTTTACCTTATAAACATTTGAATGTTTATTATTAAGTTGTAAATAACCAGAGGAAGAGTCAGGCATATCCTCTTAGTTATCCATCATGCTGATTTGACAGCAATGGAGGTTGAAAACGTTGTTCTTCATTTGTATCTAGATAGCTATTACTTTCCATTAATGTAAAACAAATTAACTTCTTGTTTAAATATTGTTTTTATTGTCAGAGCATGGCAGGATAATTTATCTCCCAATAATTTACAGCACTCAGTTCTGCCCAGCATCACATATGGACCTGCTGAGACATTCTTATCTATTGAAGTACTTACAATACTGACGAATGAGCCACTTCACACATTTTGAATCGAATATTATTTACTATCTTTTGTATTCTGTTTATAGGTGATATTTTAGGTCATGTGGAAGACAAGTTTTGAACATGTTGATAATTTAGAGACCTTATAAATTTGACACATTAGACTTTAAAGTATTCACATATGTGTTGGGGCCTTGTTGTAATAGTCAAACATTTTTATTTAAATAAATAAATGCATTGATAAAAGACAAAGGCAAACGGAGCAATCTGAGACAGGAAATCGAGGAACTGCGGCGTCAGCTAAAGACAAGGGAGGAAACAGCTCACTCAGATCCTGAAGAGAGCCCATGTTATTCTAGCAACTAACACTAGCAAGTAAACCTTTCTTAGCAGTCATCAGTTTTATTATATGATATGTTTGTTTGTTTATTCCTGATTTAAATTCAGATATGATTGATTTGTGTAATATAGGAGCCTCTGTTGATGGTCCTCTCAAACGTCTTCCTAATGATCATTTTGACCTGGTGGTGATAGATGAGTGTGCTCAGGCTCTAGAGAGCAGCTGTTGGATTGCTCTGCTCAAAGCACGCAAGTGCATACTGGCTGGGGATTACAAACAGCTGCCACCAACCATCAAATCACAGAGGTATGAAGGAAAAGGAATATATCCTACTGTTGTGAAATATTTGGTTTATGGTATCTATTCTTGATGAGCTCTTAACCTTTTCTTTTCATGATATAACTATCAATATACATGAAATTTTTGGTCAGTATTTCAGATTATGAATGTTATTTATATCGTTCACAGTGCTGCATCTGAAGGCCTGTCTGTAAGCTTAATGGAGAGCCTGAGAAAGAAATATGGAGACTGTTGGTTCGAATGTTGACCTTTCAGTATGAATAGTGCCATCATGGGGTGGGCCAGGCTTCAGAGCAGATGTATGAGGGCAAACTAATCGCACACACTTCAGTGGAGAAATACTTGCTTTTTGGGGGTTAGTTTCTTGAGCAGCAAATCATCATATTAGAAGGATCATGTGACACTTAAGATTGGAGTAGTGCCCTCAACCCCCCTCTGTTTCAGTTTGGCTCAAAGATTTGATCTTTTTTTTAAACTTGAAAAAATTAAGTAAAATATCAGAGGTACGGGGGAATCTTTTTTTTTGGCAAAAATGTATCACATTCTTTCAGAATTTAAAAATCTTAGATGTAGATTGACTGTCAGAATAAAATAACCGTTATTTTATTATTAATTTGTTTCTTAATTGTTATATGTACGTGTATGTATGTGTGTATGTATCTATATGTATATATGCATGTATTATTTTTTATTAATTTTATTTTTATTTATTATTATTAATTTTATTATTATTATTAATATTTTATTTTAATTTTTTAATTTAATTTTTCTTCTCGTCACAGATGTCATTGTGTTCTTATTGGGGATTACTTGTTGGGGCTGGGTATGGTTGTATAGGGTGTTTGAGGTGGTATAAAATGTAAAAATGCTATTTGCAACAATAAAAAAATCTATGACGAGTAGTTGCTAAAAAAAATCAGCTTTGACATCACAGAAATAAATTACATTTTTAAATATATTAAAATTGAAATATTTAATTTGATATTTTATTTTTGATAAGATAGATGCATTCTAGATTAGCATAAGAGACATCTTTCACATCCTTACCTTCCCCAAACTTTTTAATGGCAGTGCATATTTTAGGTCTGCTAGCAACCTCTATATAGAAAGAAAGATACATTTGAAAATAACTGAATGCATCTTGAACAGAGACCTGGCAGGTGTTGCTGATGTTGAAGAAACCAGAATTCCTCTTCTGCTCACTGACATTGCAAGCTGTGGCCTGAATGAAATGATACAGATGAGCAGTCCAAAAGAAATCAAGGTTGATATCAGCTCACAATATTAGTGCTTAATTAAGATATGAAATGCCTTTTGAATGTTTTTTTTATGTACAGAATGATCAGTGTGGCTGTGACTGGTGCCAGCTTGTGGTAGTGTGCAGTTCTCAGACTGCTGAAACCATTACTTCCTCAAATCCCCAGTGGACTATATGTCTGAACATGGAGAGGTTTGTACTGCCTTTGTGTACCTGGAAGACTGTGTGGTGCACAATTACATCCGTGACGAAAAGGAAAAACAGATCTACAGCAAAGATGCTGCGTACAAAACAGAAACCCAAGATCCAAGGCAGGAAAACAGAACTAGAACAGAAGAAAAGTGCAAACAACAAAGTAGAGGACTGAAATCAGTCCAATGTTCAGCTTGGCCCACATATCAAACAAACGTAAAGATGCCAATCAGACATAAAATAAGAAAACAGAGATAAAGGAACAACTTCCAAACTTTCTGAAAGACCCAAACAAAACAAAGCTACAGTTTCCTTCCATTTGGATCAAATGCACTGGGATCAGGAGAAACGAGAGGAGAAAAGCCAGGAAAAACAACAGAGTTTGAGACGGGAACCAGATCCCAATGCAAGTAAAAGCCAGTCTGTTACGAAACACAAAGGAACTTCTAAAGGTTTGTGTTCTATATCCCAATTTCTTTCATTCTGTTGCACTTCATCAATATGTGTTTCTTTCAAAGGTATAGATATAGCTGCAGATATAGCTGCAGGTGCCATGCCAGATGACGATTTTGATGCTGTCATTGATGCTGTGGTTAAAGCCAACAGCATTTGTGGTTTTGTGAAGTGCAAAGCCAGTGTCCTGACACTAGGACCGGGCAGCTATGCCTCTACTGTAACAGACCATACTGTCTGAGTCACCATATACCTGAAGTAACTTGCTTTTTATTTTATATCAAAGGGGTCATATAATGAAGAACCATATTTTGCGTTATTATTTTAAATAAGTGTTCATTATAAAAGGAAAGCAGACTGTATCTTTCAGAAACATGACCTTTACAGTTGTGATGTAACACAGAGCTAACTGGTTAGATGCGATTATTCATAAAAACCAAACACTCAGTGTTAGAATTAAGTGGCTCAAGTTCTATTTAACAATGTTCCTGACCATTTCATTCGAGTGAGGGTTGAGAATAGTAATTAAAATATATTATAAAATAATAAACAAAATTATGATATGACCTATAAAACATGTAAACTATTTAAACTAAAGATATTTGATGCAAAATGCATTTAAAATAAAGTATGGTCTTTTTAGGTGCAAGGATGTCGAGACAAGGCAAAAGTTCAAGCTAGAATGAGGATAAGTAAATAATGGTTCTGCTTCATGCAGGAAGTTAAAAGAAGGACAAATCAATAGATCAAAATAAAAAAGCATATCTGCAGAGAAATCTAGACTTTAAACTCAAAGGCATCTAAAAAAAAAAACTCAAGCCAAAGACGAAAATAACTGAGATTCTAGGAGACACTGGATCAATGATGTTGTTTAATTTAAATGTGACGGTTGAAAGAGATCTATGCTTTAAGTGTTGGCTTCACAAACATTCGGGTTATTATGAGTTCCTGAATAAAGCTGAGAACAGCTGCCATTTATTACAGATTCACACTGGCATGGTTAAATGGCAAACAAATCACAAATGCCAGAAATACTGGCACTGTGACTGAAAAGTGGGTTTCTGAATAACTCTGGCTGTGCTTAAAATACCCAGCCTAATGCTAGTCTGAAATCCCTGCACAAGATTTATGTCTTGCAGAATTATTGTTGGGAGCTTAAGTTGCTTCACTGTGTCTCTTAGTGATTGATGCATTTATTATTATGTCATATGTAATCTCCCAGTTATCTCATAAAGCTCTGAAGTGCACAGGCAGAGCAGAGCTTTGGCTTGGGTCCATTTAATGCTGGATTTAATATATTTAGTCAATATACAGCAGGTGTTCATGTACTGTAGCTTGGTATATCTGTCCACAAGAGGACATAAGAGACTCAGGTGGCATTATGAGCTCCATGGATGCAGTTAGTGGAGGATTTGCACGGTGAACACATCAAGAGTACTTCAGGTGACAATTCTTTTAAATAAATCATGAAACAAAAAAAATTATAACTTTTGACAGTTTGGTCTATGTGAAAGGCTTTAAAATTTTACCCTCAAGGCACTTTTAGCTATTAAAATGTGTCAGATTTTCGTGCAGAATGAATGTGTCACTGAATATTAAATAAAAAACATGAATGTTTTTTTTGTGTGGGTTGGTTGTGGTGTGGTGTGGTTTGATCAGCTTTCTTTGTACACTGCTAATTTTAAGGTTGTGTCAAAACTAGACTTTACAATATTATCTGTTTATAATGAAAGAATGAATTTATTAATTTAAGATCATGGTCTGATTGAAACATCTGAGTTAACAGAATTGCAGTATTTGTAATACTGTAAGTACAGTAGTAGTTTTCTTTGGCTGTCCTGAGTGACTTCCAGAATACTCAGGTAGATGACACTCTACGCTGGAAATGCTTAGCCCTAAAAATAGCTCTGCAATGTTCTGAATCAGGAATAACCCTTTAGCTGAAGTAAAAAATTACAAAATGGAAACATCCTTAAAGGAATATGAAGCATGCTGTGGGTTTGCATTGTTTTTTCTCATTTCACAAGAAGTGTTCAGCTAAATTAAAAAAGAAAATGTGTGCAGTGATGCATGAACATAGCATAAAAACTTTTCACAAATCAAATCACTTTATGGTCTGAGTGAGAATGACAGTATATGTATAAAATGAGTATAATATAAAAAATGTAAAGATGTAATCATATAATATGCATACTAACATAATTTATGCTGATTTAAGCAGATAGTACAAAAATACTGTATTACAGGAATAGGAAATGAATGATAATCACCTTTAAAAATAATTGTAAATTGAAAATCTAGATGGAAAATAAACTTTTTTTTGGATAAAATGTGATTTTTTTTATTTTTTTATTTTTTTGCAGATTAATTAATGTTTTGTTGTTGTTGCATGTTCAAATTAATGTAGTGTTTTTGTATCCCATTATCTGAATATTAAAAACAGATTCTAAGTGTGCTCCCCTCCTTTATCCCAGTGGCAAAATAAGGAAAGATTCTCTCAGTAAACTTTTCTTTAAATGTGTAAATACTGCTACCATCTACACCGTCAGAAAAGGAAACCTTTCCTTTATCATAGTCCAGTTCAACTGTGATTACCTGTGGGGTTTTTTTCAGGGTTAGTCGTGTGCGGGGAGAGGTCTGGGCCCAGTATGATTCCTCATTGTTTGAAATTACCCAGAAACCCTCCTTTGGGTTGAGAAAAACTGCGGTCTTCCTCTTTATTGACTCTCGTGCCACCCCAATGTACCACTCTTTGCTGTATGCCACCTCTACATACCAGCGCTGCTTTCCTGAATCAAAGCTGTTTGCAGCGAGTACTGCCATGCGGCTTGTGCAGCGTTCAGGGTTATCAGGAAGCTGCTGTTTTTTCCCATAGGTGATTGTGGTGAGTTCATCTTTGATGATCAAGTTAGGGTGTGCTGTGTTTGGATCGAAATTGACAGAGGCTGGAAAGATAACAGAAAACGAATCTCCTCTCATTATTTTGCATAGACCTAGCAGTGTATTGATTGCTAATTTTAAAGAATCTGTTGTAAATTATAAATTATATTTACACACTGAAACACATCTTAAGAAGTCAAGTTTGAATACAGGGAAATGCTAATGAGATCTTAGAGATATGACACAGATAATGAATTCAAACTACTTGAAATATAGTGCCAAAGTCTCTGGACTTGCCGCTGGTCCCTATATATTTTGTAAAAATAAATAAAAAAAGGGTGGTTTGGGGACAATTATGCTAATCAGCTCATTTTATGCTGCATGTGAGAAATCATGAGTAAATGATGACAAACTTGTCATTTTTGGTTGAACTTGTGTTATAAAGGACTTGAGTTGTGTACTTACAGTGATGTACATCTCTTTCCATTCTTTTCCAGACTTTGTGCTTTAATGATCCAAGGTACTGAAACGCATCTATAAGTGCCTTTTTTGGATATTCTGTTTCAGGAGCAGTGTAGCTAGTCCTGTAATAGAACCATTATTGGTTGAATTATTTTTGTGTGAAAAGAAAAAATGGACATACTGCTTGAATTAAAACTTGAAATTAAAAACCATTGTGTACAGTACCGTTTTATTGCCTCCTTACATTCCTATAGGTAGAGAAAATGTAAAGGTATATGCATAATTGTAATCATTTATATCCCTTTTTATTTATTTCAAGTAAGGGAAAATAGCGAACCTTTATTAATGGTTTTGTAAATGTGTGTGTATATATATATATATATATATATATATATATATATATATATATATATATATACATAAAAATAACATCTCGATTCACATTGACTGCTGACTGCTCATGCCCGAGACATATAACGGCAAGATGTGACTCATGGTTCCATCGAAAAACAGCAATATAGTGTTGGCTCAGATCCGGCCCACATCTGGCCTGCGTAAAATCGATGCGGGCCTGATGTGGGCCTGATGTGGGCCGGATCTGAGCCGAAACTGCTTGCTGTCTGGGAGTTTAAAAACAGCACAATTGAAACGCATTATGTGTGAATCAGCTGTTACACAGCCAAACATGACTAAGGAATACAAAGTTAAAGGAAAATAAAGTAGAACAATGAGTTTTTGTTTTTCATCAACACAGTGAGCTGAGGTAAAGTTACCAACGGCTAAAATGGCTCACATTACCTTTACATAAAATGTTTTAAATATACATTGACCTTTAAAAATGTGAAATCATCCGTTATTATGATGGGCTCTATGTATCTGGTGATGTCAGAGAGCTCTTCAATGCTCTTATTGACCTCCTCCAGTTTCTCTCTCACCAGCGCTGTCTTGCTCTCTCTCTCATTTTGAAGTACAATGAGACGAGCTGCCTCCTCCTCCCTCAGGATTATATGTAACTTTTCATACTCTAGTTTTACTTCAGCAGCAATCTCGGCAGCTTGTTTCTGTAAATTAGAATAAAAAATGAATCGTATTTGACAATCCTGAAGGAATTCAAGTTTAAGTTGAGGTATGTGCATATAGTTCACCTGTATGTATGTTTCCAGTTCCACCAAGCTCTCCTTTAATTTTTCAAAGGTGGTTAGTTGTTTTTTCAAAGGATTGTATCTATTTGTGAGCTCTTTCTGTAGGGTATGTGTATGGAAATGACATTTATGTACAAATCAAAGAGAACTTTGACAAGTTGTACTGATACACACTTATATCTGCTCATATGTAACTACAAATCACATAAAACTCTTTCTTAAAACAGGTTTACATATGTTTCCTTACCATTATGTCTGATGCTGCCTCAGCTATCGGGCAGTACTCATGATTTTTGTGACTCCTTGATGACGTGCAAGTAATGCAGATAAGTTCTGCATCTTTCCGACAAAAAAGCTTCAATTGCTCATTGTGTCTTGTGCAGCGTTCCACCGATTTAGCCATGAACTGCTCTGGCTTCTTTTTGAAGACATCCGTGGCTAACTTTAGAGCCATATTGATTGGAGGCCTGGATGAGCTCTCTGTACGGCGGCACAGAGGACATTGCCGTGTTCCCATACGATCCCAGTGTGTCTGAATGCAGGTTTTGCAGAAGCTATGTTTGCAACTCAGGATGACGGGGATATCAAAAACCTCACAGCACACCGGACACTGAAGATCCTCCATCGAGAAAGAACATTCTTGAGACATCGGTGCTGAATTTGCAGATCCAAAAGTCTTTCTCAGTTGTTTAGAAAACTTGCAAGATGAAAGTAAAGTGCAGTGCGACTGGGATATACCGGTTTGACCTGATTTCTAAACTTTTAGTAACTCCTCTAAAACATGTCAGAAATGTCACTGTGTCACTCTGACGAGGACATGTATTTTCCTAATCATAGCTTGGGACATGTGTTCATAATGAGTCATAATGCAGTGGTTTAATTTAAAAGACACACTTCATCAGAAAACAAGCTGCAAAAAATGTCTTTTATTGAATATTTACAAGAAAAAGTTGATTGAATGTGTATTTATATACAGGACTTCTTCTTAATTAAACAATTTTTTCAGTCTCATTTTCAGAAGATTCTGCTGCATAAATATGCAAGTATCGAGAGGGACGAATGTGGAGAGGTAGTTATGACCTGATGTCAACCAGGATGTGAACCAGCTTTATACAGCATGCAGTTAGTAAACAGGGAGATAAGCTTAGAACAGAAGGACAAAGTAATAGAAGTTCCTATAAAAATGAAAGTAAGGTAAAAGAGAAATAAATAAGCAGCATTTTTACACATTGCTCCCATATATTAATAAGTTCAACAATTAGAAATCTCTGTGTAATGTTGTTTTATTATTTATTTCTAAGAAAATGCCTGATCACATCCAGCATTCAACATCGCAAACTCTTACATTGCAAATGCTTATTATGCTTGTGGCAAGAGATATAGCAAAATGTATAATATTTTATAAAATGTCTTTGGATGTGTTTAATTTGTATTTTATTATTTAGTTATGAAAATTAAAGTGGCAAAAAGAAGATCAGAAGGAGTCAGAAGAAACATGCACAAGACCTCAGATTATATCTGAAGTCCCTACAAAGTAAAATGAGAAATCAATTTAGCAGTTTTTAAAAGTTTAGAGAATTTCTAAATAGTCATTTACAAAATATGAATATTCATCAGATGATCAAAGATGATGATTAAAAAATAAATATGAAAATCTATCATCAATTGATCATACATGTGGCAATTTGATTATATTTATTTTTGACTGAAAAATTTAATGAAAGTGCCCACAAAGAAATAAGGATAAAATATTTGGGCCATTCTGATTAAACACACTCAAATACTTTAGTGCTATACATGCTGGAAAATTATATTTTTTGTTGCATATGCACATTTGAGAATCTCTGATGATTTCTAAAAAATTAATGATTAAGGAGATTAATCATAAGGTTGTAAACCTGATATCAGCAACCTATACTTCTAACTGCACATACTGTACTATAAATGAAAAAAGAAATTATTTTTCACATTTTGTAGATTCAACATAAAGTAAATTAATTTAGTTGTTATCAGAAATGTAGAAATGTTGTGTGTTCTGTATAAGGTTCTTATTAAAATAAATAAATAATTGTCATAAATAATTAACAAATGCATAATTGGTCAAGTGAATAAGTTGAACACATGCCCCTGTTACTCCAGAATATTACCGTTCACTAACAGGAGGCAGTTAGAGACATTTGAGTTTACTACAAGCTCAAAACAAACCTCAAACAAACTCAAACAGAACAGCATCTCTCAGCATATCTTATACCGCTGACAGAAAACAACTTTATCTTTTTAAAATTACATTGATTGTAGCATTTATGAATTATTTACACAATCTAAAGAAATTGATCAGGGCTTGAAACTTGATTAAAAATCACTTCGAAAGTTATAAATGATTTAAATATACATGTTTTGTTCTGTTCGGCTGTGATAATAGAACAATAATGTCCATAAGGTAACCATGTGCTATGCAAAGCTCTCACCTTGTTGTTGAATATCCTCACTGACAGGATATCAATGCTGCATGGTCCAATCAAAGGCTGTTTTTTCTGTCTTAAACCAATGCAGTATTATAAGGTCAGCTCAGTGTAATATATGTCGTCTTTCATGACGTCTCTGTGTTGAACTTTAATCCATGTCCTGTCATTTCCACATTATTCCAAGTTGCCATAAAGACAGGATGGAAATACTGAAAGCCCTCATTTTGTCCAGTTAGAAAGCTTCCCGAAAGAAGGCTCTGGAACTTCTACTCCCAGACGGGTCACTATGATGGGATTCAACCTTTCAGTCCAAGGCAAGAGTGCAATCTCATACAAAACCCAGCTTCACCGAAGAACGATGGCATTTTGGGCAGCCCTTTGTGCCATTTGTCTGCAGACACCTGCATGTGTGAAAAGAACATAGTGAGCCACATAAATAGCTGGGGGCTAAAGAGAGTAATAAACACACGAATACATACTTGAGGTGGAAAATGTGAGAGCAGGGCAAAGCTTGCAGCTGCTGGTTCCTCTCACCGATAGACTCCCCACACATGCCACAGTAGAGCTCTAGCTCTTCCACACACTGCAGGAACTTCACCACCTGCTCTCTCAACTCCTCCTGCTGCTCCTTACAGCGGTAGATGCCTTCACACAGACTGTGCACCTTCAGGATACACAGCTGGAAGAGAAGCCCACAGAGATGTTCAAAAACAGCACTACTGCTAATACTATTAGAGAACATCTTCTGTTGTCATTAAAACTCCACTGCTTCAGAAGCAGTGTTGAAAAGGAGAGCTTTGTCTCTTATTCTAAAAGATGCATCACCTTATTTCCGATCGCCTCGGCCAGATCATGAGCTCTTTGCAATGAGTCCAAAGCCTGTGACAGTATTCAAATTAAAAAGAAATATTAAATAAACGAATGGTGTTTAAAATGTGTCGATCACAAATGTCCATCTAGACAATAAAGGAAATAAAGATTTCAAAAGGTTCCCCAAAGAACATTTCTGGGAATAGTTCTTAAAACAGCCATTTTCTTTTTCTTAGTGTGAAGAATATTTTTAATGTTTAATAGAAACGTTCAATGGTTGTTCCCTGAATGAAAGATGCTAATAAATAATCTTTATTTGTAGGGAAACTACACAATCAAATCAGTTTCCTGACCTTATCGTATTCCTTCTGCAGAATCCAGCACTTCCCCACACCGACGTAGATGGATGCTTGTCCAAGGCGGTTGCCGATCTCTGACATTATGCACATGGAGGACTCATAGCGAGGGAATGCTTTCTGTATTAAAAGTGAGCACAAAAAGACAAGCATTATTGCTATAAGCAACACTTATGACACTCTTGGTTGACTATTTTGCAATGGAACTCATTAAAATAAATCAAAAAATCAAAAAATAATATTGGTTCTGGCTGTTTCAATTCATTTTGAAGTGTGTCGAGTACATAATGCATCTTTTTTTTTTGACCAATTAAACATTGTATCTAATTACAGACAGCTTGTTTCAAATGTGTAATAAGAAACAACTGACAATTATGAGTTTGGACATAACTGTGAAGGACTATTCTGTGTAAGTGAAACAGTGAAAAAAAAAAATTGTACTACAGTTATGTGCTAAATGCGTTATTAATAGTAATAAGCTGGGAAAAAAAAGCAGTAGAACTTACATCAGCATCTTTCTGACAGCGATGAATATCAGCAAAGTTAAGCAAACACAATGCCTGTAGGGGCCGATCTCCGTGCTGCAGTGCAATCTTCATTGATTCCTGAGAGACATAAGATCATTTCTAATATTATATACCTGTTGTCCTGTCCTCCACAGCAAACATTTCTTTTAAATTGTAATAATATTTCACAATATTCCTGTATTTTTGATCACATAAATGCAGCCTTGATGAGAATAAGAGGGTTCTTAAAAAAAGGAAATTCATAATTATTCCCAAATTTTTACTGGTAGTTTATGAACCAACAACCCCCATTACTCTAATATACAAAACCGAGAAGTTGCGCAACAACTGGAACATGGCCTGCATTAATGCTCGCTTACAGACTGCACATTGTGACGCTCACAGTCCAAAGCAATGACTGGCTGTGATATTTCTCTCCTCATCATTAGCGAGGAGCGAAGGGTAAGCTCTACTCCTCTCAGACAGCACCTCAGCAGGATGGACTCCGGACTGGCGTATTTTTAGCAGCCATAGTAAAAGGGGCTGGTCGAAGGGGCTGGCACAAATAGTCCTACAAATAACTGCACCTGTCAGTTGTGTCGTGGCCCGAGCAGCAGACAGAGGCCAGGGTTACACCAAGGGGACTGATAAATATGATCAACATGTGGCATCCTGGGGGATTAAAGTGATGCTGCCTTTAATTTGCCCAGGTGACCATTGACACAAGTTGTTTCCACATAAAGATTGCCTTACATGTTTTTGGTTCACCTACGCTAGTCATTTAAAAATGATTGATGTATCATAATTAGATGCTTGTACCTCACAGCATTCCATCGCATCTGCTAAGCGCATCAGCTTCCTGTAGGCCACTGACATATGGTACTGGCTCATGGCACGGTACTTGAGACTCCAACCCTTACCATAGTCATTCACCAGTTCAGCTGCTTTGCAAGGAAAGAAGAGTGCTTTCTCATAATCCTGCAACAGAGCGAAATATGCAGATATGGACACAAGCATTAAACAAGCTGCACATAAAGCAAAGGATATGGTCTTTAAAGAATGCTGATACAAAACAGGAAACAAATTGCATTTACTGGTATGATATTTCAAGTCAAAGCATAAATGCGTAATTTAAACAATTAAAATTAAATACATCTGAATATGAAGTATGTAAATGAGAATGCTCAAAGAAATCAACCACTCAAAGTTAATCATTTCCCTTGTGGCAGGGAGATATAGCTCTGCTACGGCTAAAAGAGGCTGTCTTATTATTGGCCCTAGTAGTGCTGACATTCTCCGCATGCCTCTCCATCACATACTTATTACAGCGGGCCTTCATGGGAATCCAGGGGATTTGCTCTCTTCAAATCTCTGGTGTCAAGGTAAGTACAAATGCCTATATCTAGCCATTGAACACATTGTACATAACATGTAGACAGTTTGTTAGTCATGTAAAAACTGCGTCACTCTGTCACTTAAATAGAACTTTAAGTGACTGCAGGCCGAACGGACATTAAACAAATACTTTGTATACAGTATACAATGACTTTGACAGATACTTTGTGTTTTACTTCAGTAAATATATACACTATAGTTCAAAAGTTTGGGTTTCAAAGTTCTTTTTTATTAATACTTTTATTTAGCAAGGATGCATTAAATTGATCAAAAGTCACAGTAAAGGCTTTTACATTATTTCAAATTATTTCTATTTCAAATAAATGCTGTTCTTTTAAACTTTGTTCCTCAAAATCCCCCAAATAATCCTAAAATAATCATGGATTGCACAAATATATTAACCAGCACAACTATTTTCAACAGTGATCACTAAATCAGAATGTTGGAAAGGTTTCTGAAGGATCATGTGACACTGAAGAATGGAGCAATGGCCATCACAGGAATAAATTACATTCTCAAATATATTGAAACAGAAAGCAGTTGACAAGAAACTTTTGATCAATTAAATGCAGCCTTGACACTTTAGAAAGAGACTTCTTTCTAAAACATGAAAAAATCTTTCTGACACCAGACTTTTGAACAGTAGTAGTAGCATACTGCTAGATATTGTGACGTTAAAAAGCTCATATAAAAAAAAACATATTATTTATATAAATTTAGTTTTAATTTACGAGTTGATAGTGAAGTAAAAGTATAGCCAATAAGTGCCTAGAATACTTGTGATCTCCTTCTATACGGTTTAAAAAGCATCCTAAAACAAACCTCATGAATTTGGTTAAGAGAATGCGTGTACAGAGATGTAATCCAGTTGTGACAGATTTTTAAGAAGCTTAAGTATAAGATTTTTTTTATGTTATTTATTTGGTGTGATGACTTGAGTAGGTGTGCCACAAGCAAAAGGAAAAAAAGAACAAATAAAATACAAAATAAAAAGTGGTAGCAAGACCAAATTACATCTGTATGTATTGTTTCTCAAAATGTAAGTAGGTTTTAACAGTCATACCTTAAGCTGGATGTAGAAGTTGCCCAAACTACAACAGACCCGGCACTCCAGCATCTTGTCGTCATTGTTGTGAGCGTATCGCAGGGCCTTCTCATAACTTACTAAGGCCTTTTGGAAAACACTAAGGCCCAGATAGGCATTGCCCATGCTCAAACACACTTGCCCGTTGAGCTGTAGGCTGACAGTGGTGCCCTGCATGTTTAAGCAGGTCTCACAATATGAGACCGTCTTCTGGAATTCACAAAGCTTCTCATTGCTGCGTGCCAGGTTCAGGTAGCCCTCCGTCAGGTAGTCTGGATCCTCCATCTCTCTGGCTGTGTTTATCTGAGCTAGGGAGTACTAATGGATGGTTGCATATACATGGGGACAGAAAACAACAGTAATTAGTTCATTGATAAAACTATTTCAGAGAACTCTAAAACTACATATAGTTAGCATTCAAGTGGTGTTCCCCATCCTGTTGCAACCTGATATAATGCTATACAAGACAAAGGATTACTGTTAAAATTGTCTTCATACCACAATAGATATCAAGCACACTTTATTATTATCATGTGAGAGCTACAGTTGTTTAAACACATCATAGTGCAAATGAAGTCTCTGCTGAACTCGGGAAAGCAGGTCCCTCTGCAAGGAGGTTTATGTCAACAAGATGCTTGGTGCTGAGGATCATATTGCATGCGGCTCTCCTTACCATCCATGTAATTATGGAAGTTACATACA
Organism: Carassius gibelio; assembly: GCF_023724105.1. Lineage (NCBI taxonomy): Eukaryota > Metazoa > Chordata > Actinopteri > Cypriniformes > Cyprinidae > Carassius > Carassius gibelio. The sequence goes on along the minus strand of NC_068413.1, from coordinate 9,700,022 downwards.
GTATTATATGCATGTTCCGCATTATTCAAATTGGTATATATTTCAGTACGTCAGAAACCTTCTTCATTGAGGTGACAGACAAATTAGTGCAAATCATATGCATATCATATATAGCAGATATCAAACTTTAAAGGGATAGTTTATTTACTCAACCTCATTTTGTTTTTAAACCTGTATGACTGACTTTCTTGTGTGGATTGTGCAACACAAAAAGTCAGTGGGGTCCAATGTTGAACCCAAGTGATTTTCATTATATGCACAAAACAAAAGGTTTTCAAAATGGTCTCCATTTTTGTTTTCCACAGAAGAAATCAAGCCATACAAGTTTGGAGCAACATAAAAATGATCCTTTACCAGGACACCCCACGTCAGTTGATGGAATACATATCAACGTTCTGGAAAAAAATAAATAAACACAAATATATCAGTGTAAAGGAGCAGGAGGATGGCTGTTTACGTGGCTCTTACCTGCAGCATCTCCTTGTATTTCCCCATTTCTGAATGTGCTGTGATCAGACAACCTAAAACTCGAAACTTCCCCCCAGGATCAGATGTCTTCCTTAACACTTTCATCCAGACATATAAAGCCTTTTCTGTGTCATTTGACTGATAAAGTTTCAGTCCCTTCTCAATCTGCTGTTTGGTTTGGTCCTGACCCATTTCTGCTACAAAGTCCTTCATAAAAATAACCATCCGTTTGGCTCTTCGGCCCACTGGTGAAGCGCAAGCGTACCGTTTTTTGTCTTTCCCCGTAACCGCACCAAAACAAAAGAAGTGTTAGTGAAAATCCACCACGGAGATCTGCACCCACTTGCGTCACTGATCCACAACTCTCAGCTTTGGGTGCAAAGAGATGTTGAAGAAACTGGATCCACAGCTTGCAAGGTCTTCAGAGTCCAGATCTCCATTGCTCATCACTTTGAAGAATCACAAAATGAGGCTCTCTTGACATTAAAGACCTAACTCCAGTCGCTCCAGAAAGCCTGGAAGGAAAGTTGAAGGGAAAAATGGGACATTAAAGTAATAAGTCTCAATACAAGGTCCTGGCAATGATCTCCCAGAATATCTACTCCCTCCACACCCGTGGGGGAGGAATTCTCCGTACACTCACCCCCCCCCACCAACCACCCCTTCATCTTTCTCTTCCCTCCCACTGCAGTGCTGGCGCTACAGCAGATGGCCTTGTCACTCTGGACCATGTGTCTCTTCTGGAATCCAGCTTCAGCCTCTGAAAAGATCCAAGGTCACAAAAGACGCTTATCTGTCTTATCTTCATACCAAGAGTAGTGCTGTTCACCTCCACATCCACACACTGTCAAGAGGCTCAAGCACCACGACTGTGAAGGACCCTTAAGAAAGAACAACTTTAGGAAATATTTAGTCCCTAGGTTTGGACATCATGTTAACAAGTCTAAAAACAGCCAGATATTTCACAACGGTGCAGCAGAGCGCGTCAACGGTCCACATAGAGGGTGGCAGTTCCTGTGGGTGGGCCTTGTTAAGCCGCTCGGTGTGCCACCTCCCAGCCCCCCAGCCTTGGTGTCAGCAACTGATGCTTAGAATAGTTCACAAACTCTGACATGGTATTTGTCTTGAGTTACAGTACCGCTGCTTCTTGAAACACATCAATGGGATCGAATTGTCAGGTTCTCAAATGAACCTGGCTCTCTTTGGCCCTTCCTGCCCCCTTTACACCCAACTTCACGGATACAAATAGGGGGTATTTACCACCTTGCCATTCTCAAGATGGCTTGTCTTTCCAAATATAAACATCTGGTGGTTGTAAGTCACGTCTTTGTTATAACACAATTCCTGAAATGCTAAAACACTGCCTCAGCACATTTTTGGGAAACCGAAATCTATTCCTTGAAATAAATACTTGTGTGGCGTCTAGCTTTCAAGTCTATTTAAAAAAACACAAGAAAAATGTGAGAAAAAAGAAAAACACTTCTTACAAATCTTCTGTTGTGTTTTTGCCATACATTTACTCACCCTCATGTTGTACCAAACCAGTATGACTTTCTTCTGCGAAACACGAATATATTTTGAAGAATTATTTAAAGCAGCATTGGACCTCACTTTCATTGTATGGACAAAAAAACATAGACTTTAATAAAAAAAAAAAACCTTTTGCCTTCTGGTTCAGAATGACAAGAAGGAGAGGATGACATCATAACCAGGGGCGTTGCACAAGATCCCGGGCCCTATGCATAGGCAGTCCTGATGGGCCCCAATGGCCCTGCCCATGAAAATATCCAGGTAAATAAAATATATTCCAGACTTTTCAAGGGCCCTCTCTTCCTTTGGGGACCTGGTAATCAGTACTGGTTTTACCAACGCCCCTGAACATAACTGTTAGGCAAAGGGGAAAACATTAGCTTTTATTTCAATAGAATGTTGACCAAAAGTACAGAGTAGAACAACACAGACATTTATTTAAAAAATGTCTACAACTTCAAAAGGTAATTCATTGTAACTAAAAAAATCTGAACAAGCCACAAAAGTCGACAAAATTAAGCTTGTGTCTCTGGCAGACAGCTTTTTCATATACTGCATGGTGAAGTAAAATATAAACAGTTGTAGCAAATTTTAAACCAGCTCGAGGTGGCATATTTAATCCCTATCCAGTCAAAAACCACTGAGAAACCTTTCTGAGAAACCACTGAGCACTTTTCTTGCAAACTTTCATTATGAATGTTACTTAAACGGCCCTTGTCCATAGTACCAACATATTTTTGACAGCTGTCTTGAGGATATTTTGCACTGATTATTATTACCTTATGTTCAGAGTAGGTTGACAGTCATATGAAAGACACCATATATTGCACATTATCACTCATTAGAGGGCAGTTACTATATCCAGTTCACAGCTGTTTACATTGCATATGTATTCAGCTAATTCAGCAAGTGTTGTGTACAGAGTATTCCTTGTGAATTTAGATTAAAGATGCATGTTGCGGAATGTTAACAGTTTAAAAAAATGTATAATATAAATCCCTTTTGAAATCCAAATGATTTGGAAAATTACACCAAAACTTGACAAACTTTGATGGTCAAGTAAACTGCAAATGGCAAACATCACACATTATATTTGGCCTTCATTAAAGGTCCCGTTTTTTGTGCTTTTTTTAAGCTTTGATTGTGTTTACAGTGTGCAATATAACGTGTTCATGTTTCGCGCGTAAAAAAAAACAAAACAGTATTTTTCACACAATTCACCTATCTCTATACCGCTGTTTTCACTGTCATAAAAACGGGCTGACGTCTTCCTTGTTCTATGAAGTCCCTCCTTCAGAAATACGTAACTAATTGTGATTGTGCCAGCGGTTCCTGTGTTGTGATTCGACAACAGCTTAGCACGCGCTCCCCTCCTGGAAACGCGATTGGACTAGTTTTGGACTAGTTTTGAGAAGCAATTTGGCAGGATTTGTTTTGAAAATGCACTGATCTGAACGCACGTGCTGGAGATGTACTTCTAATCACAGTACGCCTTTACTGATGAGATGCGCATGAAAATCGCATTTGATTTTTTTGCACAGCCCTAACATATAGTTAACAAAGCTAAACAGTGTTGCCTTTTGTGTAATAAGTTACTGTAACTGTTAAACGCACCAACTTAAATAATAAAATACACTTACAGTCCATAAACAACACCTTCCTCAGACAAAGAGGGAACTACTCCATCTTTCAAGAATAATCTTTGTGCGAATCCGGCATTAAACTGATTAAGATTGAGGAAGCTGTCCTCAGCAAAATGTGCTGCACATAGTTTTACATGTGGATTATAATTTTCGGGAACCTAGTTAAACATAAATTGTAACCATTGATCTCTAAGTACAGCGTCCCTGGGAAGCCCAGACAAACATTGGACTGAAAATAACAGCATTTTGACAACATGGCGACAAACACCCCCTGTGTGTGTATTCATGTGGGCGGAGGTTAGTCAAAAAACTGTTTTAGTGACGTCATTACTGCAGGAACTAGAGGGATGTAGTCCAAACGGGTCGTTTTTTGTAGGCGAATTCTGTTAAATAAAATATCTCGCTTGGCATTGAACTTTGAGCTTTAGAATTTTACAGATATTATTTATACTTTAACAACAACATTACACACTAACTAAAGTTTAAAACTAGGGATCACGAAGAACGGGACCTTTAACACTTCATGGTGTCCTACTGTGTAACACTTCACATTACATTATAAAACTTGTACCACTGTATCACAGTAACAACTTTTACATGACTGCTGTCTATTGAACCAATATCACAGACCATAACTGATATCACCACAGTACATTTATCATGGTCCCATGGATTACTTGAAGATCTCAGGCCAAAACAAACTGCCAGTTTGTGAGGAGGATTTTGATTCCCTTGATTACAGAGACAACGGACGTGGCAGGATTCAATTTCAAAGTGTTTGCATCACCTTTTTTGCATTTGTCCCTAAAAACGTAGATGCATCCGTTGCAACTGGCCACTTTCCATAGAGATGGCACGCAGCTCCATACTTCAGGGAAGCGCAGCCGAGTGAAGCTGTCCAGCAGTGGGTTATAACACACCAGAGAGTCGCCCTCTGCCACCACAAAGATTAGGTCCTTATGGGCAGTGGCATGCATGCATCCGGCAAAAGGCAGCATGTAGGGCTTGGTATGACACCTCTGTGTGGCCGTGTCAAAGCACTGGATAAGGCGAGATGGTTTGGTAAAGAAGTCCATGTCATTTTCCTCCCCACCCAAAAGGTAAATGGTGCCTCCCAAATTGACTCCAGCTGCACCCGACACGGCTGTGTCTAGTTGAGTGGTCTCTTTCCATATATTGTCCTGTACTGTGTAGTAAATGACAGCATTGGAGAGCGTGTCCTGGAGGGTCTTGCCTCCCAGTGAATAAATGGCATCATCTGTGGACACAGACACTAATGTGTGGTGCAGACGGTCCCGGGGAAGAGGGGCACAGCGCTCCCAGTCCATAGTGTGCATGTTGCATTTCCACATGCGTCGTGGTATGGAGCCCCCTACGACATACAGATCAGCCCCATGCTTGCAGGCAGCTGTGATCTGGTGACACAAGCTGTTCTGGCCGCTTACACTGATGGCGTCGTCCTCATCACAATGAAGAGACACAGCCAGTGAGTGTGTGCGTGTGTCTTCCTTCCCAATTAAGTATATGTGAACTTTTTCACCAATCTCCTAAAACACAACAAAGTCAACAATGTGAACAATATAATAGCAATAAGCAAAGATTGTGCCTTCTGCTTGTAATTTTTTTAAAGTGATCAGCTACGAAAACGATCTAGCTGGTTAACATAGATGAGATATTCTGGAAGTTTCAAGAATGATTTCTTATAGTACAGTAAAGTAGGAAAACATCTTCACGCAAATAGCAATTTATTGGGTTTCTTGTATATTTATAATAACAATATATACACAAACATTATTAATTGTACATTGCCATAACTATATAATTATATAGTTATTATAATTATACATGAAACCCCATAAATTCCATAATTTGCAGCTATAATTGTGAATTGTCTCTGCATAGGAAAATTATAAAATTAATTATATGATACATTATTTTAAATTAAATGTTTATAAAAATTTAAATATTATATATTTATAATTATATGTAAATATAAAATAATTCATTTCAAATTCAATTCAATTTATAATTTTTATGTTTTATGTAACTACCTCTCTAGGCTTTGAACATGGTAGTTGCATCGCTGTATATGGAGGGTCAGAAAGCTTTCCGATTTGATCAAAAACATCTTAATGTGTGTTCTGAAGATAAACAAAGGTCTTATGGGTTTGTAATAACATGAGGGTGAGTAACTAATGACAATTTTTTATTTTTGGGTGACGACTCCTTGAATTGCAGGCCTGACTGGGCCAGTGGGAAAATATCAGAATATCAATACAGCATTAAAGGTAAATTATTGCTTAAAATACAGTTTAATATCTATTTAATCCATCACTTACCTTTAGGCTGTCTAGAAGCATGTCAGAATACTCCTCTCGTTCGACTTTGTTGTGATTTATCCAAGATTTAATAGCTGCAGTTGGATTTTGTGAGCTTGGCACACCATCTGAAAAAGCAAATGCAAATTACAAACATAAGGTTAACACGACCTCTGACTCTTTCTGATTAAAATCTCTCATCTGAAGCGAAACCAATTTGCTGTTAACACCATTTATTCACCTTTAATGATATCCACGAGAAGGCACAATGGCAAGTTCAGGAACTCTTCTGTCTGGTTCAGCTGAACCAGGTGAATCTTCGCACAGTGCTTGGCAGCCGTATACAACAACTGGTCACTGTGTCTATCTGCCAACCACATCACCTGAGATAAAAAGTGAACAACAGTTTTCTATGGATTCCGCTGACCTTTATCAAAACTTTTTTGTGTGTGTATTACAAATAGTAGTTAATAAAACCGAAGCTTTCACCTGGAGGCAGTTCTTGACCTCCACAGTTCGTGACAGGAAGCGAGAGCATTCTTCAAACAGGGCAGTGAGCTGATACATATCAGCCATCTCATAAGTGTCCTGCAGGTCTTCAACCCTTAGTTTGATCGTCCCATGGTAGATGTAGTCCACTAGCGACTGGAAGACTGGTGCACTGACATCCTTCAGCTCAATATTACGATCGTAAGCTTCTCTAAGGTTAGATGTGAACATGGACCTGAAGAAGCAGCTTTGTGCAGAGAGCACCAGGCGGTGAAGCTGGAACTCTTTGCTGTCCACAGTGATGGTGACATCTGCAAACAAACCATCATCTAGACACAAGTCCATGATGCTCTTCACAACACGGCTGGAATGGGAGCGATCCGTGAAGGTGTAGCCCTGGAAGTAGTTTTCATCCCCTGATGGACCTCCAACACTGTAACCTCCGTCTTCACTGGACTCCATGACGCCTATAAAATCTAAAGCAGCTTCACCTGAATAGATGAATGACTTACTGGATCAGCTGCCCCTCAAATGGATTCATGTAGTTTTAATTGTTGACTGGCAGGCTGGGATTTGAATTGGGATATAACAGTCAGTAGGCTCTAAAATTGCTTTCAGACTGATTTAAAGTCATATGTAGAAATCTTTATGAATAAAAAAAATGCTGACTGCTATCTCCACAAAAAGTATTCCAGACAGGTTTATAAGATATGTATAGATGGTATTGCATTTATACGGTTCCATCAGAACTGCTCGACTTGGTAACGTTATTCAAATCAGCGCACTTCGCTCAGTCAAATTGTGTCCATCTATGGTAAACTGGCCAGCTATGTAGCTAATGCTAACTTAAGCCATTTAGATTAAGGTCTGTTTCACAGTTTCACCATCCTAATGAGTCCACAATCGAGAAAACAGTGTGTCAGATGTAAAACTGTAGGCAGCACACGCGCGTTATCATTTATAAATGTTACCATAGGTTAGATCTATGCCATAACAACGTGTATAGAAGGGAGCTTCAGGAAGTAAACAGCACATTCTTCGTATTGACGTCACCGCGTGGTTACGTGACTCTCTGCTGCTCCCTTGTGTTGGAGGCCTGTCATTGTATTGCGTATCGAAAAATTATTAATATTTTTAAACGTATTTTCAAGTAACTTAGATTTTATTAATCTCTTACACAATACCGTCGTACAATTATTTACAATAAGAAAAAATAAAAAAAATAGATTTAAGTCACCATCTCTAGAAGTCGCATTTTTTCCTCTCCCAGTTTGGCTCAAATTGTTTTTTTCCACAGGTGAAAAAATGCAACGCACTAAAGACTGTCTAACTCGGGAATCCCATTTTTGTGGGACTAAAACGGATGACGACTGAAAGTTGCGTGAATCAAGTGCAGTTTTATTCTTGAGGCAATGTTGTTGACTCAGATCAAAGTGGTATGTGTTGTCCTGTGCCTTATTGGCTTCAGGGAGCCCTGGAATACCCCAGGTAAAGACTTTTCAACTTTAAGAGACGACATGTGCAGTTCTTCTGTATAAATCTTTGTTGTTATACACTTTTATGTAGATTAATCATATGTGCATGCATGTGTTCCTTGTGATCATAATAGTAATTGATTTAATTAGCTAATCCAGTGCTGTTGGACTGTGCCACTGGGTTTTGTGGCATGTTGGAACATGATTTCTGCCAACAATGACGCATAGTCGCGTATTTTCCCTCTTTATTTTCTGCAAGCACTATTTAATGCTTTAAACTTTGATTTTGTATTACTCATACACAATTTATTATGCCATTGCTCACATAGCTCTGAATAGCTCAGACTTTTCTTACAGCTCAAGTTTAATACTTTTCAAATAACTCATGAATCTGTGCCGTCATGCAGATGTTACAGCGGTTCTGCACGGAGGACTGGCACATCAAGGTTTTATCAGATCTGTAAATGATGCTAACCTGATGTTTGAGGTAAGAAGGTATAGCTGTAAAACATTCCACAAAGCAGTACAAGCCACAGTTCATTTTACCATATGTGACCCTGGACCCTAATGGGCTCCATACAATACAGAGCAGAACTCACAATTTGTATTATTTTTTTAATCCTAGTTCTTATGGAGAGGACTGGAGATTGATGCTGACAATAATGTTGTCATGCGGGATCAAGAAATTGCATCGATGAGACAAGGGCGAGCTTTCTTATCTCTTATAAATGACAGTATCCCAAAGAAGTTCTCTGCAATGGAGGAGTTACTGGCTATGCTGGAAGAGCAAGAGAACCCTTTCACTCAGGCCCGTTTTGAGACCCTCCTCCTTGGGACTATCTATTCAGCATACCAGGCACGAAACCAGAAGCTAGAGTCAGAGCAGCAGGCCTGGATGGATATTCTTGGTCGTTTTGCAAATGTTACTTTCGTTCAGCTACGCAAGTTTTAACTAATAATACACATACTAGTAATTCACACATACAGAAAAACAGATAAAGGGTGTGCATATTTGGCTTGCTTTGCGAGGGGAGGGCTCTGAGTTCGGAATTTGGCCTGAACCCAGAGTACTCACCCATATCCTACACTGAGATAGGAAAAGCTGAGAGTGAGGAGTTGGGGTGGTGAAGGGATGCTGTAAACTGTTGAGGGACAGAGGTGAGTTGGCTATGTATATATACGGGCCTCATCTAGTACCAATTAGGTTGCACTTTATTTTACAGTACATGTACTAACATGTACTTATAGTGTACTTACAGTGTATTTATCTAAGAAAGTTCTGGTAACACAAGGTAACTACATGGGGTAGGGTTAAGTTTAGGGGTAGGTTCAGGGTTAGTACCCTTATTACATAGTTATTGTAATTACTATAATAAGTACATAGTATGTACATGAGGAACAGGACTGTAAAATAAAGTGCTACCACTAATTAAGTAGATAACATGTTTCTCCCAAACTTTGTTAAATAAACATCATTTAAAGTAAAATCCTGATTATTTGTATATGGTTTATATGACTCGAAGAATAATTACACTAATAAAGACACTTGACATGAAGTTTTTAATGTAAAAGTACAAAAGTTTATTTTGAACAGAATATACATATTTTAGGCCATATAAAAGGTAACGAAACAAGTCAAGTCTATTTTATTTTCTGTTGTTCCAGGATTTATATATTGACATGAGCCTGAGTATCTAGTTTTAAGGTTCAGTGTATTCTCTCTCACTTTTTCTTTGCTTTTGATGTCTTGCATTCTATCTTGCTCTTGGTCTTGGACTTGGTCTCTGTTGATGAAGACAGCTTTTTCTTGAGCTTGGCATCATCAGCAGCCGCTCTTCTGTCTCTGTCTCTGCGCTGCGGAGTGCTACGCTGGGTTCTGGAGCTTCCAGGTCTTCCTGCACTGTCCTCCACGGTCTCCATTGTTTGTTTCCCATTAACACTGTTCAGTGTGTCCTCTCGATTCCAGATCAAAATGTTATAGCCTGTAATTAAAGTGTACAACTTTTCAAATTAATTATATCTTCTATCGCTCATGACTACTGGTACTTTGATTATAATCAGTAAATTATATTTTACCCATTCCAGAAGCCAGCACATCTCCAGCTGGACTAAACTTGTTGAGCTGAAATAAAATAAACATAATATTATACTGGTGCCTGTAATCAGATATCAAGTCTTGGTCGACTTGGTAAAAATCATACTGACTCAAACTTTTGAGTGATAGTGTATGCAATTTTAGGAATTCTAATCATTAATTAATCATTTAAAAGAAAAAAAGATTCTTACAGATATGATACCAGCAGCATTAGAGTCTCTCAGCTGATGCACAAGCCCACCACTGTTGGCATCATAAATATCAATAGTTCTCTTGTCATTGACTAATACTTGATCATCTGGGTAACGGCCAGCCACGATGAGGTCATACATGGGATGCCAGGTTGCCTGATGGAAAAATTTAGCAAAACTAAACTCTAGAACATCAATAGTCCTGGATCTCTGAGATTCCCATAAACTTGATTACAAAATAAACAACATGGGGCAAAAGGCCAAGCTAATGAAACTTGCAGTTTAGGCTAAAGGAACTCTTACCTTGATGGGTGTTAAGTGCTGGAACTGTCGATGAGGATGAACAATTATTTGATCAGGTTTAGACCAGTCATAGGAACAATACACCCTGATCTGGTTCCTCTGGTCTGTAGTCAGGAGCTTGGTGCTGTCTGTTGGATTAAAGTACGCTGAAAGAAAAAAAAATATTCATTTCAATTAATTTGCACTGTACGGTTGAGAGACTTTTATTACTGCTTCCTCTCCTCACTTTACTAATCACCTACAGTCTCTTACCAGAGTTGACTGGTTTTTCATGAAGCAATTCAGAGATATAACTGCTTTTGTCTTTAATATTTCTGAGGTCCCACAGCTTGACTGTAGCATCAACAGAGGATGTAGCCATCAGCCAATCACAGCGAGGGTTGAATTCTGCATGGGTCACTTTGGCTTTGTGCAGCTTCTCTTTGAAAATCTAAATGTTTTTGAAAATACGAATATCAGTTAGCTTTATTCTTGATTTTGACAATGAGAATTGATTTAGATATTCTCTCACTTACCTCATGTCCATCAAGGCCAAGCAGATGGAGTCTTCCAGTATTGTCTCCAGTCACAAGCATCTTACGACTAACAGACACGTCCACACAGCAGTACCAGTAACTGGGAGAGTGACATTTGTGGTATTAAAAGTATATATATAAAAACATAAATTAGCATAATATCCAATTTATACCTAATAATGGCAGTGAAAAGGAATGGGCTTTAAAAAGTGAAAGACCGTGATCACATCTTTTCAAAGAAGCAGAAACTAACTGAAAGACAAAACAACAATATATACCAATATATACTACATGCTGAAAGGTGATTGATCTTACAGAAAAGCAATATGGAATACTGAACAAGACCATGAAATATATAAACACCACCAAAAAAAAGTATATTCAACTTCCCAACACTGGAGAACAATTCACAAAACAAGCATCGTCCTCACCAAAGATCATGGTGGTCATGGCCACAATCTGGGGTTCGCGACAATATCTGACTTTGGACACCTTCAAAACTCTGCACGCTGACTGTGCCATCACCAGAAGCAACAAAGATTTTGGACACATCTGTGGGGCAGAACTTCATCCCCCCTATAAAATCACCAGCTCCCTTCTGCGTGGGCACAACAGACAAACACAAGCTTGTTAGATCTACATATAGCTGTCAAACCAAGAACTGTCACGAGAAGTGAGGACTCAGTGGTCAGGGAGGACTGTGAGTTCAACATGATTACAAATTAATACATCAACTAAACCGACCCAACAACATGAAGGAGATGAAAACAGCCAATGTTCTTCAGAACAGCCATAAACACAAGCATTCAGAATTACATACCACAAATAGTGACTACTGACTAAATGGATTTATCTCAGATAACCACAAATTTAATAGCTTAGCAACATAATCAATGACTTGAGCATACTGTCACACATAACATAACTAACTGCAAAAAACAACCAAATGATTTCATCCTCTGATCTATCACAGGGTTTATCCAACTTCATACCAATCAGGAGACCAACATATACGCAAATACATTTTATGCCCACTTTATCGATGACATGGAACTGAATTCTGTACCTTTGTTAACGCTGAATTTATGTTAAACTTCAAACACAGGCTTCCATATTTAAGAGCCAACGGAATCAAACACTGATAAGTGATGTTGAACTCGCACACTTATATTATAATTCAACTGAATGAACAGAAATGCCCAACAACAGGACAGAAGTATCAGATCAACTTCAAGTTAATTAAAAATTTTTTTTTTAAATCTCAGTGTGGTCTGTTTCTTTGAAAGCAAATGGGAGTACTACCATAACTGCTAATAAAGGAACTCGCTTACTCCCAAGAATCTGTTTTGGCAAAGACTTGTACGACTGATCCACTGAAATCCCGAAGGGTGGTAGCACCCCAAATAGATGAGATGAACAGCTGATTGGTATTGAATTGGTTAAACTTCATGCCTGTTATTGCATCTCCAGGACCCATCTGGAAGAACAGAGGAGAAAATCTCAGCAGTTGCTAAAATTGCATGTTGGATCTAATGTAATGTACTAAATGTACTTTTACACTCTCAGAAAAAAGGTACAAAGATGTCACAGTGACAGTACCCCTAAATTAAATTACAAATTATATTACATTTATGCATTTAGCAGACGCTTTTATCCAAAGCGACTTACAGTGCATTCAAGGTTATCAATTTTTAACTATCATGTCGAATTGAACCACCAACCTTGTGCTTCATAGCGCAGTGCTCTACCAATTGAGCTACAGGAACACTAAGTAGTACTTATTAGTACCCAAAGTATATATATTTGTACCCTTTGAAAGTTCCCCAGTAACTTTAAAAAGTTTTGTATTTTTTTTCTGAGAGTGTACAGTACTACATTTAATGGTATTTAATAGACTATTTATGCATTAATATTACATGCTTTATTTCATGTGAGTTACCCATTTATATCAGTGAACTACCCTGCAGAGGAACACAGTATACATTTCACAATAATTAGATTTTACGGAAACCCCAAAAGTATTTGGACACTTAAAATGTATGTCATTGCATAATTAGATACTTTTCAAACCAAGATGCATCTGCGAACAAGTGATTCTAAACATTTTCTCAGAAGTAACTTCACTGTCCTGAGTCATGTTTACAATTTCTAGAAAGTGAAAGGGTCCAAACGTCTAGAAACTACAAAGTGTCCAAATATTTTTTATCATTATTCTGAACATTATATTCTTCACTTCAGTCGGTATTTATCTCACCCCCTGTATGAAGGTTCTCTTATTCAGCATATCATAATCCCACAGGATGATGTCTCCACCCTTGGAGCCCACTGCAACAGTGGTGGGATGGGTGGGATGCCATTCCAGACAAGTGACCCTCCGATCGAAGGGGCTGGCTGTGCGGTGAAGTTTGTAGGCTCTAAGTGAGCGTATAAAAGGCTCTTGCAGACACTAAAAAGCAATGGGGAGTGTTACTTTGATATTTGTAGAAAACTTACACAATTTTTCTATAAAGTGCATAACATACAGCGGGGGCCAAAATTATTAGAACACTAGTATAACAGCTAAAAATGGTTTTACGTCAATTATTTCTATAATTTTCTGTATCATGTTAGTACTAAATATACGTTTACATTTCCAAACATTAATTTTGCCATTAATTGTAATAATCCAGTGAAATTTGTTTTTTGCACAAGGAGTTTGAGAACAGCCAGTGCTCCACACAGAGATCTGATCTGATTATCATCCAGTCTGTCTGGAAAAACATGAAGAAACAGAACAAACTGAGACAGAATCAATCCAGAAGAACTGTGGCAACATATCCAAGATGCTTCAAGAAACCTACCAAAGCTCCAGTACTGTTAAATGTTTAAGGCAATTGTGTAAAAATGCTGTAAAATGAGGACACTGTCAATAATAGTAATGTCATAAATAAATGTTCTTTATCAATTAACTAAATTAAATCAATATTTTTGCGTTCAAAGCAGCTTTTGTCCTAGGTCCACTTGCGGATTGTATTTCAGGTAGCTTTGCAGGTAGGTCTCTTGAAGCGTCTTTGTGAAGTTGACACAGTTCTTCTGGATTGATTCTGTCTCAGTTTGTTCTGTTTCTTCATATCATCCACAGACTGGATAATGATCAGATCAGATCTCTGTGTAAAGCACTGGCTGTTGTCAGACTCCTTGTGCAAACAAAAATCTAACTGGAATATTACAATTAAGTGTGTGTGTGTGTGTGTGCGCGTGCTAGTCATCACCTGGCGCAGTTCAGCATGAATGCTCTGTCCCAAGGAGCTTTTGTAAATGTAGTGAAGGATACTTGTTTGTCCAACTTTTTTCTGAGCTCCAATCCATTTGACGCTTGCTTGTATGTAGGTCTCTGTTACATTACAAAAATACAGTTTATCTCATTAGATAATTTAGATTAATGTCTAGTTAGTATTGTAAACAAGTTGTTTTTTTTTATTCATAAATTAAACTCCTGCATATTTAAATAAAATTGTGCAGTTACTCATTATTCGCAGCTTTGCTTACCGTTTTTTTGCGCTGTCTTGCCTTCAATTTTGCCTTTCAGCTTCTTGGAGAGTGTTTGAGTTTGTTCTTCATTAGGTCTTTTCTTTGAATTGACATTCTTCTTGATCTGCTTCGACGCAGAGGAATCTGTCTGAGCCTTTCCTCGCGCCATTAAAAGTCTACTTTCTCTTTAAAAGAGGTCGACAAACACATTGCATGTCATATATATCACTGTTCAAATTGTAAATACAATCCGTTCGACTAGAATCATGCATTTTCTTTCTTACCTGCAGATGTAATACAATCTACATTACATTCACCTTCAGATCGGGATATCAGTCACAGATGAACACTGCTACACACAGACACGCATTTCGACGACATTCAGTGACGTAAGAAACCGAATGTTTTGTAACGTTCCGCGCAATACACAATGTATCCACTAGATGCCACTAAATGCTGGCAACTATCCACATACTTTGAGCAAATCGTGTGCATGCTTTTTATTTTCAATAAATTGTGACTACAATATCATTTCTGATTTAAATATTTACATTTTTAAAGATGTGAAAATATACTGCACTAGAAATATGAATAAATTCCTGGCACCTTCGCAGTTTAATGTACAAAAATATTGCATGAAAACTCAAATGCATTGCTTACTTTCATAAATGTTACTTTATAGCCTCGGTTAAAACTAATAATATGAGCATAATATATTAATATATAATTATAATTGAGATATAATTTTTAGAATTTAATACAATATATTGCATCGAGTTTGGGGTATATATATATATATATATATATATATATATATATATATATATATATATATATATATATATATATATATATATATATATATATATATATATATATGTATATAATATTTAGAAAAAATAGTTTACAATAAAAAATATATTTTTTAACAACAACAACAACAAAACCCTCTTTTTTGCTCTACCGCTTCTTTGATGTTCGTCGCTTTGTGCTTGTAGTGGGAGAATTCATCCTCGTGGATACGGCGCGTTCATGAGAATATGCTGGCCAATCACAGAAGCCCAGGGACCTACAGCTGACAACGAAAACAAAGAAAGGCATGGCTTTCCTCCCACTTTCTATTTAGAGAAAAATCAAACATTCACTGTATTCACTGTTTATTCAGTTCACACACTACATTTCGAAGGCACATATACATCTAAAGGTAAGTGTGCCAGCGAACATGACTTGATAGGCATAGCTATATGAATAAAAGCGGATCTCTTTTCAGAAATAAAATATGAGGTTTTAATAAATAGAAGGTATTTAGGCGTTTTATGAGGTATATCATTGATTTGCAGTCAATTTTTACAACCGTGTGTAGGACAAATCATTAATTCAAGAATTTTGCCTGGTATTTTCAGTTCAAGCTTGATCCACGTGTTGTTCATGATGAGTGATGAGCTTCACTTGAAACTGTTTTGGTGTGTTATGGTCTAAAATCGTTCCCATATTTTTGCTGTACACTGAAACGATAATCACAATAAGTATTTTAAATGTGTTGAGTATGCTTTGAGTAAATGCACTAAAGTATTGGTTGGGTTCACTAGTTAATTTTCTTCACACATAAACCTGTATGCTTTAACTTTTTGTATCAAGTTCAGTCTGTTCTAGTTCACTGTAGTCGCCAAAGGCAACAAAATGTTCCTTATTGTTTACTATTTAATGAAATTGCCCAGTGCAGGTTATAAGTTAAATTTACTTGTTATCTTCTCAATTTAATTGTTTCATGCTTTTTGCACATAGCAACATTTAGAACCCAATATGAGGTGTATATATACTGGTATTCTATGGATTTTCTTTTTCTTTTTTTCCCACAATATGAGCTCGGATAAACCAGTCATGTTATCATTAGTATTTATCACACCCCTCTATTGTCTTTTGGACAATGATTTATCTATTGAAGGTTTTACTACCTAACAACAAAAAGTGTCAAGTTACTGTATATCACACTGGTAAAGATATATGTGATTTCCCCCCCTTCTTAGTCTAAGTTAATGTTCTACTAATACTTGTGAACTTGAGGTAGAGATGGGGATTTTCAGGTAGCTGTTCTTCAGTCAGAATAAATATGAGAATAATAGGGTTTAATGATTACATTTGTGTTTGTTCAGGCAGGTAAAATTGCGGCCACATGGTTTATAGAGTTAGATAACCCTGTCTATTGCACTTCTGCACATAACAGCTTTGTGATCTCCATTGTTTTGTTAAACAACAACACTTTCTTACATTTTAATTAATTTTCATGTTTTTGTCCCCACGTGAACAGCTTTATATTTAAGATTCACTGATTTAAAACATCATATTGTAAATTAAATAATTGAATACATTATTTGTTAACTTCATAGGCACACTTAGAGAGGGTGAATTGGTGACTGGACTGTGAGATATTATAATAAAGAAGAACACTAAAGAGAAAAAAGGAATCAAGAAACTCTGTAGACAACTGATGGTCTCTCCACCTTGTGATTGCTGGACCCTCCTCTACTATGCTCAATCTCATCAAGCTACCTCAAGTGTTCACCATCAACCAAGTTCCTAAAGTATGTTTTTTCTGTGTTTTTTTAATGATGATGTTAATTTGCAAGAAATGTCGTTGTTTTGCACTGTTGAATGTGTTATATACTTATCATGATAGTCATGAACTTTTAAAGCAGATACATTAGATACATAATTGATAAATAAATATGATTTTCAAATTAATATTTGTTTCATTGTAGGTCTTCCATGAGGATGGCATCATTTCAGGGTATCGCCACCCATGCAGCTCTGCCAAAGACTGTGTGCTTAGTCTTTTCCAGTTAACAAATGAAACCCTCAATATTTGGACTCATTTTCTGCCTACATGGTAAATTCTTTTGATACAGTTACATAAGCTAATGTTAAAATGAAGAAATAATGTAGAATTTAATTTAAGATTCCTACAAGATTAACTTAAAATAATTTATAAATTATTTTTAAACTCCTTGCATTGAAGACTGAACTCCAGATTAATCATGTACAGTAAAACGTTAGACATTGCTGAAAATGTCAATATATCATAGAGCCTTTTGCAAGGTCAACTTAATTGTTGCCACATTAATTTATACAATTTATAGGGTGCCAAACACTTATATTTACAAATATAAAACATCTAACATACTTTTTATTGCTAGATCTGTTACACTGCAGCGTTTGAAGCATTTTTACAATGTTATGTAATGTTGTTTTGTTTTTTTGCAAGGTTTTTCTTATGGAAACTGACAGTAGTACTAGTGCAGGATGACTTGCAGGATCCTTTCACCTGGCCCTTGCTGGTATTCCTTTTGTCATGCTGCGTGTACCCACTCGCTTCCAGCTGTGCTCATACTTTCAGTACCATGTCAGAGAGGGCCAGGCACATCTGCTTCTTCTTTGATTATGGAGCACTCAGCTTCTATAGCCTTGGTATGTAGAGAAAATAACTCAACTAATGAGTAAAATATATTTATATACTTAAGTCATGTTTTTGTCACTGAATTATCCTAACTCTTTGTTTATTTGTCTATTTGATCGACCACAGGTTCTGCCATCACCTACTCTTATTACTCATTTCCAGATAAATGGGTCAATAGCACATTTCACAAATACTATGTTCCTATAGCTGTTGTCAATTCTGTTTTTTCCACTGCACTGGCCTGCTACTCAAGGTAGGATAAGTAATCAATAAATCAAAAGATGGTAATATTTCTAACCTGCTTTGTGGATTTTGACCTGAGTGCTATTCAAATAGAAAAACAATGAAAAGACTAAACACTTGTATTTCTTTTTTTTTTTTTTTTTTTTTAGACTGGGTTTACCATTTTTTCAGTATAATTATCACAGCATTAAAAGGTAATGTCTCTTTTGGATTTTAATCTTAACATTAAAAAATGTATTTTCAGTAAATGAACTGTATTCTCTTTTAGTTGTTCTGGAAAATTAGATCAGAAACTCAGTAAATGTCTACGGATAATCGCCTTTGTCTATCCATATCTCTTTGACAACATCCCTCTCTTTTATAGAGTGAGTGTTTATTTTAAATGTTAAATTTAACTCATTGTTTTGGCTGTGCTTGTATTGAATGTAAAACTGAGTTAATTCATTTAATGCACTTTCTGCCTTCATTTATAGATCTTTGTGTGCACTGGAGAGGGTTGCACTGTTAATGAAGCCAATACTGTTCACTATCAGCACACATCATTGGCTGTCCTCACTGGCTTTCTTTTTGCCACACACCTGCCTGAACGCTTGGCTCCTGGCAGTTTTGACTACATAGGTACACCTACAGATCCCTGCATTCTCTTTAAACTAAGAATCATGAATTCAGAACATATGGTGCTAGTGGGATGCTTTTGAAGCTCAGTAAAATCTATTCATTCTAAACTGTTGTACATTTATGCATCCTTCACAGGTCACAGTCATCAGCTCTTTCACGTGTTCGCTATTATTGGCACATATTTCCAGATGACCGCCATTGAACTTGACATGGCTGCACGGAAGCAGTGGCTTCATGCTCATTTTCCACCAGTCACCCTTTCAGACACTGTGGGAGCGGCACTCTTTAGTGTGGTCTGCGGCCTTTGTATAGTATATGGCTTCAGTCTGGCACTTTTCTCCACTTGAGGTGTAAAGGACAAATTAATTTGAATTGTGACATTTGATTAGGTTACACCGGGCAGCTAAGTTAATTTCCCTTAAAGGGGTCATATGATGCTTTAATGTAAAAAAAAAAAACACACATTCTTTTTCAAATACTGTACATTATTGTAAGTCCTCTATGCCCCACCTCTCTCAAACACTTAGTAGTCGTTTTCTACAAAGTCCCTCCTTCTAACAAGAGCAGTCTGCTCTGATTGGCCAACTGACCCAGAGCATTGTGATTGGCTGAACACCGCAAGCACAGGTCGGTAATTTAATGATCCTTTCCATAATCGCGAGCTTGTTCTTACAAAATAAATTTAATGACAGTTAATAATGACCTTAGATTTACCATCAGGTTAAGCCTGAAAGGGGAACAGAGTCGCGTGACAGACACAGTGATGAAGCTTGTATGTGTTTGCAGTACACAAGCCACAGACGGTTAAGACAGCTCGCTCTCTCTCTCTCTCTCTCTCTCTCTCTCTCTCTCTCTCTCTCTCTCTCTCTCTCACACACACACACACACACACACACACACACACACACGTGATGTGCAAAACTTTGCATTGGAACATTCAATAGCAAATACTTAAACTAATAAGTAAACATACTTACAGTAGCTGATTCAGAAGAACCAGATTGTCATTGCAATGTCAGAATGACCTCCTCTCATAGGTCCATGAAAATGCGTTGCTGTTCTTTTGTAAGTAATCTTAAAGATTCCTAAATGCATCTTGTGTCGGAAGGCCAAATAAAGTGCATTTGCTTTCACCTAGATACACACAGCATCTCTCTGACAGGGCTGCTTTAAAACTAACTGCAGTTACTGAAACCATGCCTTCTTTCTTTGCATGAACATTTTGGCAGCATTACGCGAATATTTCCATATAGTGATGTGGACATGTGTGTGCGTGTTAGAACGAGCCGTTTTAGGGAGCATGGCAAAGTCTTAACTTTTTAGAGAATATCTTTTTGGATTTGAGACTTTAGTCTTTGCAACTTTACAGGTCTTCTTTATGCACCAAGAGCTTGTAACACTCCAAAGAGAAAGGAAAAATGTAAACCGCATCATATGACCCATTTAAAACTATATATTGTATATATTGTAGCCATATGATCAGTGGCAACAGTTTCATTAAGATTTTATGTAAACTGGAAGAGTACAAGACTGTATAATTTGATTATTTTGTATGTTTGATTTATGTTTTTTGTAATGAGTGTGTCATTTGTTTTCTCTGCTTCTTATCACATGCTTAACATTTGCACAATTTCAAAGCAAATTTCCACGTTTTTGAAGCACATGAATCAAACTATATTATCGTTTTTACAAGTGACTTTTTATAATCAGTCTTTTTGAAAACTGTAAAACCTTCTGTGTACAATTTTTCTTTCTTATAAATAAATCTTGTAAAAATGACAACATTTTACAAATGAACTGAATAAAACTATGCAATGAAAACTATTTGACAGCTTTTATGTTTTGTAGAATATAACGTAGATTTAGTTTATACAATATACGATATATACCATTTTTTTTATTATACATTTATACATTAATATTAATACAATATATGCTATTTTTATACTAATACTTTTATATATTAACCGTTAGACAAAACTTGACATTAGTAGCTTGTCGGAAGAAAATCTTTGCAGTGTCAATTTTGGATACAACCGGAAATAGTCAACAGTCGGAGCTTAGGGCGGGACATCCGGTCATCTAAGGCGCGGCTGAGCTCGCTGATTGGTCACATTTGAAAAATCTGTTTCTGACTCAGTGGAGGGAACGTTTGTACTCCGGAATTTGTGCACGGACAAGAAGGCGACGGTGTCGCGGAATTAAACTAAAACATCTCAACATGATTAGGCAAGCGTAAGTATTTTATGCTTATTTTGTCCTGTTGATATATAAGAACGATAACGAGTTACTAAACGTCCTTTTATTAACTCATAAGCAAGTTTGTTTTCATATGAAAGTCTTTGAGTGGTTGTAGCAGACATTACTTACTCGCCCATCGTGTTTACTTCACGTCCATTGTTTGTACCTTAGGCTTAGTTCATAATCCCACTTTATGTCTTAAGTTCTCTGTTTATTTCAGTAGTTTAACTTTGTTATTATTAAAAAACGATGTGCACCAAGCGCTTGGTTTCCTAAATGTCAGTGTTTCAATCCAAATATCAACTATTGAAACTCCTAAAACATAGTTAGTTATTTAAACAATAAGCATGTTTGTTTTTACTTGAATTATCTAATATTATCTTAATTTATCTGCTTGGTGTCTATTCTTTTGCTTTTGTAACAGGAAGGGCAAGACCCCCCGCCGTCCTGCAAAAAAGCCTTCCAACAACCAGAAGGACCCTGTTGGAGTATGTATAAATACTTTTTTTTGTTGACATTAGGAAAATGAAAATCCTAACCAGTGTATAATTTTATTGGTATGGCAGGTGTATTGTCGCGTGCGGCCACTGGGTGCAGAAGATGAGGAATGCTGTATTGAGGTTATAAGCAACACCACCATTCAGTTACATGCCCCTGATGGGCTCAAAGCCAACAGAAATGGTGAATTCAAAGAGGTGAGTGCCTCTCTGCTCTCATTTTGCCAATTAGGATTATTTAAAACAAGATTTTCTATTTTGTCATGCCTCTCCAATCCTGTTTGAGTTTTTCTTCTGTGGTGATTTTTGTATTATTTGCATTTTTCTATGTAATACATTTTAAGAGTATTAGTTGGACTTTCAGTGGTTAGTATGACGTGTTTGCAGTTTTGAGTCTTATCTTTACAAATAATGGATTAATCCAGTTTGCAAAACGGTGTTGTATCATTTTGCGCTGCTGGGAAAGGTCAAGTTCTAGGATATGAAAACAAAACGGTTCTTTTGACGCTCATGCAGGGTTTATGTGGACCTGGGTGTTCATTTCCCCTTTCACAAATTTAGGCCTTAAATGGGTATTGGAACTGAAAGTCTTCGTGCCCTTATTATGCCACTTCCAATATTGCCGTTCATGCAGTGTGTAATATAGCTTTTTGTGAATGTAAACGATCAAAGAGAAGGCTCCTTGAAAGGAGGGTTTTACATGAACTGAATCTTTGAAGCTGAAACCGCTTGAAACAAATTGTTTGAGAATCGCTGGAAAATGAGGTGATTATTAAATGCATATTTTGAGAAAATGAAAGCATTTACGAAGATTTTTAACTCCTTAACTGTTGCAGACTAATTTAATTACATTTTATTTTTATCATTCTTTTTATGATACAAATTGTTGCAAAGCAACTGAAAATGAATGTTTCTATAATATTTAGTAGTAGCTTATCAGTGGCGACTGTTCATGTACATATGGCAGTAATGTATGGAAAAATCAATTAAAGACATAATCAAATAGATGACAAACACCATTAACAGCAATTATTATGGTGCAATCAAATGTATGGTAAAATTTGGTAGTTCTGTGTGTTGTTTCAGGGTTGGCATCATAATAGTCCAGTAAGGACTTTGATAAAATTGTTCATGTGACATTAGTGGTTCAACCAGAATTTTATGAAGCTATACGAGTACTTTTTCTGCACTAGGAAAACAAAAATAACTTCAATATTTATTTATTTATTAAAGACACCTTTTATGGAGAGTACCATAACACATTGCGTTTTTTTACGTAAAGTGGTACTCTATAATGGCGGAAGATGTGGTTTGGAGAAGAGTTTTGCATCTCACATGGAATGTTTTACCTACGTCCTTACTACATTTCTGGGTCTGAGAACATTTCAGCTGATTTGCTGTCTATGCCGGGTCAGAAAGCTCTCGGATTTCATCAAAAATCTCAATTTCTGTTCTATAGATGAGCGCAGGTCTTAAGGGTTTGGAACGACATGAGGGTGATTTAATTAATGATATAACTTAGATTTTTGGGTGTAGTATCCCTTTAAGCAAATATCTACTAATAGGGTTTTTTTTTTTTTTTCTCTCTCTGATCCAGTTGGCAGGTATTTGTTCTTGTTTTAATCAAACTCACTTAAACTCACAATTTCTCAAACAAGACATTGTCATTTTGCTTAACTAAATCTACAAGACAAAAATACGGAGTAAAAACATAATTCATTTTCATCACAAACATTTATTTATTTTTTTTGCAGATAAAGTAAGTTATGGTTATTTCCACATGGTAGTGGTTGGGAAAAGAGGTATTCAAAAAATGTGCAGAATAGTTGGAATCAGTTGGGCTTTGTTGGAGTACTCAAATTAACTATAATCATTTCTTTTAGACACAATATTCCTTCAAAAAAGTGTTTGGAATTAAAACGACACAAGGGGAATTATTTGAAGATGTTGCCAAACCTCTAGTAGAAGACCTCATTCACTGTAAAAATGGTAAATATACTTTTCTATACACTTGTTGATTATTTAAAAACAACCCAACTGACTGTGTTTCTTTTTAAACTAGGTCTGCTGTTCACCTATGGTGTCACTGGCAGTGGTAAAACGTATACAATGACTGGCTCACCTGGTCAAGGTGGGCTGCTTCCACGTTCACTCGACATGATCTTCAACAGTATCAGCCCCTACCAGGCCAAGAGATATGTACGCAAAGTCATCAGATTAATATATTCTGTTATGTAAACTTCATTTTCCATTCTTGAGCTATCTTGATCTTTCCCTCATCAGGTTTTCAAGCCTGATGATAAAAATGGCATGGAGGTGCAGAACCAGGTGGATGCGCTCTTGGACCGACAGAAGCGAGACAGCCAGACAACTGTACCGAAGACCCCAACAACAAGGTTAATTCAAGTAATTCAGCTTACAAAGTGAATGTTTTAAATTAAATATGAGTTTTTATTTTATGCTGTTCTTGTTTTGTAGGCGAATTGACCCTGAGTTTGCTGACATGATCAGCCAAGAGGAGGCTTGTAAGGCAGATGGAGTGGATGAAGACAGCAGCTACAGTGTCTTTGTCTCTTACATTGAGATTTACAACAACTATATCTATGATCTTTTGGAAGAGACTCACATTGACCCAATAAAACCAAAGTAAGTTGTAGGGCTGCACGATGTGTCGTTTAAGCACTGATATCGCGATGTGAGTATCATGGATTCGTACATCGCAGGCTGTGCGATGTAGGCTGTCGTAGTTGATCCCTTATTCATTAACTGTACGGGCCAGCTGCTCCCCTCCCCGGCCCTTGACGAATGTGATTTGCACAGAGAGCGCTTCAAACGACACAAGCGCTGTCTTGCTCTCTCTCCCTCTCTCGCATATTAATCAATTGACACGATGGTCATTTTTTCCCAATATCGTGCAGACATAGTAAGTTGGCTGTTTTACTGTGTTTTTGATCTAATAAATGCAACCTTTATCAGCATAAGAGCCTTCTTTCAAAAAAAACGTATTGATTCAAACATTAGTCTGTGTAAAATATTTTCTGCTTTAGTTGGGTGTTTCAGTAGTACCAATTTGTTTTTTGCTTAAATGTTTTCTCAATTAAAATTTTACTTTGACAGCTTTCACAAATATCATTTAATTTGGGTTTTAGGTTTATCATTTAGGGTTGGTTCCATTAATATTTAATCCGAGTAATATATGAACTTTAGTTTATAGATGAATGTATCTTTTTTCATTAGGTGGAATGGTGCAGGCACACCTCTGAGAAGCCACACTGAGTTCATGTACGTGGCCAGGGAAATCCATTCATAGACGGACTTGTTGCCTTTTGATAAGATTCCTTCCTTTTGTGTAGCTGTATGATGCATCCTGTCTAATGCTTTCAAGTGCTTCTAGGGTGTCTGTGTCCGGTTTTGTCTTGCTGTCTGTCTTGTTCTTTTATTTTACTTGCTTATAGGCGCCCATGCAGAGATTGAGCTTTGTTGCAGTGTGGCTGAACAACTTGTTTTCCCTACTCTGTAGATACAGAAGTGTTATCATACTGTTTCATATTTCAGACCACCCCAATCTAAAATACTGCGTGAAGATCAAAATCACAACATGTATGTGGCTGGGTGCACTGAGGTTGAGGTCAAGTCAACAGAGGAAGCTTTTGAAGTCTTCTGGAGAGGTAAGCGGCTCTAGAATGTTTTTTTTTCTTTTTTTTTTTTAGGGGGTTTGTTTGTAATTAGCACACAGAGCTATTGTATGAGGTCTTTTGTTGTCTGAACACAGGTCAGAAAAAGCGCAGGATTGCAAACACACAACTGAACTGTGAGTCCAGCCGCTCTCACAGTGTGTTTATTATTAAATTGGCACAAGCACCTCTGGATGCAGATGGAGACAACGTGCTTCAGGTCAGTGCTAATCCTAATGCCTTCAAGACTATTTTTTTTTCCTCCAAAAAACGTATATATTTTTTAGTGATTCTGGCTAGCTAAAAATAGATTTTAATACTAATGCCAAAAAGAAAACATGTAGTGGTGGTGCTTGTGGTCTTTCTTGCTGTTTATTATTTTACTTTTTTTATATATGACGTTTATAGGGATTTGGCACCCCCTAGTGACTAAATGATTCAGAAATGTCACATTAGATTTATACACTAAGAGTCTGTCTTTAAAAACTAAATCAGATAAAGCATTTGGATAAATCATGTTTGATTTTTAAAGTGATTTAAATTCATCATGAGATATTAAAGGAATGGTTCACCTCAAAAAATGTTATGATCTAGTCACCTTTGTTCCAGAAGACTCGAAGCTTAAAATGTATTTCTAATGAAACTGGAATGGTTTTTGTCTCTCCACTTAAAGTCCATTCCACCCAAACTGATGCTTCAACAGCATCATTGGTTCTTGCAGAAGCTCAAACCTGTTTGTGCGATTCACAAGATTGGCTTGCCTTTGCAATATTTGTGCTTTGTGCATTAATGCTCATATGTAAATAAATGCTTAAATTATTTTATATGAAGTTACTTTTAAAACACAAAATTTTGTGTTTGCAATGGTTAGTAATTGATGGCAATTTTAATTTATGTAAGAACTACACCTTTAAATGTGACATTTTGACCCTACAATCTGAATGTTTTTAATGTTTCAGGATAAGAATCAGGTGAATGTGAGCCAGTTGTGTCTGGTGGATCTGGCTGGCAGTGAACGCACTAGCAGAACCCGAGCAGAGGGCAGCCGTCTCCGTGAAGCAGGTCAGGCAGCAGCACCAAGAACTACTTTTATTACATTCAAGATTCCAGGGTTATGTTTTATGAAGACCATATGGGTTTCTTTCTCTCACAGGCAACATCAATCAATCTTTAATGACTCTGCGCACATGTATTGAAGTGCTAAGGGAGAATCAGATGTGTGGCACAAACAAGGTATGTGATACATTAACTGACCATGTGATTAGTTAAAAAGGTTAGAAAACATCAAAGGCACTCTTGACTTCTGTCCTCAGATGGTTCCATACAGAGACTCCAAAGTGACCCATCTGTTCAAGAACTACTTTGATGGAGAAGGCAAAGTGAGGATGGTTGTGTGTGTAAATCCAAAAGCTGATGATTATGAGGAGACCTTGGTAAGATAACAGGTCAAAAGATGGAGTCTTCCTCAGATTTATTCTGCTTTCACTGTGACATTTGGGTCTCTCATCTGTGATCTAGCTGGTGATGCGCTTTGCTGAGATGACTCAGGAGGTTGAAGTGGCCCGGCCTGTTGACAGGCCCATCTGTGGCTTCGCTGCTGGTCGCCGACAGAGAAACCAGGCCTTCAAAGAAGAGCTTACCCGCAGGCTCGAGGAGCGTGGTGGTCCTCTAGATGGAGGTGTGTGAACTTTCATGTTAAATATCTCACAAAAAAATTTACTTGCATGCAGAGGTGATTTCTATATTAAAGTCTCGTACTTTTTTTTTTTTTTTTTTTTTTTTTTTTTTTTTGGTAATGTCAATTGTTGATTTCTGTTACAGAGTCTCCAACAGTATTGAACCAGCTGCTTCAGTCCTTCCCACCACTTCCTCCCTGTGAGATCTCTGGGCCTAATGATGATGTTACACTGCCCAGACTCATTGAGGCCCTGGAGAAGAGACACAAGATTCGACAGATGATGATCGAGGAGTACAATAAAACTGGTAAAATCATCACTTTTTCAGAGCAGTTGAAATGCTCTTTTAAGGAAAACATTTTTTTTATATCTGCACGTGATTCTGTTACAGCCAACATGCTGAAGTCTGTGCTTCAAGAGCAGGACAGCAACCTGCTCTCCAAGGAGAACTTTATCCAAGAGCAACGTGGCAAGCTTGGCGAAAAGGACAAAACGCTCCAAAACCAGAAGAATGAGATTGATCGTCTGGAAAAGAAATCCAAGATGCTGGAATACAAGGTATTTTCACCATCACGGAGTCAAGATAAAGAAGAAAAAGGAATTAAGCACAATTTTCATGTTAAAAATTTTAAGTAAATGTAAAAAAGTAGTTACTGCAAATCTTAAACGACACAATTGTTTTCAACATTAATATTACAAATGTTTAAGCACCAGATCAGTACATCAATTTCTGCTTAATTTCTCAGTTTTCTAATGATTGCTAAAAACTATTCATTTCATTTTTAAATATTTTAAATAAGAAAATGTAAAGTTATTTAACTTTTATATTTTTTGTATTTTCCATCAAATGTAGCCTTGAGCATAAGAGTCTCTTTTATAGATGAAAACATTTGAACAGTAGTGTATGTCTGCCTGTTAGCTTTATATCTGGCATTTACAACATAAACTAAGCTACAATCATTTATGGTTGGAATTACAGCTATTTTAAGTGTCATACTAACAAAAGTTCTGAATATGGCTTCTAATGCATCTGCTAATGTTTCTGTTACAGATTGACATTCTACAGAAAACTACCAACATCTATGAAGAGGACAAGCGGTCTCTACAGCACGAACTGGAGAGCAGAGAACAGAGGCTGCAAAGGGAAATGTCTGATAAGAGACGCATGGAAGCACGCATGCAAGGCATTGTCACTGACTCCAAGCTTAAGTGGGAGAAGGAGTGTGTGAGTGTCTTCCCGCAAGACATATGAGAAATGTTTTTTTTTTTTTTTTGGTGTGTGTAGAATTGAATTTGTTAGTGGTGTGATACATGCAGCTTTTGTTTGTTCTCTACAGGAGAGGCGGGTAAATGCCAAGCAGCTGGAAATGCAGAATAAGCTGTGGGTGAAGGATGAGAAACTCAAACAGCTCAAAGCCATCGTGACTGAGGGAAAGACGGAGAACCGACAGCCACAGCGGCCCTCCAGAGAAAAGGACAAAGTGCCTGCCAAGAGATCCGCTTCCCCATCACCTGTTCCTGTACGTTTAACTGACATGCGTTTCTAGACCGCCTGCCCCTGAGATTTATGCCTAACCTAATCCACAAACCTCCTGTCAATGCTCAATCCTCCGGTCTGCTATGCAGTGTGTGTGTATATTATTACCCTGTGCACTTTTTTTCTTTTTTTTATCAGATTCCAACCTGTTTTTAATGCTGTTTTTAATGTACTGATGTGCGTTGCATGCAAACAATGTGTGTACTAATCTCATGTCGCTTGCAGTCTACCTACAATGGCTCTCAGTCATCCCTCTCCTCCTTGGAGCCCATATATAACTTCTCTCAGACGGTCAGGCCAGATCCTCACTTCCTCAGACCAGGCAGTGTGTCTGTGGCCTCCTGCATCTCTGAGTGGGAGCAGGGTGTCCCGCAGTCTCGCAGGCAGGGTAGCCAGTCGCCCCCAGACTGTAGGAAGAGAGCTCAGGGCCTTCCAGACAGTCTTAGCAGGAGAAGAGGCAGGTGTTGGGCCAGAGAGGTGCCTGTCCAGCCAGCAGAGGTAGACCTAGAGGAAATGGGTCACTGGGTCAGTGGAGTATCTTGCTGTAGTTGTAGGTAGAGCTTCAACAAGACACTAATGTAGACTTCGTGTAGACCTTTTGATCTGTTTCTCAGCTGCATTTATTTCCCAGATGGTGTATATACATGTAAAAAGGTATTATGTGCTGCTTATTTTAACCATGTAATGGCTTTGTTTTGCACTTCTAGACAAATGAATTTGGATTGTCATGTTACTTCTCCATATAATTTAACTTGTCTAAAGTGTATGAAAAGCAATTGAATAATGTCAGCATTTGCAGCTTTAATAAAGCATATTTATCTTTGAGCTTGTTTGAATGGGAACATATCTTCAGCTTTTTTTTCTTTCCTCTTAACCGCTTGCTTGGTACGTTTAGTTTGTGCTTCTCTAGAGATTGACTAACACACTAACGCTTCAGCATGCTTAAGGACCGCCTTCTGTTTGTCTTACTGTGTTTGTGTTTTAATTGAATAGACTGGGCCGCCGATTCGGCCTCTACACAGACGCTCGCACTCCGCAGGTGGGGAGAGGTGGGTTGATCATAAACCCACCACTAACGTTGACCTGGATACAGTTCTGCAGCCAAACATCCCCAATTCCATCAAAGTGAATGCTCCCAATGAGAAAGCTCTATCCAAGTGTGACAAGTACGTTCTGACGCACCAGGAACTTGCATCTGACGGAGAGATTCAGACCAAGCTAATAAAGGTAGCTGCTTTTTCTAGTGATGTTGTTCAATCTGATGGGTTTTGGTTTTCGGCTGAAACTCAGATCTTTTGCTCTCTATCAGGGTGAAGTGTTCAAAACTAGAGGTGGAGGACAGGCTGTTCAGTTCACAGATATCGAAACACTCAAGCAGGAAAACCCTCTTGCGCCCAGGTAATGCCCTCCAACGCAATTCCAATTTGGCAGTATGTATAATTTCTATCTCTCATAGTAAATGTTCTGTATTGTGCTTTTTGATTGCAGCCGTAAAAGACGATCATCAGAGACTGGCCCAGATAGTGAGTCTAATGAAGGAGACTGGACTGATGTACAGACAAGGGTAAAATGCTGACTTTTTGATATATAAAAACTGGCTCTCATCAAATTCAGTGAAAGTAATATTGTGAAACTGAATTGTAATTTAAAATTCTTGTTTTCTGTTTTAATATTTTAATGTAATTATATTCCTGTGATTGCAATCCCAGATTTTCAGAAGCCATTACTCTAGTTTTCAATGTCATATGATCCTTTAGAAGTCATTGTAGTGTAAAATGCAAATATTGAAAGTTGTGTGCTTTAATTTTTGTTAGAACCCTTTTTCTTTCTTTGTTCTTCTTGGAACAAAGTTAAATTTATTCATTTTATTTTTTTTGTGAATGGTTTTTACTGTCACTTTTTTTTTTTTATCTGTTTGATGTAGGGATTCGATGTACCGATATATATCGGCGCTCTTTTTTTTTTTTTTTTTTTTTTTTTTCTCTCAACCATCAGCAAAAATGCTGATATAAGTCAATGGTTTATTAATTGAGTAAAGGCACTGAGCTGTATAATGTCTATTACATAATCCTAGCACTGCTGTCTGCACTTAAATGCTAATCAAATAACTAGACAGAAGATTGCTCACTATTCTTGTCTAAATAACTTTTGTAACTTCCATAAGTGTAGTGGACCTCATCTGAATGATCAAAACTTTACTGATGTTTTAGGTTAATTGCGTCCTTTTTCACTTAAAAAAAATAATCACCATAAGAGCTACACAAAACACTTATTGCAATTAACTTTAAACAAATATATGCAGATCTCATGCCTTTTTGGTGGGTGCTTCATTATCTTACACACTTTAAATCCGAAGAACTGTGCTTTTATTACCCATATCTCTGTAGACTAAACCTGTTAAAATAGAGTCCTGCCTTAGCAAAGGAGATCTCATACATAAATACATATATAAACTTAGAAAAAAATTAGAATGTATACAAAAACAAATTAGATTAATCATAAGTCTCTTACAATAAAGGGATATGCATTTAATTGAAGTCTTATTTTAAATTGTGTTTATTTCTATACCTGAGAACTGTTGAATCTACCATTTTAAAAATACATATTTATGTATCTTTGTTCTGTTGAATTTATGTAGGCCTGCTGAATGTTAAATGGATCCAATCCATGTTCAAAATAAAATTTTAAAATTATGTGCATACACTTGTGTATTTTAAATATGAATAGGTTTCCTAACACCTCTCTTCTTTATTCTCTAGTGCTCTGTGGCAGTGGAGATGAGGGCTGGCTCAAACCTGGGACCTGGGTACCAGCATCACGGATATCAAAAGTAAGCTCTTTATTTGAATACAGTTTCACTTGTTTGTAGTCGCACTGGTGAAAACAGCTTAAAAATTGCCTCTATTTTGTTTTATAGACGCAGAAAGCCTTGAGACTGCTCTAGTATTGCCATCACAGCAGAGTTCTTTCCTCTCGAAGCCTCATCACTGTGTGCAATAGCAAATTCACTTTATAATATTTAACTTTTTTTTTTTTTTTTAAATGCTTTTATGAAAAAACTCTTTATAGAAGACTACACCAAGTTCACCAAGGCTGTTTTTGTACTGCATTTGGGGGTTGCCATGTAAAATTCACATTTGGTGTAAGTGTGGGTTTCAAAACAAGTGTTACACTTTTTTTTTTTTCTAACTGTCTCTCAAGCACATTAGGTATTTGTCTATATATGTATATTGATTGTGTACTCCCTTGAATTTGGACAGTTGGGACAATCGAAGCATTTGCTGATGTTTCTTTAAAAATCCTTTAGTAAGTCATTTTCATGACTTTAGTATGCAGCACCGTGGAAAAGCACTCTTTCCATGTAATTCCACTTGTATGACACTGCTGCAGCCAAAACTGTTAATAAACAGCATTTGATATACTTGTTTCATATAGTGGGTTATTTTTCTCATTATTTCACATTTTTACTTTTTGTTCAGTTGTAAATGTGGTTCTCCATGCACTTGTGTGGTTCTATAAGGAAGCAGTAGATGGCAGCAGTGCTTAAACCATAGAAGTCGGGTGTTTTAATTCTTACACCAAGATAGCCATGGGTCATATTGTTTCATGTAGACCATGGATACTTTAAGAAGTATGAGACGTGTGACGTAAACCGTGAAAAATAAAGGAAGATATCAGAATGGAGTGTTTTGTCATTGAGCTGTAATTGTCAGATTATGTTAAATGTGACTTAATTTCTGAAGAGATATTTCACACTAATTAAAAAGTGACTCTCATGCAAAGAAATATTGGCCAAGAAATTAGCTTTAGCAATGTTTTTTTTTTCTTTAAATGGTATTTCCGTTTAACACACATTCATACAGTATGTTTGTATTTGTGAAAAGTGGGGACATCCCATAGGTGTAATGGTTTTTATACTGTATAAACTGTATATTCTATGGCCCTACACCTAACCCTCACAGGAAACTTTGTGCATTTTTACTTTCCCAAAAACAAACTCATTCTGTATGGTTTATAAGCATGGGTTATGGGACATGGGTTATGTTCTCATAAGTCACCCTCTACTTGTAATACCGGTGTCGTACTTATGTCATCATGCAAATTTGTGTCCTGATATGTCACAAAAACAAGAGCACACACATATGTGAGAATATTTAATGGAAATATATAATATATATATGGGATGTGTTGCAAATGTCATGTTTAGTTGTCCCCTACACAGGTGCATCTCAATAAATTATAGAATGTATTGGAAAAGTTAATGTAATCAAAATTGTGAAACTCGTGTTTGCTGGCCAGTCAAGCACACCAACACCATGGTCATTTAACCAACTTTTGGTGCCTTTGGCAGTGTGGGCAGGTGCAAAATCCTGCTGGAAAATGAAATCATGCTTCTTTATGCTGACCAGCTTTTTGAAGATTTTAAAGAAATTTCTTGGTAAACGGGGCAGTGACTTTGGTTTTCAAAAAAAACGCAGTGGACCAACACCAGCAGATGACATTGCACCCCAAATCTTCACAGACTGTGGAAACGTAACACTGGACTTCAAGCAATTTGAGCTATGAGCTTCTCCACCCTTCCTCCAGACTCTAGGACCTTGGTTTCTAAATGAAATTCAAAACTTGCTCTCATCTGAAAAGAGGACTTTGGACCACTGGGCAGCAGTCCAGTTCTTCTTCTCCTTAGTCCAGGTAAGATGCCCCTGACGTTGTCTGTGGTTCAGCAAATTCCTTCAAACGTCTGTGTGTGGTGGCTCTTGATGCTTTGACTCCAGCCTCAGTCCATTCCTTGTGAAGTTCACTCAAATTCTTGAAATAATTTTGCTTGACAGTCCTCATAAAGCTGCGGTTCTCTCGGTTGGTTGTACATCTTTTTCTTCCACACTTTTTCCTTCCACTCAACTCTCTGTTAACATGCTTGGATACAGCACTCTGTGAACAGCCAGCTTCTTTGGCAATGAATGTTTGTGGCTTATCCTCCTTGTGAAGGGTGTCAATGTCAGTTCAGCAGTCTTCCCCATGATTGTGTAGCCTAGTGAACCAAACTGAGAGACCATTTTGAAGGCGCAGGAAACCTTTCCAGGTGTTTTGAGTTGATTAGCTGATTGGCATGTCACCATATTCTAATTTGTTGAGATAGTGAATTGGTGGGTTTTTGTTAAATGTGAGCCAAAATCATCACAATTAAAAGAACCAAAGACATCTGTCTGTGTGCATTGAAATTATTTAATACACAAGTTGCTCAATTTGAGTTGCATACTGAAAAGTTAACTGTACTCTGACCTACAGGGTCCCATGTAAGTGCAAGAAAATATTAAAATTACTTCTGAATGTCAATGAATGAATATTTGATTAAATACATGAGTGTTATGGTGACACTTTAGAACAGGCAACACATTCACTATTAACTGACTTCTCTCTCAATAAATTCCTTACTCGCTGCTTGTTAATAGTTAGTAAGGTAGTTAAGTTTAGGTATTGGGCAGGATTAGGGATGTAGAATAAGGCATTTATTTGTGTTTTTTTTAGTACTAATGAATGGCTAATATTCTAGTAATATGCATCCTTATAAGTAGTTAGGAGACCCTAAAATAAAGTTTTACAAGTGTTATTAGCTTGTAACTCTGCTTGCAAAATATCATTTAGTCGCCTCTGCCTTAATGCGTGACAACATCTGTCATTATTATAAAATCCAGTCTAAAAGAATCATGATTAAAGTAGATTAAATTAAGTCGATAATTTGATTAAAATGTAAAACTGTTAAATGCATCAAATCTAACTTGGTGTCACTGAAATGCATTCAGATCCTCAATTTACACAGACACGATGTAATTGTGCCAGACAGTGTGTTACTGAAATCATGCCCTGTTGTTGTTTTGTACTTGACCACAAATGACATGCGTATGACTAAAATAGATCCCAAAAACTAAGCTGTGTTGAAATGCTTGATTTGGCCATTTTCACCACTTTGGCACAGAAAAAAATAGAACTGTGTTTGCTTTGTTGGAATTGGAGTCGTTGAGCTCTTTGTTTGGATGGTGTCAGGCTTCTGTTTTTGTTTAAAGATTCAATACAGTTTCAAAGATATTGAATCAAAGTAAGAATTACCTATAACCTGAAAATGTTCACTCCTCCCACATAAGGTATGAGCACAAAGATGTCTTTATAAAGTTATTCAGTTGCAGAATAAACTGAATTTCTGAGAAAACTATGCTGTTTTTTTTCTTGCAACAGAGTTCAACAGTACTTCACACACTAAGACTGATTGTTGAACTAGACTGCTGACTTTATGCTTAGCCTAACATCTATTTCTTTAGGTTGTCGACGGTTATTAAAAATGGACATTGGTCCTTGCAAACTAAGCTATTTCCTTAATCAAACTTTCCTTTCCAATATTTAATCCTACAGTCATCCTGCATGTATGTAATTGTGTTTTTGATAGGTTAGGGTTTATTGGGTTTAGTTAGGATTGAGATGTTAGAGGATGACTGAGTGTTTGCTGCTTTGAGCAGAAGCAGTGTTGTATCAGGATAAAAGGTCAACGGGATCAGAGCGATAGCAATTCTGTTGAAGTACCTGAAGAGGACCATGTCTAAAGAGTTCGGAGCCCAGACATTCCTTTTCAAATGAGGCAAACTTCCTTCTAAATATTTCCCCAATATTTCAGCTTCCTTCCTGGATTTACCTTTTGATTAAAAAGATTGCTTACAAGGCCCGAACTGCGAATTTAATTTTGAAAGAATTTCGATTTCTACCATTCATTCCCCCGGCAAGCTTGTGGACATTATGCCAAGGTTTTTCTGCTCTGACTCAAGGGTATGTTTTTGTAAGCGAGTCTGCTTCTATGGCTATCTTCAGTGTTTGGGATTTCTTCTTCAGCTGAGAATAAAACCCATAGTCTTGTTTATTTCAGAAGATTAAACTATCTGACCATGGATTGTACAATAATTGTCCTCTGTGACACATCTCAGTCTCACTTCTGCAAAGCTCAACCCTCCCTCTCTCCTCTATTAGCTCCTCAGCCAAGTCCTGATGGTGGATATCTCATCTGCTCCTCTGACTCTATTTCAATTTGGAGGCACTAGAGAGTGACTAACATGGAGCGCCTCCAAGAGAGGGTCAAGGGCTCCAAGCAATGAGCAGACATTAAACTCACTTGTGCACACCATCAAGTGCTCTGCTTTTTGACCATACGCAGTTTGATGAGCCACACTACAGTATAATCATTTGGCTCAGCTGGCAATGGCTCTGGAGTTAGTGAGAACGTTATGCTATGATAGAGCTTTAGATTACTGCATTAGGATTATGATCCAAGTGAGAGAAAGAATAAGAGAGCCACATGAGCAAGACTTAAAAACTAGCACTCAGAGAGCACCTTGCTTGAAGATGTAGCAATTTCAAACGTAAGCACAGATTGCTCACTTATGCTCTGGTGTGAATTGGCACTGTAGAAAGCTTGTGAGCTTGTTGAGTTATGTATGTTGTAAGAGATTAGAAAAGCAATTTAAGATTCAGTCACTTAAATGTATATATTGGGAAACAATGTATTTGCAATGAAGGGGATTGTCGAATGGGGGCTCTGTATGTTTGTGCTGTAAATATGGAAGAATTGACAATAAAGCAGACTTGACATGTCACGATGAGTCAAAAACTCTCTTTATCCCAGCAGCCCTCTGTTACCACATACTTCCATTTGTGGGATAAATTGATGGCTGCAGGCAAATAAAGAGCATTTACAATGACACTGATAAAATTTTTGCCACTATAAAGACAACTGTGATATCAGTCATGGAAATAAAATAAAATAAAAACTATAAAATTGAATTAATAAATATAAAATAACTGTATTGAGACTCTTTAAAACTCAGAATGTTTCAAATTGAACCTTGTTGATAGTTTATTTGGTCTGACAGATTTCTCACTGTAAAAAGTATTTTAATAATGAATGGGATGGAGTTCCACTGTTTAAACCTGAAAAAAAGAGATAAAAATGCTCCAAAACTGCATTATCGTACAACAAGGCAGAAATAACTTTTTAGCCAGGAGAAGAAAAATCATTTCATCAGAAGAGCAAGTTAATGTACGAAACTTTTTGTCAATGCTTTGGAATTTTTTCTTTTTTATAAGTATTAAAAAAGGAGCATGTTATTATATTTTGATTAAAGATGGCAAACATTGGCAAAAGTTGCTTGCAACAATGTTCACAAATGAATCACAATAGAAATTAGATAGTAAACAGGGTTGATTGCAAAGACAAATACATTTGTTACCAATAATGTGCACAAACCAATCAAAATAGAATGTAAAAAGATTTTGTGTTTACTTAAAGAGAGAGAAAGAGAGAGAAAGAAAGTCCTTGAGCAAATGCATTTCTATGATAAAACAAATTGGATCATGCCAGGGGAGAGCTAACCAGAATGCAACAGTAGTAATTTGGCTCGTTTATAAGACAGGAAGTTCTTTTAGCAAAGTGAATGTAATTCTATATTTAAGTGCTTAACCTGCAGAATACACAATAAAGAATGAAAAAACATGCTGGTGAGAAAATCCTGGAGAACTGCCTGCTTGAATTCACGCTAATTAGTCAGCTTGGCTTTGCAAAATAAATGATTGCATGGTTTATCTGCTATTTGGATGATTAATTCCTGCAAAGAGTCTTTTTCTGTCCTCTGCGAGTCTATCGCTTGCCGCAGGAGAAATGGACTTAAAATAATTTGGAGTAAGGCAAACTGTCTAATGAGGTTCTCACTGCGTTTCCCCACCACACCGAACCATTACAGATGCAGATTTCTTCATGTTTATTCCATGCGTATATGTAATCGGCCTGTGTACTCCATGGTCATTTTCTCATTAATGTGATTTAAATATTCAGTTTGCCCTTAATTATTCCTCTCCCATTTCAGCCGACACCACAGATGCAGGTAAAATGGAAGATGATTTTCATCATGGCCTGTTGACTTGATCTGCGTTGGATCTGACGTGTAAAGCAGATGTCCTTGAGCTTCACGGCCTGTCAGGTCATGTCAGTGCAGTCGTCTCCGGCGCTCAGGCTGTTGCTGTTTTCCCGTGTTTGGCTGATGTTATGTATTATGTAGACACTCAGGGAGTGGACTGTCAACACTTAGTGTTTGGCATTATGCAGTGGAAACCTTCCTTCACATGCTGTAAACAAGGCTGCCATGCCGACTCTATTAATCATTTAACCACCGGGACAAAGGCTGGTTATGGTGGTCAGCTGAGGAGGCTTTCTAGCAGCCTTTTAGCTGAATTAGATGAGGGGGGCTGGTTTTTCTTCTCTCATATCATGATGGCAGCTTCTCCTCAGGGACGATGAGGTTTAAGAAGGGCATGTTGTGGTTGGTGGCAGTTGAACCGCAGATGAGGCTGCCCTTTAAAGGCCCATATACCTCTATCAAGATGTGTCCTGGGGAGCAGTCACTGACATTAAAACTCAATTAGTGGACGACTCTGTAAATACTGCATGAGCCCGGCGCTTTGCTAATGAAGGCCCAGAGCAGGGTTCCCGCTCTACATCTTGATATGTCAGGACCGTGGCTGTCTGCGAGCCAGCGTGTCAGTCCAAAGGGAGGTTAAAATGCAGATGAGTGTTGACAGTCGGGTGCAATTGTCATTCTGCACGTCTCGTGCCCTCCCCGGGGTCTCATCTCGCTTTACTGTGGTGCTTCACTCCTCTTTGGCTCCTGCTCATCATCACGCATACCAATACGCAGGGTAAACTGAGATATGAGCTGCATTTTAATATGAGCTGCACCGGGTCAGTCTATTTTGGCTTGTCCTGAGGCGCATTCAGAGCGCTGACTGAATGTGGCCATCTAAAATGCTTTGTTTTCATTTCTAGTTTCTCATGTAACAAAAAAAGGTGCAAGTTTAACACGTTTCACCACTCTTTTTATTGATTATTAAATGGATAATAAATCCAGAATTAAAAATGTCGTTATTTATTGAACTTTTATTTCCAAACCCGTAATACAGTGCTAACTTTCTTCCGTGGAACAAATTTAACAGAATGCTGGCAGTCTAAATGTTTTCATCATTACAGAGAATAAAACTATTATTGGAGTAAGTTTTTCAAGAAAATACTATTTCAGTCTTTTTCCTTAATTTTTTTTAAATTTAGTTCAATGTGTTACTTACAGATTATTTGTAATTATTTGCACAATTTTCTATCAATTGCTAGTAAAATGCTCATTCTTGTATATTGTGCCAGTAATTGAATTATGTCTTACAAAAAATTAAATAAAATAAATACTAAGTATTTCTATTTCAAAATAGCTCTCCATAATCACTATAATTCAATATGCTACTTGTCGAGCCTTTGTAATTATTTGAGAAATTTACTATAAATTTCTTGTAAATTACTAGTTTTTGTATATAACGCCAATAATTGGGAGTATGTTTTACAAAAAATGCTATTTTAGTATTAATCTCAATATAATTCAGTGTTACTTGTTGATTCTTTGTAATTATTTGTGAAATTTACTGGCAATTGCTTGTTCTTGTATATTGTGCCAATAATTGAAGTATGTTTTACAAAAAAAAAAAAAAAAATCTATTTCAGTATTTCTACTTTTAAAATCTCATTATAATTCAATGTAACATGTCAATGTTTTGTAGTTATTTGTGAAATTTTCTATCAATATCTTGAAAAATAGCTTGTTCTTGTATATTACACCAATAATTTGAGTATGTTTTACAAAAAAAAAAAATAATTTCAGTTTTTGTACTTATATTCAATTATTTGTAACATCTTCTAGAAATGTCTTAGTGAAAACTGTTTCTACATTCTTTTTTTTCGTTGTGGAAACCAGGGGGATGTC
Source organism: Carassius gibelio (assembly GCF_023724105.1). Lineage (NCBI taxonomy): Eukaryota > Metazoa > Chordata > Actinopteri > Cypriniformes > Cyprinidae > Carassius > Carassius gibelio. The sequence continues at coordinate 9,660,707 of NC_068413.1, read as the reverse complement.
AAGCTCCAATAAAAACACCCTAAAGCAGGTCTATAAGCCTTAAATTAAAAGTATTTGGAAGTCATATGATAGCTTGGTATGAGAAACAGGATAAAATTAATCTTGCCTGATAGCCGTAGTTACAACTTTCACTGTATGAAAAAAAAAAAAAAAAAATCTGCTTGGATATCCTGCTTTTAATAACTCATGACATGAGGATGAATAAATGATAACAACTTTCATTTTTCTCTCCCTCTAACAGATACTGATAAATATTATTTATTGGAGTTAATGGATGCCTGCCAGACATCTGTTTGGAAGCTTTCATTATATTTTGAAATGTAATTATATTTGTGAAAATGAGACAATGATTCTCTTACTATGAAGGATATTTGTCCAAAAAAAGAGGAATGTTACAATCAACAGATCTGGTGCAAATGCCAAAAACTCATAATAAAAACATGGATGTCTTCCAGCATAAGCAACATACGAAACAAGTAGTTTTCACAGAATAAATATCCTTTCATGTGTATCACAATATGAGGATGAATGAACTGTTCATTATTTTCCCCTCAGGGTCTTTGTTTCTGACTGTGCTTTAACTCGCTGCAGCTGTCAGTTGTTTTGGTTCTTGAAGTCTAGTGCTTGTGCTTCCCACACTCAAACAGGCTGTGACCTCGCAGCGGTGACAGTCTGCCAGAACTGATTTCCGTGGACTCACTTTTGCTGTGACCACTGCGAGTCCTTCACAGAGCTGCACGGTTACATGGCTTGTTGGTTTCATCCAGTTACTGTTGTGCAGTTGGACAAGAGTCTTGTCTGCGTGCAACCTACAATACATATACAAAGCTACTATCAGATTAAAATCTCTATCTGGCTAAATCTTATTCAGGATCGCAAGTAAAATGATAGCAAAAAATGAAAAAATCAACACGAAATAAAACAATTATGTTGTATACACACAGTGTGTGTGTGTGTGTGTGTGTATATATATATATATATATATATATATATATATATATATATATATATATATATATATATATATATATATATATATATATAGGTCAAAGACGATAAAGTGTTTAAGCATAAAAAAGTGTAATACTGCTTTAAACTGTTCTAGCCCCCCCCCCCCCCACCCAAAGACATGCAAAAAGTTTTCTGTTTTATTTAATTGCATTTTTGTTTTTGTTTTTCTGAGCAAAAAATAAATATCATATATTTTCCCCTGATTTACAGAAGACACCCAGTAAAATTTCATTCAGTGTAACAAGCTTGTCAGGCATATTTACAACAAAAATCAATTTATGACATTAAAATACTAATTACTTTCACCCCAAATACTAATGAGTTGTAATTTTACATTTTTAACATTTGCCACTATCCTAGGTTTTGCCCATGTGTCAGTAAGAATTTTTTACTAATTTAAAACACAATACAATTTAGTATGCTCCATTATTCATTTAGATATTTAATATGTACACATCAGAATAAGCATGTTGTTTGAATTTTTGCATAAATATTGTGTTACACTGAATAACAATGTAACATTATTTCAATCAAATCTTGACATTTTATTTTCCAAAAACTTATTTAAAACCTTAAAAGTAGACATTTTACTTACATTTAATGTGCTTTCTATGGACACAAAACCACTTTTGTACATTTTTCTTGATGTGGACATCTTAATGTTTTTTTTATATTATTTTTGTATATATATACTTGTATATATATATATATATATATATATATATATATATATATATATATATATATATATATATATATATATATATATATATATATATATATATATTTATGTCATTTAAAACAAATTTTCTTTTTTTTCACATTTTAACCAAACATGTATTTCAAATCACATAGGAACTTTATTTTTGAGTGATGACTCATAAATGAATCCTGGTTTTAACTGGTTCATCAAAACTGACTAGTCAAATGAACTAGTCAAAAAAATCCCTTGAGTTTCTTGAGAAATCATAGACTTTCTTCTCACCTTATTTTTAACATAAGACCGGATGCAGCTATTTGTAATTTGAATGCACGAAGCCTGTACAACACAGCTGACATTTTTTAACCACATTATTTTAATAAATTGTCAGAATCATAGACACTGGCTTGTAGCACAAATAGTTTTACTGTTATTTTTGTTATTCCTCTAGATATTTACGTGTAGTGGATTGGAAGTCCCACACACTTACAGAAAATATCTTACTTTCACATTGCAAAATAGGACGGATAATGAACAAAAGATTTTAGATGCACTACCTCTAGTATGCACTCTGTACACTACTTAATTCCTCAAAATTAGGCTGTGAGCATCTGGCATGCTTTTTTATCGCATGCCATGCTTTAATGCCTGTTAAAATTATACAGAATAAAAAAAAAATCTTTGTACTGACGAGTTGCAGCATGCACTCTCTATTCACCCCGTAAGCATTTATCAATAAAAATATTATTTCCATGAAATGTCGTAAGCTGCTGCTTAGATACCCGGCTTGTGTCTTTCAAAGAGGTTTTTCATCTCTTTCATTCCTTCATGTAGTTGTGAGGAGCCGTTCTGTAAACACAGACTTTGAAGAGTCTTGTCACGCTGGCTGTCGGCTACAGGTGCGAGCAGACGGTTCCAAGACGGGCCGTTCCAATTGTCTGTGGTGGCAAAGAAACAACAATCACAATGTCATTCTACCTTAACTTAGCTGACGAGAGACAGGAAACTAAGTATAAAGACATCTGCGGCAGGGAGACGAATGCTGCGCTGTCCAAGCATGACTGCATGGCACCAGAACAGTTACATCACTGGGCCTTTACATTTCAAGAGCTCTTATTTCCAGATAGTCTCATAGAATATGAAGCACTTTGGAGTGGACTGGCAAAATAGTGTGATATACGGAGAAATACCTTTACAATAATCACACTCAAGTGAAGTTACTTCAGACTAAACGACTTTAGAATTAGTTCTGATCCACCAACAAATGTTCATTTTAATTAAAAGTGATTTTTTTTTTTAACCGGCATTTTTAAAGCATCCACTCCTATTGAGCTGGTCAGAGGACAGGGCAGCTGGCCAAGCCCCAGAGACCAAGCTGCTCTTTAGGAACATTTGTATTTGAGCCTGGCCTGGCCTTCACTAATCCCTCTTAGGGCATCCATCGCATCACTCTCTCCCGGCTCCCCTCCTGATCAATACACAATACATCAAAGGTTAGGAGGAGATGTGCCTGTTCTTTGAAGCCGTGTGTGTAGAGCTGGATTTGCTGAGCTAACATCGTCCAGTGAAGCCACCTTTTGATTGAGCTTGTTTGGCCAGAGCTACTTCTGTTTGCTGAGGGGCAGAGGAGAATCTAATGAAGAACAGCCAATGTCTCTCTGTTATCTCTCGTCTCTGTCAAAGCCAATAGAGGGGCACTGCCAGATTTCTTTTTTGTCCACTGGATACATTTCAAACAGCTATTATAAGCTATTCAACATGGTTATTCATACTACAAATATATATATATATATACATTAAATACCAGTTTGACAATTTAGGTTTTGAAATAAAAATACTGTATACACTCACTGGCCAAAAAGTTTGGAATAATTACGTTAATTAAGTTTTTTGAAAGCAGTCTCTTATGTTCACCAAGGTTGCATTTTTTATTTATTTATCTCAAAAACAAAAACTGTAATATTGAGATTTATCTGTTTTAAACAAGTTAATGCATCCTTGCTGAATAAAAGTTAAAATGTCTTCTTATTTTTTAATCTTTTAAAATATCAAGCAGCAAAAACAGTGTGATAAACATTGATAATAGTAAGAAAATAATGTTTTTTTAGAATATTAGAATGATTTCTACAGTATCACATTGAAGGCAGGGCCATGTCAGAGTTTTATAGTCAGTTCTTTAATCTCAGAAACTGACAAACTTTGAAACTTGGTTGTTGACAAGGCCAAATCTGCATTGTTATGCAAGATACCTGTCCAATACGTGCATATGGTCTGCCAACGCTGCTGACAGACATTTAGAATAATTAATTCTAAATATCACAGAGGCAGCCTTGCCAAGTCAAGTTAAATAACAATCACCTGAGCTGACACACAGCCATTTCAGATTAGTCCCATGTTTTCATGCTGTCTGTTCAGATATAAAAACTCCCTGTGCCATGTAGCATCAAGGAATCTCAAACATGGCATCAGAATTGAAGTTAATCAAATACTGTTGATTTTTAGATATACAATTTCTATGATCTTATTAACGTCATATTAAAATGACTTTATTAGAGTTTATCTATTTTGAATGAATAATACTATAAGGTCTATTTTCTTCCCTTAAGCAATTCCACACAAAAAGATGCTGACATCTTCCCCTGTTGTTTCGTGTAGCAACACTACACACTGCTGTTCTGCTATTACTCTCCTCCACACCTCCCCTTTCCCTCCCTTTCTCTCTCTCACTCAGTCTCTCATTTGCATTATATATGCTTCATTTAGCTTACATGGTTGAGTGGAAATATAACCTGAAGCCATTCAAACAAGGCATGAACTGGGGCCCAGAGGCAGTCAGGAGCAGTACTGCATATGGCCATGAGATGGCAGCACTCTCCTCTGGTCTCACCGCATCTACTCCATCTCCTCCATCTCCTCTCCTCATTTCCGCTCTGTTGGGAAGAAACTATTGAAAGGGGGAGGAGATGGACCGCTTGTATAAAAATGAATGGGAGGCATTCAGAATAGAATACTACCCTATTGCAGAAATATAGTAAGAGTATGCTATTATAGAGCTATTAGCATTAGCTGTTATTAGCATCAACTGCCTGTATCAAGCTGGCTTTCACGTGAAATGAAAAGTGACTTAAAAGTGCCAAATCAATCATCCTATTTAGAATTTCTTAGCATAAAACACAATGATCCAAGATGTGTAGAAGTGCTTTGAAATATGTCCAAGATAGCAATGGAAGTGTCCTGATACCTAGAATGAGTTTTAATGCTGAAATGTGAATATAAGACTTCAAATGACAAGAAATAGGATGGAAAAGCCACTATAAAACTGCTTGTCCTCATCACTGCTCAATGTAAAAACAGTTTGCAACACTGCAAATACAGTACGGTTTTAAAGCCATATTCATCTAGAGGTGTTTTTTTCCAGTTCCCCTGTCATTTACTCCCCTTCTGGTTTTCATTAGCAGTGTAACCTTAGTGAGGCCTGGTCCTCGCCTCCCCTGTTATCTCAATGATGTTCTAATGCTGGTCAAACATTATTGTGAATGGCTCAGCTCAATAGAGGCAGTGTTAGCCAGGAGAGTCAATATTAGCTGAGCACACAGGGCGGGAGGAAGGTGGGGGAGGGGAGCGCACCGTCTGCAGTGTGTGTGTGTGTGTGAGGGGGGCCTAGTGTGCGCTCTTGGTGAACCTTGACCGTTCACAACAGAGGCAACAAAGCATGGAATAAAGAGATGACAGGAATTTAGCAACGCATTCTTCTCCTCCTTTTGCTCCTGGCTGTCGCTGAAGGAACTGGTGATCCTACAAAGATTGGTCAAAGATTCCCATCGTTCCGTCTATATCACACTTATTTACAACCTATTATAAACGCGCTGTGGGATTAATGAGGGCTGTGTCTTCTCAGGGTTGCAGCGGAGGGTCAATTTGTCAAAGGACACAAACAACAGGCCCAAGGTCAGCTCTTTGTCTGTCTTTACAAAGGTAACTGAATTATCGGCTCCACGCCTACCGCACCTACGGCCGTATCAACACATCTGCTTGGTAATCACAGACACTTTTATGCCCTGAGAGCTGTGCAAACAGTTGGTTTGGTAGAATCAACAGTGGCTGTCATGTGACCCTAAAGCTTTCCGCATGAATCATAATCTAACATAGAAGTGATTGTGCAGGTGAAAGCGCTAATAACAACAAGCGGCTGACTAATGTTTGACTTGCGTCTCATTAGAGAATGCGAATAAGGAGAAAAGATTAACTTCTCAAATGACAGTGTCTCACTGTTTAGATGAGGCTTGCTAACCTGTCCCATTTAATCTATGGGCCTCACTGGCAAACAAACAGACAAATATTGACCGTCTGGGAATAGGCCTCACTCAGCAATACATACACCCAAAGCAATTTCCTCAAGGCTCTGGGAAACTGTCAACATGACGGCAAAAGAAAACATATTTTCCTGCCGTGGGGCAAACTGCGTACAATTTGCGCTGATATGCATAAGTCAGACCTGGGCTAATTTGAGCAAATAATTGGTCTGACTGTGCGAAGGGTGGAATATTACAGGCATTCCACAGTCTCACTGCTTGTGTGTTTGCTTTGGGTCATTTGATACGGATAAGCAGGTGTAACGTTTAAGTTGACCTTCAGTTAAGCTTGAGTTGCATATGAAGCTTTAAAACCAAACAAACGAAGGCCGTGCATTGTTTGAGATAACCACACGAACACCCCCCGGCGCACTCATGAGCGTAACGCAAATACCTTTTGATGTAGCAACACGGTCCCAATTCAGATCTGCTGTCATGTGAAAAAGCAACATTAGCTAATGCACTTCTTAAAGACCATAATCGTTCTTTCCCCTACAGTTAATGAATGCTAATTAGAACTAGCTTCATGTTTGCTGGCTGCCTCTCTAATGTGCCGTATTGTTCCTCTTCTCCTCTGCTTCAGCTCGGCTCTAATGCTGCCGGGCCAGCTATTAAAGTCAGCTAATCCATCTATTTCCACAACTGCCAGCTCCGAAAGCCACTAATAGCTCAGCCACAAAACTGCGCATTTCCGAATTCATTTGATCCGTAGTCTTTGCGCTGGTAAAGTGAGTGGGTGGCATTGCGGTCGAACTTGAATTCCATGCCATACCTGGCTCGGATGCTTAAGGGCTTTTTGACTGAGTGTTTTGTTTTGATGGGACGGATAGATCAGCTCCACTTTCTCAGACGTACAGGCTCGTCTCAAATGGAGAACAAACGTTTGAGGCTCCCCAAAGGCTTGTATGGGCAGGATGCCGTCTGATCCTGAGAAATTACTTAATTTATATACAATCTGAGTACATAAGGCTTCCGTTTCGCATTCTTTTAAATATATTTTAATATATAATTATTTTTCCCATTAAAAATAACCTGTTATTATCACCATAACAATTTAAGGTGAATGCAAACAATATTAACTACTTTCAACAGTTCTTACTAACCTCAAATTTTAGAAGGGTATAAATACAATATTGTAACTAATTGAGAAAGTGTTTAATGAAATGGCCTTTTATTCTTTAAACTCATTTGAAATCATTTGATTCATATTACACCTCCCCTTGTTTTGTCAGTGGATGGGTGCTATTTTGAGTCAATTACTCACCCACGTACAGTAATAGCCACCACAGTTTTTGGCTGCGGGTGTCTGATGTTTATAGTATTTTCCAGCCTGGTAAACTGGTTGGCTTTGGCCTCTTCTCAGACCTCTCTCAGACTGTTCCCATCCTGAGACGCTAATAACTAGCTCTCTGTGATAGACGAAAGGTCCCTTTGTGTTCTAAAATGCCTTTCTTGCATGGCAGCGCACCAAGAATCACAGGCTCGCAAACAGGTGGTGAAGCATCTGAATAACAAATTGAGCTACGCTTTTGCACGAGCCAACTCAACAAATTATTACAATGAATTATGACGGTCCAATAATGTCCAAAGAACTAATTTAAGTGCGAGGAGACTGTATAGGGGTAAGCAAACTGATTTGCTCCATGGGGAGGTATAATATGCAGGATGTGGGCTGGCAGATGGAGTGGCTGGGCAAACCAAAAAATTAATAATATGCTTCTCTACCTCTTCAAAGCCATAGAACTTCACTAAGAAGGAAAAACAGGGTTGGATTTACGCTGACCATGAGCCATCAAGCCTCTCCACAACTTATTCTCCAATGTCAAACTATTGACGACAGAGTTTAAGTGTTTTTTAATCTAATCTTCAACACATTCTTCAACGCCTACTACCCTGTTCTCTCACGCCTGCTGGTTTCAGAGTCTGATGTGTTTAATCGGAAAAGCCTGTACGTCTCACCAAGATACAATAATTACAGTGTCCTCTGATTCCTAAGTGCCGTGGTGTGAGAAATGAAAGAGCCGACGTTCATGTTTCATTTGAAAATTTAAATCAGTCATGCTGTTATACTTTTGATCTTTGAGTGGACCTATCAAATGATTTTTGCTCTGGAATTAAATGTTTTCGAAAGATGCCAAGGTCATTTTCCTGTTCTCAAATGTCACTAGGGACACACAATAAAAAGAATATTCCAGTTTGAATAAAACTAAATAACTTGAATCCATATTTTGTAATAATAAAAAATAAGTATAGAAATGCTCTTATCAACAAGTCAATGGGAAAACAAGCTTTTCTTGCTCTATAGACTTCCACTGTAAGTGTGTCTTTTTTGTTGTTTGTTTATTTAAATCATTAAATCATTTTCTTTGGTAATCAACAGTATGCTACAGAAGTTGAAGGCCGCACTGCATCCTTGTTCATGTAATTTAATCTGTCCTGATGAATAATCGAGACCGTGTTATCATTTTGAAATGTGGTTTATTTAAAGAGCCACTGTGAAATAAAGAGGCATTGTGGGAAAAATTGCAGTTTTTAGCACTTTACCTGTGCAAAGCGATATATACGACTTGGTGTTTATGAAATTAAATCTGTTGGCTATAAACAAGTGTGATAACAGTCTCCTCCAATGAAATATGACTCCTGTGAAAAGTGTGTGTGAAATAACAGCATTCTGGGTGGACTTGTGTATGTGTGGATCACCATCCTCACCACAGATGGATGATAAATGACAATAAAAAAAAAAGAGGAAGTGACACATTTATTTCTTTCAAATAAGAATTTGTGCTAGTGGCCTAGAATAAACCAAACCACTTTGGTTGTAACTTGCAAACTTAAGAGCGTAAAGCATGATGACACAGAGCATTAATTTCACTGAACTAACAGGAACTCAGGATGGTTCTGCATAGTTTCCAAACAATAAAACGACTGCGCTCTGGAATGAGGATTAGATTAAATCACTGCCCCGCCACTCAGGCATGAAAAATCCCACAGCACTGTGAAAACATGTCTGGTGGAGGAACAACCTTCTCACCTGCCAGTCACGGCCACACTTCCAATCCAAACAACTGCCATATATCTCTTCCATAGCTGAAGGACAACATAACCATCCAGTCATGCTGAGATGTGTGTATACTAACTTCATTATGACTGCCACAGGCTTAGCCAGAAGCAAACAGCAACATTTAAAGTCCTCAACAAATGAAAGCCTTTAGAAAGTGATTTACAGGCTGTACCAAGTGTACTGGGAAAACAGGTGTGAGAGGCACAAACTTTTGGAGAGACAGATAATGCGATCCGATGAAATCTAAGATTACATACCTCACTAATGATGCGGTGGCACAGCTGGGTTGCTGTGTTCTGTTCAGTCACGTAGCTCACACGTCACTAAATACAGGTTTCTTGGGGCCAAAAGATCAACGCCCGCCAATTAGGTCTGTTCTCTGTTCTTCCGGCCCTATTATTCCTCTATATTACAGGATGATTATACACCCAAGGGCTTCTGACCTAAATAATGCACATTTTTTTTTTCCATTAAACCTACTGAGGTCATTTTAATATGCCTGCGTCCATTAGCTTCAAAGATGTTTGCTTTTTTCTAGCAAGACAATGATAAATACGACTGTCCTCGATGAAGATATATACATTTTAAAACATTTTTTAAGAAACAACAATAAGAGACTATGCCTATAAACTTTTTTTTTCTCACGTAAGTTTTACAATACAGTCCTATAGTTAATGCATTAACAATAAGCAATTCATGTGTTACAGTTTTCGTTATATGTTACTTAACCCTACTTAATAAAAAATACAAATATTCATTGTTAGTTTTGAACTAACAGTGCATATGTGTACACACACATTCACACACACTTTTGACCCCCCCCCCCAAGAAACTGTATTTATTAATTACTGATAAAAATGGTTAATAAACAATACAAATGGTGATTGTTAGTTCAGTTCCATTAAATTATATACAAATACTGTAATATATATTAACTTGTAATAGTTATATCTCCCTAAAAAAAATAAAACTATGAAAGACACTTTTTTTAATATATATAAATAAGCAGACAGGACCAAAAAAGTATACGTCATTGTAACAAATTCTTTATTTGAAAAAGTAATTCAATATTCTGAAAGTGATTCCACAGTAGACCTTTGGCTCAACTTCAGTTCTGAGGTTACAAGCACTCGAACACACCTGATGCTGCCTCAGGTGAGTAAAAAATACCTTCACAACAGCCCTTTGGCTCATAGCTCCACTTGCACAATCAGTGCTACACACAGACCTTTTATAAACGAATGCATGCTCCACATTAAGTAGTCAAAGTTTGCTAAATATAGTGGCAGGGATGGGCTCGGACACGCTCCAGTGCACTCTTGAAGGAAACCCACCTGAGGCAAGGGCAGTCGGCCCTCTCTTCTGTGACCTCCTGAATACTCAGACAAACTCATAACTCAGTGCTGCCCATCTCCAGGTGTGATGGAATGCATCTCAACACCGTTTCATATGTGGGCTAGTTCTTAATGAGCCGTTTCAGACAGACAGACAGACAGATACACACACAAACAGAAAAGGCTGTCGGAAGCAGATGCCAAATCACTATGCTAAGATTTATCATTATGACAAGTCTCTTTGTGAGCTGTTGTCTGTTATCAAGTGTGTTGTCTTTGCATTTCTTATCGGGCTGTTGCCAAAACAACCAACAAGTCTATGATGAGAGATCTGTCCAGGGCAACATTCTGTGTGTCTTTGTGTGTGTGTGCGTGTGAATGTGCAGTTACATGAAGTGCTTGTCTGACAGGGTTGGGTGTGTGTTCTCTTGTGTTGTAGAGAGAGGGCGTAGGAAGCCTCCAGGCTGACTGGCTTCTCCTCTCTACCCTTCATTTAAACCTGGTGTAAAAACACAAGTAATTCACTTCACCTGCTTTACAACATTTCAGTAGCTCTCGTAAACACCTGTTTATATCTTCCACCCCATCTCTGTGCCAAGAAAAAAGTTTCTTCTACATCTCCTATTACCAGGCATGCAAATACTGACATGCGTCATGTGTGTTTATCAGCCCTTAGACGTACTGGGAAGCAGATCTTTGGAGATATTTGCTGGGGGCTGTTTTGTCTATCATATTACAAGCCTTATTAACCTATTGTTTTCCTGATAAAAGCTTAACCTGATTTAATTTTCACGGTCTCAGGATATCTCATGTCTGTGTATCTGTTCATAAAAATCACATAAGCAAAAGTGCTGTTGTTCCCATGTGATACGGATACTAATTTTTACAAGTTCCATTGACAAGAAGTTAATAGTGAGCAATTTATATTTTAGAAACAATATTTACACTTTGCCTTTTTTTTTTGCTCCACCAACACACTATTTAATTAATCTCTTGAAAAATTTGTTTGAGTGAATAAATTCCTTGTTTCAATTCTAAACTAATTTGTGATTTTGAACAAACTGGTTGAGCGAAGAATTCAGGGACTCACTCATAAAGACTGTCACTTGTTTCATCAATGTTTTTGAATGAATCAGTTGAACTAATGTTTCAATATCTCACTCAAAAAGATGGTGACTGCATTTGAATATGCAAACTTATCTACTGTATAGTAGGCAAAAACAGAATGTGAAAAGAGTTGTATGTCCGAATTCACAGTATTCACAAAACAGTATGTACCAAGATGACCTGCTGCTTCTGGAGAAATTGTATAGTGCTCATCTGATGAACACAAAGAGAACACTGTAAGTCACATAAGAATGACATGATGAATGTATTATGTGCTCCCGATTATATTAATAACACACACATTTATACCATATAGAACGTACTTTTATCACAAAGTAATTACTTGTTCAAAACAAGTACCCATTCAGAGAATATGTGATTTTGGATTTAGCCAGCCACTTATTTTCTGAACAAATCAGTGTTTAAAAAAAAAAAAAATAGTTGAATGATTCAATGACAATGATAATATATTATAGTTACCTGCAAAAAGTGACTAAACTGACAGTATGTCAACAATCAATACTCTACAGGACGCTTTCTTAAAAACAGTTATATAAAAACATGAATCAGATTTTGTTCTGTATAAAACTTTTTAAAAGCAAGAATGCAGGTTAACACTTTATTATAGGGACCAATTCCCACTATAAACTTCTTGTTTATAAGCATGCCTATTATTAACATATTGGCTGTTTATTAGAATTTATATTCTGCATGACCATATTCTACATCCTTACTTAACAACTTTACTAAATATTAATAAGCAGGAAATTAGGAGGCAAAAGTCATAATCAATGGTTAGTTACTAGTGAGAACTGGACATTAAAATAAAATGTGACCGCATACTGCAATACCTTTGGCCGAATCACAGCTGTGTTCCGTACAAGAGCTCGTTTTCATTATATTGCTTAAACAGACACTAACAGCTAAGATTACCAACAAGTACAGCTTAAATTTTACAATTTGGCTTGCTTTGAGTCTGAGGAAAGTGAAAGACATCATCTGGCATTTCCCCCAGAGTGAGACTAGGAAATAAATCTTAAGACAACGGTTTGATAGACCTGGTAAGTGTATAATAAGTGGCTGTCACAGGTCAGGAATGTGTAATGGCCACTGGCATTAGTCTTAATTGCACTGCAAGGCTTCGGATGAGTGACGCCTGACAGAGTAGAGATGAAAGATAAAGCAGAACAAAGCTGAACGGCATGCAGCAGATCAGTCGATAAAATAGAACTGAAAGAACGGAGTAAAAAAAAAGAGGTTGTGTGAAATCAAAACAGAGATTCTACGGCGTGATAAAACAGGTTTGCATTTTGATGTGACCTTTAATATTCCTTTGCGGTCTCAAGAGATAATGTAGGGTTTCACCTTGACATTACTGATGACTGAAATTACATGGCTTTACCCAGTAGTTCCTTGTAAATGTGACAAACCAGTTCCAAACAGGAAGTGACTGTGACAGACAGGGGATATCTGGTCATCATCAGCAGATTCTCAGGTGTCCTATCACATGCTCGATCCATCTCCCATGCCATTTTTTCCCACATGCTGGGACCAACCACATAAACAAGCTGCGGCCTCTGCCCACCCTTGCCCTTTTGGCCTGAAGGATTTATTGGTCAGCTGCTCCCAAAAGTCTCTTTAAAAGCAAATGCGCTCCATGTTTTCCACTCAGCCCACACATGCTCTCTTCGTCTGGCATACGTTTATTGCCTCGGCTGAACATTTCTATTAGTTTATCCTCCTACGTCCCAGTCAGCTGAGCTTTATTTACGATCATTACCCAATTATAGCTATTACATACTGTGTCGTACATGACAATTAATGAGGGCAGAATTATGGGGGCAACAGGCCTCACCTGTAAATACCCACTAAAGAGGCACCTTAGCCTTCAGTGGCAGTGCTAATCCCTCAGAAAGAGCGAGACTGTGGCTGGCTAGAGTTTTTAGAGCTTGTGTCTATGGTGCAGTGAGATATCTGAGCCCTCTCCATTAGTCTACCGCAGCGCACTGAGAAAGCACAACCCTATTTCATGCCAGCTCCCAAATAGTGTGGAGAATTTGCGAGGCAGTTAGTGGCCGTCATTAATATCCACCCGGGCCCGGGCTGACAGCTGCTGATTGGAATGGAGAGCCCCTGTAAAGCAGACAGCTACAAATTTCCCTGACAGCTCGGCGTCCATTACCCACAGTGAGCTGCCAAAACAGCAGTAATAAGAGATGCAGAGAGAGAGAGCAGCAAACATGCCCTCTCGCGCAAACTCTCTATCACACACCATGCCACACACACAGACAGAATAACGGCAACCTATTAATTTCTATGCACTCGTGACAGAAGGGATACTGTATTATACACTTGTTGGTTAGTGTAAGGTGAGAACAAGCCCAGCAAAGATGAACTTAATATACATTTTCTTACAGTGATGTTACAGAGTTCAATTGTGCCCGCCCACTTTTACAGCGGCCTTGCTTCTGGAAGTATTTTTCCATTTATTAAAAAACAAATTTTGTTTACAGATTATAAGCCATGAACAAAACCAACCAGGTATGAGGTGAATCACAACATTAAAAATATTGATTTAAATTAAAAAAGCATTTGTAAATCAGACAAAAAGTTAAGAGTGAAACAATGCCAATCAAAACAAATTTGCTAATTTTTACTTCCAGAATCCCACTGTCGCACGCTATTTAACAACCTTCTAGACAGACTAATCACCTTGCCTAATTAATATTCATGAAGTTCCAAGTTCCATGCTCGCGCACACACACACAAACAAAAGTGTGACGGGGAGTGATGAGCCTGAACTAACCAGCAAGCAAATGTGTCACTATTATTTTGATTTACTCAGTCACAGCGCTTCAGTATATACTCAATGTAACATGCATTAAACTGATTTATTGCTCTCTTACATTTCACGCATGGGTCCACTAACGCCCCTACACTGCAGATTGATGCAAGATATTTGGGTCACTTAATTATAGCCAGGCCTTTTTAAGTCCTAAAACAGAGGTGACAGGGTGTTAAAATGCCAGCCAGTTCGACGTGCTGGAAAACCCAGCTTAGGGTGGTAGCTGTGTTTTGGAACATGGCAGCTGGTTTCTAGGTGGTCTAAGCAGGTCTTTAGCTGGTCAACCAGCAACAAACATGCCACCATATACTAAAACACCATGTAGTTATTTTTCAGCAGGGCTCAGTATCTTCCACACATACAATGCGGAATGTGTGTGTGTGTGTCTGAAGTGAAACCGAAATGAGGTTTGGGTCATTGCAACATATCTCGCAACGCCACAGGTAAAGATATTTCAGGATTGTTATTATATTCCAGAGGCCTAACTCCAATATTAACACCTACTTCGGCTTTCTGCCTGATACCCAGCACACATGCACACACACATATATAGCCCCACTTGTTTGTATATGCACATTAAACTCATAGACAAGATACACATGCCCTCCTTCAATCCCCCCCACAACTGCACTGTAATTCTTCCTCCAAGCGACAGGACAACTGGAAGCTCAGGGCGCAATATTTTACAGCTCCCTTTTATTGCATCTCCTCCCCTGCCAGTCTTACCCCCGTCAGCAATAAAACACTCCATAATAAAAGCCCCTCTCCCTTAGCGCCTGCCACACCACCGCCGCAGATAATCCTGCTGGATCACGGCACTCTGCCCGTGCATAGCTGCCAGTGCTGTCGCACGGCTAACCCGATGTCTCTTTCAGCTGGGTTATTATAATGTTCGCTCTTTTATTGCGGCGAGCGTCAATTGAAAAGAGCAGCGCCGCCCTGAAAATCTAGGCGTACAAGCCGTTAACACGAGCCAGGCCCCAAATGGGCCCTGGGAGTTATTCATCATCGGCTCTCGCAGACAAAGGCACGACTTTCCTTCATATTTCTGAACAAAGGCGATATGCACTCAATAAAGGGAATATTACAGCGTGGCAGTGGAGGAGATAAAATATGCCCATACAAAGACAAGCAGCCGCTGTGCTGGGATGTGGATAGATAAACTGAACCAGAAGCTACTTAATTAACTACGATAAAGCATGGGTTTGAAACCAAGATGTGGTGCAAATTCAAGTCTTCTGCATAAGCACCACAGTTTAGAGCATGCACTATATATTTTTTTGTGAGTGATATACTAGTATTTTAATGACATAAGTGCATAATAATTAGTATAATACAGTTTTGCGTAATTCACTACATAGCATCTGCTTCCAGAGTACAGAAATGCTTTGCTACATATAAAGTTGAGTGTGCTGTTACAATGGCTTCATTTCCTGTAATGCATTTTCAATGCAACTCTGACTGTCTGCTGCAATTTGAAAGACCTTCATGGTCATTCCTGTTTTAGCTAAGCACACGGTTGTATCAGAGCACTGCAGGCACCTTGCTCTTGTTAGAAGTGAAGCACTGCTGGCTGTGAAGCCTGCCTGCACTAAATTAGTTCTCCTTTGGAAAGGAGGCCAATGTTTGAACCAATGGCTGAGCATTGCACATCCATGCCAAACTCTAGTGCTGCAGAACACCACATGCTCTCTGTAAGCAATTAAACACACATTCAGACATCCAGGCACAAATAGATGCCTACTTTTTCTTTTTTTACTGTACGGGGTCAAACTACTGTCTAAAATGTCTTGCACAATTTAAAATGTACCTAAAGACCACAATATGCGTTGTCCACCGACATTCAAATGTTTGGGTCTGGAAACATTATTTGAATAAAGACTTATTATTATCTTTTCAGGATCGTAGCATTATAATTGTACTTACTGTCACTTTTGATCAGTTTAATGTGTCCTTGCTCAATAAAAGCATTTATTTAAATCAATCAATACATTTTATGCAAAATCTTTAAACAGTAGCGTACGATGCATTTATATAATATGATGATGCAACACAGAGAACAATAAGTTACTAGTATTTACTTATATCAACAGTTTGGTCATATATAATTTAAATCTATTCTCATCTATTCAATAAATTAGATATATATATATATATATATATATATATATGGTAATATGAACCAGTATTTGATAACAATAGCATTATCAAATTCGTGGAAACATGGGACAAGGTATGTATAGAGTTGTATGAATAAGTACAGTTTGACTATTAAGACATCTTATTATTACATTGTTATATTATTATATTTTTCATACAAACATATATATATGTATTTTCCCACGTTTATTTCTTGGCCTTTAATCTTGAGTACCTATAGAGTAGTACTGCATCCTTCATAATCCAAAAAGTTTTCAGCCAAAAAGGCTGAAACTGAACGAGAGCAGCATCAGCAACGACGTCTCTATGTGGTATATACTGAAACTGTATATATTTGCTTAGTGGTTTTGGAAAATGACTAAGTTCCACTTTATGTCGTCTTTTTTTTTTTTTTAAGCTGTACATGTGGAAAGTGCAGTTTGATGACAACATCGCATGTTGTTTACTTGAAGTGCTCACGCGCCGATAGCTAAGTTAACAACAGAGAGATATTTTAAGCAGTTTTACTCACTGCCTGAGGTTCCAACACACGATCGTGACCCTTTTTCGTTGGGACTGCATTATCCTTAAGAAATAAACAATATGCAAATCCGGCGTCAAACTGGGCCTTGTTTGTAAAAAAAGCGTCTTCGAAATGCAGGGAACAAACAAAAACACTTGCACAACTCCGTTGATGCTCTGTAAAAATAAACTCCATCCACTGGTCCTTTTTTTTTTTTGGTAATCTGTGCAGGGTTGTCTTGCCCTAGCAACCAAAAACACACTTCTTTTGTGACAATTTGGTCTCTCGCTCTGATCAGTGAATGTCTGTGCTCTCAGTGCTCTGCTATACGGGAGCGCGCGCTCTTCCGGGAGAAGTGCCCTTAGGACCCATATAAGGAAATTCCGCTCCATCTAACGTCACACAGAGCCATACTCGAAAAAAACTTTCTGAAACTTGTGACAAACCGGAAGAGGTATTTTTGGAACAAAAATAATCCTTCAAACGTACAACTTAATTTTTGAAACTTTGTCGATGTTTAGCATGGGAATCCAACTCTTTAACAGTGTAAAAAACTCAGTATGCATGAAATAACATTTCACCCCCCCTTTAATTGATGTGTTCGATATAATAAATCCTGCAGTGTTTCCCCAGGAAGACATTTCTGTCTACACAGCTTAGCTCCAAAAAAAGTCATGAGCAGGATGTAGCTATTTTCATAGTCCTCGCCCTAATCATTTTCATGAATAATAAATAAAAAAAACGTACAAAAAAAAAAACACACCAGTTTGTTTGTAAGTCATCTAACTTGGTGTATGTGGAGCTTTATTGTGCTCACAGTTCACTCACTATTTATGACACAGGATGTTCCATCTGGCCGTGTTTCCTGTCTGAGGGCTCTTTCAGGATGTGCTCCCTGGATCTGCTTACACTTCTCTGGGACATCTGTAAGGCACTTCTGGGTGTAATACGGAACCTCTCCCTGATCTCAAAGGGGTTTCTGCTTTTCCCGTTATATGTACATGCTGACAGTCCACTCCACCCCTGCTACGTGAGAGCTTTCCACAACACGGTAATTGTCTGTTTAAGTTAACATTTGCCTCTCACTGCTGTTTTGTCTGAGTGAGGTGTGTAATCAAAGACTCCTATAGTCAGAATAAAGTTCAGGTTCTGTTTTGGCCAAGTAAAACTTGAGAAAAGCATCTCGCAAATGAGTAAAAAGTACAAATTGCATAAAATATTATTGCAAAAATAAAAGTATAAAGTTTAATAAAATACTGTCTGACTTAAAATTTTATTATTTTATTTATTTTACAATTTAATTTTACATAATTGTATTTTATTTTGCATCAGTTTACAGAAAAGTTACACAGAGGTCCTTAAAGAACAAACAGTGTCAAAACATTTTGCAGTAGATAACAGGGAAAAAAAACTTGAGTACTTGTCCATTAGATCAAAAATGAAAAAAAAAAGTATTCAGTTTTTAAAATATTGTTTGATTCGGTTTATAAAATTTAGCAATTACATTTGACATAATGCGGAATGTATATGATGATCCATGGTGCATCTTTCTTTTAGTAAATTGGGTGCTAACACAACACAGACAGTGTGTGCAAATAAACTGCTCCATCGGCAGACAATTCATTCAATGACCACAATGAAATTCTGGATCACAAGGTTTTCTTCTTTAATGAATGCGCAGGAGTGCTGGAGGCTGACATTTGTCAATTACAGGGCAGGAGTTGTTTTTCCTACACTGCCTCACAGATTAGTCCCACATGCCTGCACTCTCGGTCTCTATTGAATCAGTTGTCTTTAATGGCAGCAGGGGGAAATTGAAGGGCTCTGTGTGCGATTTGTCCCATCGTTGTGGAGCAGATGGTGGATATCAGTGTCAGGCTTTGAGTGGAGAGTGGCTCAGGGAACAGGAAATGGCACGGCCGATGGCCAGATCTAAGGCAGCGTGAAAACGCCATTCGTCACACATTTCCATGGCAGCGCCGCTTATTAGCATTACCTGGATATGCATGATAGGGGTTGATGGGTGAACAGGGAACAGGGGACGTTTATGCGTCATCGGGACATACCAACTGATAGACGGGGGGAGGATACTGTGTCGTTTTATATTATAAGGCCAGTATTATGGGAAGATGCACTCAGTTTTTAGAATTCCACTTGTGCTTTGAGTTAGTCCAGTCATGACATACATCATCCATCTGAAGGTGGTAAAAACAAGATTTTGCAGGAATGTACTAACACTAACACACACACTAACACACACACACACACACACACACACACACACACACACAATGAGATAAGGATAAAGAACAAGAAGTGGTGAGATAAGCTGGACAAAGAAGTGAAAGGTAAACATCCTGTCTACGTGCTTTGAGATTGAATGTGTTTTCTTCTCACACTGATCACAAACCACAATATCCCACTACAACACTATTGTTAACAGAATCACTCAAACACCAAACCCTTCCGTCTGTCACAAAACTAAGCACTCGGAAGAGATAGTTTGCTCAAAAATCATTCTTTACATCATTAATAATTCAAAGGTATCATTTACCCACATGTTGTTGAAAACCTAATATCCATATACAGTATCATTAAAAAAGTTTGGGGTTAGTAAGGAAGTTTATACTTTTATTCAGCAACAATGCTTTAAATTAATCAAAATGACAGTAAAGATATTGATAATGGCACAAATTCTTTCAAAATTCAAATAACTGTTGTTCTTTGTAACTTTATATTCATAAAATAACTATTTCCACAAAAACAAGAAGCAGTACAACTGTTCTCAACATTTATAGTAATAAGAAATGTTTCTTGAGCACCAAATCAGCATTACAAAGATTTCTGAAGGATCATGTGACATTGAAGAATTTTTTTTAAATACATTTTAAAATATATGAATAGAAAACTGTTATTTTAAATGTTATATGTCCCATATTACTGTTTTACTGTATTTTTGGTCAAATAAATGCAGCCTTATCAAGTGCAAGGGGCTTCTTTCAAAAAAAAAAAAAAAAAGGTTATGACCCCAAACAGAATTTATTTTAGCTTAACGTCAAATCAGCTGCATAAAGACTGAGAAATTCTTAAAATTAGTGTTTCAAAATAAATATACGAGGATTAGTAAAGAATGACAGAATTTTTGGTTAAACGATCCCTTGCAGTTTGATCTTATCAAATCAATAATTAATGTGTCAGATGGGGGCAGAAGAGAGCGAAGCTAGATTACCAAAAAATAGCAACATCCACCACTTCGCAGGAGTTCACACGCAGAGGCATGAACTCAACAGTCCGTGTTGGACAAATACTAGCGGGGAGGCACTTCTTCTTGCCAGAGCACCTTCTGCTAATGTCACGTTAGTGTCAGTCAGCTTTAATTAGTCTGAGTTCATGTTAGCTCACCGGTGAATGTACTCCCAGCAGGTGACTTTGGCAGCGAGGCAGAGCAGCATAACGACCTTGTGAGAATTTATCTGCTTTTATCTCCCCCTTTTCCTTCCACAGTAAAATCGTTTGTCACAGATTAGCATGTAGCTGTATGCCGTTTCGTGCCGCCTGGTGCCATTCTGAAATCTTCATTGTTGTTGTTGTTACTGTTTTTGACTCGGTTGATGAGGGACAAAATTATAGTGCTCTCCTGATCTTGGATCCGTTTCAATGACAGCTCACCTGTTATCTACTGCTGCCACTTCAGAGGTCAGAGTAAGTGGGAGTGTGGCCAATCCGTACCAGGCAAGTACATTGTGCTCCATTCTTTCTTTAAGCTCATTAAAGCGCTCCCCTGTTACTCTCTTTCCCCACACACCTACTGCACACCCTTAAAAATCTATAAAAATGCTTTCTCTCTTCCAAATACCTGTGCTTAGCTCGCCCCGATGACAGGAGCGAATAGTGAAGCGAAGTTAAAATGGCCCTAAGCCCCAGCAGCCTTAACCGCAGTCCCTCAACATCAAATAGACATCCAAAGCACACTTGAAGCCCTGCTAATGCGAGCCAATTGAAGTCTCCAGACCTGCGCCAGGCCGAGCAGTATCGCTTCCCCTTGGCAGTCATCTCTGTGGTTAATCTGATCACAGTGTAGTGTTAACAACACATGGCCTGGCCCTGGAGCCTGCTCTAAATGAGGTTAGATCCCAAGCAATACCTTGATGAATAATTAAAATCCCAGACGCAGAACTTGAAGTGACTTAGCCAGCAACCCTGGGGTCTAATCACATGGTCATGCCATATTTGGCCATCTATCCAATGCCATCGCCATCACTCACTCTATTTTTCATATGCCCTCGTTCTTTCTCGCATACACACACACACACACGTGCAGTCATCACTATGGGTTGTTGGGCATCTGCCAGAGCTGACAGTGAGCATGATGGCCATGTTATTCTCCTTTGGGCTCACAGTCAGACAACTGCTGGCAACTGTTAGTTAAAACAATCTGCCCTTATAAACAGTGAACATGTCTTTGACGTTGATCATCATGCTTTTTTTGTCTGTGTTTGTGTGTGACATTTTGCCACAGCATTTCAGACACACACCTTTTTTACCTATCATAACTTCATTTTCATAGGTAATCTGTGACATTTAGATTAGATTACCAACCCTATAGTAAATACATTTACTAATTAATATTTCTCAGTACCTGTGTAATTACATTGTAAAAAAATAAGTGCAACCAATCTACATTTTGCATTTTGAAGTTGAATTTAAAAAGTGAGGTTAATTTTGAAAGGACATGATGTTAACACTACGACTAATTATATTTTTTCTTACGTTAACATTCTAACGTTAATGAAAAAGTCGGTCTTTTTCTGTGCTCAATTTTTTGTTTTTTCCCCCGTGCAATATTTTTGTCAGATTGCACAAACATATAACATGCAAATAAAATAAGATTGTAAGAGAAAATTGACTGTACCAAAGTAAACAAAATCTTCATCTGTAAACAAAATAGGTCTTTCAAGAGTTTAGAGCACTGCATCTTATCAGCGAGTCTTGAGCTTGGTCTGCATGTCACTTATGAGAAAGACAAAAACATAAATATTACACCAACATTACAACACTTCACTGACACACATGACTTCCAGTGGTTCAAGTCTTTGCAATGTGAAAAATTACAGCTTATATGATACAATATAAATACCAAACCAAAAAAACATTCCCTCAATGGGAAAGTTGTATTTACTGCTGTAGAAACATTAAAACAAAGGCTTGCATACAAATCCAGTGTGACATCAGTTCTCTTTCACCCTTGAGTGGGAGCCATTAGGGACATCTTTGTATATGCCAAAGTGCCAAAGGCCTTCATCCATATCTAAGCATCAGTTTAAAGAAGCCAATATACGACATAAAACGATTCCAGATAAAAGAGATTAAAGAAGGGTTCGCCATTTTCCACGCAGTCTCACTGACAGAGACATGAGGCATGGTGACCTTCTGAATCTAATTTATAAACATAAAAGATATTGCACTGCCACAAAAGTATCAAAGGACTCAGAGAGAGAGGTAAAAAACCGTGAACGTGGAAAAAAAAAAATGTTTGACTACTCAATGGTTCTCTGTGAGCATGATGTGTCAAGGTTGAAAATGATGAAGAATATGAAGACAGGGATTAGACGGGAGATTGTTTCTCTATTTTACTGACTTGTATTCAGCTACTCTGCGTTGATGCTGGTGATAAATGTCTAACCACATCCGTGTGGCACCTGGGGAACTGGGACAGAGGGAGGAAGGGCCACACAATTTCAGATTTATTTGCCTGCAAGTGCAAAAAATGCAGTTCCTGCAATCAAATTACCTCATGCTCTCTCTTCAATGACCAAGGGAATCAAAAATATCTAAAATTGGATTTTTTTTTTTTTAGAAGGGCCTTTAGAAACTCAAATGCATGTGGTTGTTTTTTTTTAAACCACAACTATGGGACTGTTTTCATTTCCTCCAACCCTTACTAGCATTTTTTTTAAATATATAAATAAGGTTTTCTGATAAAAAGGCAGACCCAGGGTTATATAATCTATTAAATCTTACTATATGCCCCTCTTCTTTGAGATTAAGCAATATTTTTTTCATAGGGCCAACCCAGAAGTAAGTAGACACTATAAACAGTTATTCATAAATGAACAGCAACACTTTAAACAGTTTTTACAAAGTTCCTCTGAATTACAGCTATTATGCGTAAAAAAAAAAACACCATAAACATGACATAAAAATCAGTTGAAGTGTGAAAAAAAAAAAGAAAACTGGATGGAAATTGCACGGTGCTGCCCATCAAACAGAGTCAGGCCTGCTGTGATCTCCATGAGTTCTTGACACCTGTGACGCATGTGCCTCTTTTGTTTATGTAGAAATGGCAGTATAAACATGTGTCCTCCCTGGAGACGTATGGTAAATTTACCTTTTCCCCTCGACACTGGACCGAAACATCAACATTAATCTTTCTCTCAATGAGACAGAGAGAACATTTGTAGACATAAGGCCAGTCGAGTTAGCCAAGACAAACCTCTCATATCCTAAAAATGCCAAGAGCCCCGCTCTTATGCCAAAAACCACAGCAGGCCTTAGGTGGTTGGAGAAATCTTTCCAATGAAAATGTTTACATGAAGAAAGCCCCTTTTTTCTTCTGTATAAAGTCGAGCTGGGGCAAAAGCCACACTGACACACATAGTGAGGGTCGTAAGTATAGCAACCTGCTGACAAACATGCTGTATACTCAAAATGTGACCCTCTTCAGCAGAGAACCTTCACTCACACTCTTGAACTAAATGTAAACTTGCTATTTGTCTCTCTGTCTTTTCACTTCACCACACACATGCAAATACATATGTTGAACATACTAAACCAGCCTCATTTCAGATAATACAAACATTACCCAGTCAACAGGACCTAACAGACCACATCTTAACCCCAAACGGGGCTTTCTGACAGACAAAACAGCCATTGTGGTTATACTTGCATTCCTCAGAGCCAGTAAAGACGTCTGGGACGAAGGCTTGACAGGGAAGCCAAATGATGCAGTCTAAGGAATATATTCATGATGATAAATTCACTGGAATGATGAAATTCACAATATACTGAAGATATAATAATTCCTTACATTTATATAGCCCTTTACTGGGTACTCAAAGCGCTTTACATTGTGAGCAGGTATCTCCTCGTACATCACAAGTGTGCAGCATCCACCTGGATGTTTAATTAATTATTATTAATTTATTGGCTGTTTATTAGTACTTATAAAGCACATATGCTGCATGATCATATTCTACATCCCTAATCCTACCCAATACATTAACTTAACAAGTACCTTACTAGCTATTAATAGCGGCAAATTAGGAGTTTATTGAAGCAAAAGTCGTAGATGATTTGTTAATGGCAAGAATTGGACCTTTAAATAATACAAAATATTTTAAAAAATACTAGAAAATACTTCTATGCCACTATAATAGCGTGTGCTGTTTAGGTACAAGGTGGAGTAATTTACCTTACCTGTACATTTATTAATCACTTACTATTATTACTGTACTGTATTATTTGTTCCACATCCAGCATACCAAATACAGTCACTTTATTTGCTTACACAGGCCAAAGTTTGTTCCCCTGTGTGCGCCTGTGTTCTTATGTGTAGATTGTGTTTTGCCTAGGGCTCAGCCATGTCTGCACCTGCATACAGCCAAATAATGAAGAGTTGTATGAAGGTGACAGAATGGGTAGCAGGTATACAGTTGAACCCGGCCCAAACCATCTGATCAACTGTTTTCTGTCACACACATACACAAACGCATGTGCACACACCTACCGCACAGGTATATTTATAGTGCACTGACAGAGCCGCAGACAGATGCCACCTTCAAGCAACAATCTCCCGGGGAAAAATACAATGTGTGCACATATACAGCTCACCAGCGAACTGCAGATCGCACAAACAAAGCAGAACGCGAGAACTAAATCAACCCACGTATAATTCAGCTTGATTGTGCCTGTAAGGCTGTGATAAACACACATGCATGCTTTAAGGCCCGCAGTTTTCTCTCCGGTATGGGAGTTTGCTGTTTATAATGTATGAGTGACCGGAGACAGTGGTAGAGCTGTCAGGCTTAATAAGATGAAGGCTGAACTTTATGTATCCATACAGGAGAAGGGGGGCGGATGGGCTTTGGAAGTGATTTTCACTAACTCTCAAGCTGTAGCTCCTCTAAGCTAGGCCCTGCAGTGAAGTGATAAAGAGGAAGAGAGACGGATGGGTACCCGGAGTGGTCGAGGGAGAGATATATAAAAAGTGGAGGACAAAGAGAGAGAGAAAGGGGAGGGCTGTGCTTCTCAACCTCGAAGCACATGACGCGGTGTCGCAACACATCAGTACTCAAACACGGCACGGCAGAGCAACAACCGCCAACCACCCCTCCAGATCCTTAATAATTTACTGACGGTAATGCAGCGGGACAAAAGATGTCATAATTTCTCATTTGATGTCATCAATAAGAAATGGCATTCAATCCCACTTTGCATCTTTAGGGGGAATATTCAGTAAACAAAGCTTGACAGTCAGTGACAAGGGGAATTTGGATCGAAAATTATCACCGGTTGTCGTGTTTTAAACCAAACCTTACAAAACTGTACAAAAGCGAACGACAATTACAAAACTAGAGCAATCTCATTGCAGATCACAGGGTTCTAATTGTGTGTGTCTAATGTGCAGTAGGCAGCTATGTTCATCTGCCCACATAACTGCAGGCTGGGAGCGAGACAAAATGTGACCCTGCCATTCTCAATGTGTTGACAGTGCTTTAATTCAACATGATACCAGACACCCGCAGCCTGCCCCGGCCTGCTAGATCTAATGCTAGTTTTATACTCTCAGAGGCACTTAAAATACACAAACGTTGCTCCGGACCACAGGGGAGGGGGGGCAAAAAACGCTTAGCTCTGAAGCTACTCACATATTCGCATGGTGGCTTTTCCGAGCAGTCTGTCATATCGATTGTTGCCTTTTTGAAGCATGGTTGGATGTCAAAGTGAAATGGAATCATTGTGAAGCTGAATTTGGAGTAAGGGCAAAGGAGAGATGCATGCCAGAAATGGTGTTGACATGTCCAGTATGACCTGCCGTGCTCCAGCTAAAAGTATTTAAAACAAATGTATGATTACATGACTACAATGTTATGATTACAATTTTAATATTGTTTAATATGTTAATATTTTTTACAATTGTGAGGGCAAAGCTGAATTCTCAGCAGTCATTACTCCAGTCTTGAGTGTTATATGATCCTTCAGAAATCATTCTAATATGCCAATTTGGTGCTCAAGAATATTTTGTCCTATTATCAGTCAAAAACAGTTTAATATTTAATATATATTTAATATTTTTGCTTAATATTTTTGTGAAAACCAGAATACATAATATAATTTTTTGATGAAGCTTTTGAATGGTAGCGTATATATAAATGAACATTAATTGAGATTAATACATGTTCTGAGCAGCACCTAAATTACACTTTTCCTTGTACATTATCTGAATTGCACCTAAAATCTTGCTGACATTGACAAAACAGGTCTGTGGGTTTGTTGCATCAGCTACCCATATAAAGTGTGAAGGCTGTTCCTGCCAAAGTGGGCTTCTTTTACAGCTCACACAGGCAGGCAGAGCCGACACACAATCCCCTCGCTGACGACCAGCACTGACCTCAGCTGCTCAGAGCGAGGGAGAGGAGGGAACAAGAGAGAGAGATGAAGAGGTGACAACAGTGCACTGCTGTGAAAGACAAGGGCTCCCATGTACCCCGAGAGCTTGGTTTTCAGCACCCTCAAGCCGTGCCCCTTCATCCTCATGCCACCCTCTACAGCTCAGCAGTCAGTACTCCATTACTCATGCCATGGCAGACAGAGATGAGCAGATAGAACTTAGAACTGTCTCCAGATAGGCCAACAAATAGAGGCGTATAGCTTACTGTAACATATAATTTCAGTTTATTTTGTTTCAAGCAAAGAAGGTGTTATTTTTTAAATGGTTTTAGCTTTTGGTTAACTATAAAAACCCTGGTTAGAAATCATTTTCCAAACTATTTTTTTTCCAGTTGATGAAAGATAAAACACTGATAGCCAATCAGAATCCACCCAACTTTAAAGAGCTGGAGCATTTAAAGCGGTAGACGACAAAACGCAGAATGGTAACATGCCTTGGTGTGGACACTACTCACCATTTTATCTTAGTTACCGTTATTGGTTTGAATGGGTCTAAACTGCTAATAATTTACCTGAAACTAAGAAAACGTCATTCATAATCAGAAAAGTTTTCTATGCAATTGCCCTCCCCGGTAACCTAAGAAAATCAGCATGCACTGCATTTGTAATAATGGAGTTCAGAGTTCCCTGACCTTCTCTTAACACTCATGTAACTGGATATCAAGATCAGTTGCATGACACCTCAGTTAATATTTTTACCCGTAAATACCCTCCTTAGCCCACGTAGCAGATGCAAATATAGCCATTGCCAGGAAAGTTGTGCAATATCATTGGAAAGTTCAGCCCATTAATTAGTGTGTAGTGAAGTCAGGTTCTTTTAGAAGCCGTGCGCTCTGACGGAACCGCAGCCCACATGCTGACACGCTATGATGATTTCACATCAACACATTTACGGTCGTGCTGCCCTCCCAAGCGCGAGATTGAGTGGGTGGGGTCATTAAAACAGACCGCAACAGACCGAAATAACAGGCCTGAGTGTGTGAGTGCAGGACCCCTCTCCACAGGAGGCTGGCCTTGCTCCTAAATGACAGGAAAAATAACACACTGAGATGCTCCTGCAGAGAGATCCAGTTTCAGCAAAAATCTGCTTGCATCTGTCAGAATGAAAGGCAGCTGGAGGGCCGGCAAACTGTGTAAGCATCCAGTATAAAAACAAGATCCCTGTTACAATACACGGCATTTAGTGAGCGGACCAGTGAAAGGCCTCTCAGTAATCCTGGCCCGCTCTCTGCAAAGCACTCTCATTAGTATCAAGGGACTCAATATTTGCAACCCTAGTTTAATGCTGTTTATATTTACACTTACAACATGGACCGCTGCCAATTCATGTGCCGGACCATTTCATCTGGCAAGCTTTTCTCTGTTTTTTTTAACTCTCCATTCACGTGGCATTAAACACTTGTAATAATCCATCTAAAGCAAGCTATTTAGAGAGAGGAGGGGTAGATTACAATGATGTACTGGAAAGTTTTGCTAGAATGCACTCTGTTCTCGAGTGGAGGTTTAAAAATACACTCAGCCCGAAATGACACTTGCTTCTGTGGTATTAAAGTGATAGTTCAACCAAATGATAAATGAATTGTTCACACAAAAAAAAAAGAAAACATTTTCATCATTTACTCACACTCATGTTGCTGTGAAAACTTTTTTCTCTGTAAGAAGACATTTTGAGGGATGTTTCAGCTGTTTTAGTATTTTTGTAATATGAAGGTATTTTTCATATTAATAATATATATTTTGATTTACACATTGAATTGTGTAGTGTTTTAGGGTCGAAGAAAACATCAGTTTATTCAGTCATGCACAAGTAAATAATTAACAGAATTTTCTATTTTGGGTGAACTTTCATTTAAAGGGCTATTTCACCCCAAAATTTTAATTCTGTCATTAGATCATCTCACGACTATTTTATTGATGACCTTACTATCATTCTGGGCCTTTAACTTGTCAGTTATGTTGCTGTCTATGCAGGGTCAGAAAGCTCTTGGATTTCGTAAAAAATATCTTCATTTGTGTTCTGAAGATAACCGAAGGTCTTTTAGGTTTGGAACGAAATGAGGATGAGTAATTAATGACAGAACAGTTAATTATAGTTAACATTCTTGGCCTTCAAGCGAAATGGCTTTCCACTGAATCTGTGGTGCTATACACCAATCATAATGGCTATACACCAATCATAATGGCTATACACCAATCATAATGGCAAAGTGACCTGCATTGCAGATGGAAACATTATAACAACTTAATGCAAGAGATTGACCATAAAGTGACTCTCATTTATTACCCGGTCATGCATTGCACCCAAGCAGATGAGAGAAAATATAATAATATTCGTCCCCTCAGATTCCATTTCCACTATCCAGGCCAGCTCCTCCCATAGCCGTATATGAAAGCAATACCCTTCGTCTTTTTTCTGCTAATGTGTCTTCCAGCCCTGGGGCTTAAACAGTGGGCCATGCGTATCAGATAAAGCCAGATAAATGGACCAGGCAGACGGATGGCACCAGGTAGGCAGCGGGCTTTTATAGAGCGCCGCTGCGGGCCATGAACCAGGACTGTAGGTTGTGATGAGGACTAATCCTCGATGAATGCAGTATGGACTGAATCGAAGCAGCATGTGTGGTAATCTCCTCCAGTCTCTCACAGCTACTGCCAACCTCACTCTTTGTAGTGGGTGCCAACCTGGGTGGCGAGGGGAGCTCAGAGACACTATTAAGCAGGGATGGCATCTGGGAGCCGCTCATTCCAGCACTGAGCTCCAAAGCCCAGATTTTCGCAGAGAAATAAAGGGAACGGTGGGAAGGAAAGGGGGAGAATGAGTCTTCTGGGCTTATTTTCGGCTTAAGTAAACAGCTTGAGTGTCATTAACATCTTACATTTACATTTGCAACAACAAATAAGACGTGGACTTAGCGTAAGGGCTTTGCGACAGGATGCGTGACGAGATTGAGTTTCTTACACAACAAATCAGCAAAATCCTGATTTACAAATGCACTTTAGTCTCTGGTGATCTTCCAACCTGAGATCAAATCAGACCTTGAAAAGTCTATAGCAAATCTAATTAGTTTCTCCCTCTGATCCAAAAACATAATCAGCCTAAAAACGCTCTCCTCTACACGGTGGACTTAAGTGCAGTGGGCTGCGGGAAAGAGATGAGCGCGATTTCTCTCTTCCTGCGCACGGTGGTTAAATTATAGAAGAGGAGCCCATGAGAACAGAGACTACCCTTCCAATCTCTTTTCCTCCTCTTCCTTCCTTCCCTCCCACAGAATGAATTAACACCCTCCGCTGCCACCTCTGATTAAAAAAGCTCATTGGAGAGAGATTTGTAATCATTTGTCTATAATGAATTCTTAGAACCCTCACCCCCAATTCTCACCTGCCACAGCCTGCAGACACACTCACAAAGGATATAGAAAGAGATGAGGAAAAAAGTGAGAATAAGCTACGATATTACCCTCCCTCCTATTTTTAATATAAATTCTTGATACTCCGTTTTCTACTTTTTTTTTTTTACTCTTCCAGGCTGACAACCTAGTTTTGTTTTGAGGTCTTTTTCTTTATGCGATTTCACATTCATATGGAAAGAAATGATATACAACCACACAATTAATAATGTGTAGTGATCTGCGATATGCAAATGATATTCAAATTAGGGCTGTCAATTTGTTAGTTGGATGTGTTTTCTCATTCAAAAACAGCTGGACGGAGCTAGTGCAACGGAATGAAACATAATCTTGAAAAATTCTTTTAAATTGACAGAATGTCTTGAATATGTAAAGTTTATGGTGCGTAGAGCCAAAAAGCAGCAAGACGTGATGCAACAGCCAGTGACATGTTCATAGACCAAATATTTAATAAAATGCCATCTATAAATTTATCCTCTGACAGATTGACAAGATGCAAAGTGGAATGTATTTTGTACTGTAAGCCAGTGATAGGCATATGCTTAAAATAAGAAAATAAAACTATTAAAGGAGTGTCACTATGCAACAATTTAGAAAAAGGTTCTGTAATTATCGAAATGTAAAAAATAATAGACTGACTTTTAAATCAATATCACTTTTCAATAGGCACTTTGTGTACTTTTTTCATTAGTTAATGCAATAACTTGAAATATAATACTATAATACTATAATATTTAACACATTCCTAAGTCTTGCTTAGAGTTAATGTCTAAAAATACTAACAATACTTTTATAATGACAATAATACATATAACATAAAAAATACCCACACATATATACACCTGCATGCATATGATAAATAAATAATTACTGACATATTTATTTTCATTTATTGACAGTAATTGCAATTCAATTGATTAATCAGCATATCATGTACATTTGAATTCTTATTCATTTGTCAGCCCCAACACATACCTTTAACAATGTTTCAGGACATGTCCACATAGCTAGCGCTTACTCTTGAAGTGATTTGAATATTACATCTTTTCCCACATATCTCAGTTTTCATTAACTTATAAATAGCTCCCAATCGTGGCACATTACTCAAGGGTGCATATATCACAGTTTGAAACGCAATCCAAATTTGTCTTTATTAATAACCTTAATATATCATTGGAATGCAGAGTGTGATGGATTAAAGGCCCTATATATCCCATGCAGAGCTGATTAATTTGTGCTCTGGAGGTTCCCGCAGCTCTCTTGCCCTCCTAATGAATGTGCACAGCCAGCATGGACACTGTTGCCTCTGTGACCTTTCTGTTTGAGTGCCAGGCCATCTGTCTCCCTGTGTGCACATGCTCCTAACCTGCACTCGAACGGACGCTGCTTCGAAGGCATCACCCTCTCTTATATCTCAAATATGAATCAATGGCGGTAGAAACCTTGAGCTGGGGGTTTACGCAGGTGCAAGAGGAGAAAACCACAAGAAAGTATGAAGGTTTTCACACCTAAGGGATTCGCTGTCGAGGTGCTGGAGCAAATTCAATTACTTATTCCAACCTGCTTTTATTAATGCAAGGCAGACGTGAGTGTTTAATATCGCGCTTTGCTTTTTATTACATGTACGGCTACCTTCATGGCATGATATTACATGCGGCAAAGCTCTTTAGTCCCAAATCTGTTCAAGTAATAGATTTAAAATGATACCTTCTGATATGTCAGGTTTCATTTTGACGTTGCGGTGTATGCGCATATGTCAAGCATGAAATCTGCCAAGGCAGTATGATCTGTATGCCACAGTCTCATGTCTCAGCCTTAATAAAAATGACACATTGGCTGTTTATGATAGAGACGGAGAGGGTATTACCTCTTCCTGCTGAGCGACGTGCCGTGGTGACTGGTGGCAGTGGCGAGGTGACACGGGGGAGGGAAGCAGACAGGTGGCGCACATTTGGGTGTGATAAATCTGCTCTTCTGTGGCAGGGAGCATCCTTGGCTCAGAGCTGCTAGAAATGTCAGCTAATGTGAGTCTCACTCAGGAGGTTAGGCAAGAAAGCACTCTCGGGGGAGACGCGAGAAGACAGCGAAGAAGTGGAGACAAGGAGAGTGGGTTCCCCAGGGGGCCTGGCAGGTAGTCTGTCTGCTGGGCAACTTTCCGCCTGAGGTAAAATAATATGGTTGCTGGAAAGGTGACACTGTCCTCGACTGCACTGCAATCATTTCTTCTCTAATGATGCACCTGTATGTATGAGAGATACTTCTTGTGTGGGGCTCAAGGGACAACTGATCATCAGACATGGATCCAGGTCATTGTTTACAAACCTAAAGTCTTAACCTATGCTACTGTGTCGAAAATACAACATTGATAAAGCAGAAATGTATTTGTCATATTGGACTTCAAAAGGCTAACTCATCTCATGCAATTCATACTATAGCTTTTTGCCAGCCACATGACTATACTGACTATAGGATCACCATTATCTCATTCCAAATCACATTCTTTCATCGCTGGAACCAGAATAACTATCAGTGTATGGACAAAGTTACAATTTTCACGAAGAGTAATTAATGCTAGAAAATTGCCATATACAAGTATAATAGAACAATTAGAAATATTAATTCAAAGGAAAGAAAAACAAGACATAATAAACCAGTGCCAAAGTATAATAAAATAACAATAAAAGGGTCATAAAATATAATACACAAGAGGAAAAGAGTGACACTATATGCAACAATATATTTTACCTTTACAATTATGTTAAACATTAAAATAAAGTTTGAAATTTTTTTTATGAGAAAAACTTTGGTGCCATTTGCTATATACTGCAACTAGTCAGTTTTAAATTTATATGTGCATTCATGGAATCCATTGCTGTAACATTTGCTTTATAAAATTATAACACATCAAATATAGCTGGCTGTTTAACATTCTAGGGGCCATTCACACAAAACACGTTTTGCATTTCACTGCACTGCTTTTCCATTCTCAAAACTTTTGCAGCATCTTGCACATGACACAGCATTCTAAAAACACAGTGCTCAAGTTAAAGGAAGTACAACAAAAAAGCGTGTCTTTATGCCTTTCATCACCATTCTACTGCCCTGCATCTGTGGTTTTTAACTGAAAAAAAAAAAAAACTGTTTTATGTGAACCTGCCCTAATGCAGTTCTCAGCTAAAAATATTTAGTATATTTTATAAATGTTAATTGCCAATTCATGTGTAGGCATTTAAATATTTTTTGCTGCACTTTTTGTATTTTAGAGCAGTTAACACTCTAGCTTGAAGTCTTGAAGTCATTTCAAAAGTTTCAAAACATTTTCCAATTAAAGTTCTCAAAACTATGACTCAGATTTGACTCAAGACAGTCACTAGACTCTAATTCATAAAAACTCTGTTGATTTTTTGTCTACTGTTTAGATCTCACATGTAGCTGAAATATTGTGTAGTCGTAAAACCAGAGAATACATTTCCTAAGAGGTTGTTCGGCGACTGATCTTATAGTTGGTCTTTAGTCAGACCCTGTAGGTTTGATGGAGAATAAGACGTGAATCACTGGCACCATCCAATAAAACTTCAGGGGCATTCAACCACCCACTCACTCTTACACACACACATAATCTTTTATCAAGTTTTGTGCCTCATGTGTAATCTCTTATCTCTCCCCAACAGCAACCTGCCATCATAATCGTCAGTTATAGCGGCCCATAATCTGCAGGGGAAGCTGAACTGATCTGATGGCTATCACTACAAATCTCACTGCAAATCACTCAAATGACACAGAGAGCCACCGCACACCGAATCCACAAACCACCGCTGAGAATGGTACTGCTCATACCGCATAAATACAGGAAACAAATTCTGAACAGCGGAAGACACATAAAAATATCTACCCACCACAATTCATTTCTGTGAGCCAAGTCTTGGACAGCCTAGACCAATATGTCATCCTAAATGGGTCTGTTGTTGGTCATTCGCTGTGCAGGATTTTCACTTTGTGCCACACTGCTGATCAAAGCACAAAGCCACCATTAGATGAGCAGAGCATTCCAGATCTGCTGCAATTGGCGTCCATTAGAAAGTACTCATGTGTGTGAGTGTGTGTACACTTGAAACAAACCCCTAACAGTTTTTACCATTGTTTGAGAGTCATTACAGTGCACTGATGTTGGATAATAGTGGTTGATTGCAGATCCTTTGTCCTGCATTGTGTGGTTTTGCATTAAGCGGGATTGTGCTGTGACATGCCTTATGAAGCACAAAATCACAAATAGATTTTAAATTAAGCTCTATTTGTGTCTTACTTGTATGTACTGTACATTTCTATTATTCATTTCAAAGGATAATGTCTTTGTAACCGAAATGTGGGGGTGTGTGGGGTAAGTTGTGTCAGTGATAGATGAAGAGATGAAGTGATAATAATAATAATAGTAGTAATAATAATAATAGCAGCAACAATAATAATGTATTTTATATTCACCAATGCAGTAAAATCAGAAATATAGTTAAATATTATTACAATTTAAAAAAAAAAAAAAATATATATATATATATATATATATATATATATATATATATATATATATATATATATATATATATATATATATATATATATATATATATATATATATATATATATTATATATTAAAATGTAATTTTATTCAGCAGGCATTCTCCAGTCTTCAGTGTCACATGATCCTTCAGAAGTCATTCTAATGCTGATTTGCCACTCAAGAAACATTTCTTATTATCCATCAATGTCAAAAAAAAGTTGTGCTGCTTAATATGCTTCTGGAAATATTATTATGCAATGGACAGAAAATTCTGTTCAAAAGAACCAAATGTATGTATTTATAAGTATTAACTGTGACTTTTGATCAATCTTATTGATGCCGATAAGAACTTTTAAATTATAGTATGTATAAAGGGCAAGATGTCATTGAAAATGTTATAGATATTATAATAATATAGTCTTGTAATTTCATCTGATAGCTGACATCAAAAAATAAAAATGCATTAATAAGAAATGTGTTAATAAAAAAAAAATACAGCTTAAACCATTAACTTATACTTAAATAAAATATAGGTGTTTAACTGGTGTCTTTCAGGTGTGAAAAACAAGTAAAAATCTTTTTTTAACAGGTGTCAGATGACTGCTGTCAATGATGTCCCCTCCAAAAGCCCCTCTGTATCAGACATCCGTGGTGAAACCAGGCCCGAGCATTTTATCATCACATGGTGCCTGTGCAATGAGTCGATCTGGTGCAGCTTCACATCCTCATTCATGCCGAAGCATCATAATGTGAGCTTAACATACAAGTGAACGCTTGTCATCCATTTAGCCTCTCTTAACTGTAAAGCTTGCCTTACTCCCCACCAAAGTCAAACCAAGCAGGCATTCATCAGCTCTTGAGGGAAAAAATAGAAAGACGGATAACATTTAAATCCTTGCCAATTAGAACCGGTTGCTTCATGACAGTAGAATAATTTAATGATTCATTTATAGTTACATTTTCCACCTCTAGGATAATGAGGCAGAATGCATTCCGAACTAATAATATTACAAAACAGTGTCGAACACATCCCGCCACTTTCAAAAAGAGGATGGCGAAAGCTTTTCTGGCTTGTCACATCAATTACACGCTGCCATCCTAATTCACACCACAAAAAAAAAAAGTGTGAGGGGAGGAATGTGAAAGAAAAAAAAATCTGGAATCAATCCAGTCATGCACAATTGTGTATTATATAAGATAAGCAGACCAATTATAATAAGTCTTTACAATCACTGGCAAACATAGCATTCAGTTGTCATGCTGCTTTTGTTGGAAGCTGTCAGTTCCCCCCTCTCTTTACGCATGGCTGGCCATGCCTGGTGGACTGTAACCATGTGGCACTGATGGCCCCCAGTACACACACACACACACACTCACTCACCGAGCAAGAGAAAGAGGCAGGGGACTCAAGCTTGATCTATTTCCACCGGCCTTGGGGTCTGTTTCACACACCCTCACAGAGCTGACACCAGAACTAACATGTGGATGTGAAACCAGAGATGGGCTGCCATTACTTGACCTCCTGCGCTCCCGAGCATCCTGTTAAACTACAACACACACATGTTAGAGGGAGGAGGCGCTGCCTGGGTAAACAAACCAGACAGGAGATGAGATGAGACAGAGGGAGTGAGCATGCCATTCAAGTAAATTAATAGATTAATTGTTTGCAATTAAACGATTTGTTTTAATTGAAAAATCATTGGTTGCTTGTTTGTGTGCGATCACTAGGAGTGAGCATCCAACCCCCCATGCCCAGAGATTAGGGATAATGAGACTCGGGAATGAAGTGCATGATAGGGCATGGGATAAGCCGAGTCAGCCTACCACACAAACACACACACTCGCTCTCATCTGACCTCTCTCTGGAAATGAGCTCCACACTCCAAGCTCTCGTGGGTAATCATATATGGAGCTGCCCATGATGACAGTTAATTTGAAACTATCTGGCTACTCCGCATGCCCCCTGCTTCCCCTCTCCTCTCCTGCCTGTCTGCCTGTCTGTCCGTCTTTCTCTCACTCGCCGCTTCTTCCTTTGTCTCTTTCCTGCTACCCGTCTGTCTCTACCTCCCGATGCTCCATTAGAGCCAGTTCTCCATGCTCCCGCAATCAAATTAATTCCCCACATTTTCCCAAGGAACCCCCATCGTTCTAGAGTTAATGTTTTTAATTCAATTGGAGCAATCCATATCCAGGCCCATTTCCTGTTTGGTTGTGCCAGAGAGCCCGTCTGCGGCATCTCGATAAAGGCGCACACGCGTGGGCATCGCACCAACGAGCATGCGAGACCGCCTGCCGTGTTTACGTCGCTTCATCTAGACAACAATGAAAAGCGAACACACACACACACGTGTGGAATTGGCTGGGCTTCTTTTCTACTGTAGGGGAAATGCCGCAGTAGCCATTAATGTTTCACAACACATCTGTATCGCTGATATTTTTTTCCGCCCCGTCTCATTGCCAAATAGATGAAGCGGGGGGGAGGGGGGTCCGCGTCTGTTTTGAAGCCAGGGAAATGGTTTGTGTGCTGCTGGTCTCTGCAGGCACACTCTTTCCCAGTTCTCATGAATTAATCAGCGGATGCGTGTGATTGTGTGTGTGTTTGTGAGAACCGGGTGGCCAGGATGATGCTGATATAATGAGCGGCGCAGGGACCGTGCCGGCGCAGAAGCGGCTCTGTCCAGTGTGCAGACCATGATCCCCTCTCATGGCTCCTCAGCCCTACCCTCTCCCCGTGGAGCACGGCCATGTTTGGCCTCTCATTAACTAGATAAATATATCCATCGCTTCACCTCCCCCTCCTTATTCTCATTATCTGTTTTGGTCTTGATATGATCAGTGCTCTGATTAGCCGGCCTCAGCCCTGCGGGACCTCGGGCAGGGTTACTATTTAGGCAGCACACAACACAAACGGCACTTTGGATTCTTTTTGTCACATAAAACAGTAGGACACTAACCAGACTAGAAAGACCTGGGAAGCATAACAGTGTCAGTGCTGCTACACACACACACGTGTTAACTCAACGCGTCTGGACAGACACATGTATACACACACACACACACACACATAACTGCGGGGGTTGCTGGTGATTATTGTGAGATTCAACTGGGGTTTCCAATAGACAATTATCTCAGTCAGAACACATTTGAATTAGAGCTGCAGGACAGGGTAATTACTGAGGTCAGTAGATAAGGCTCTCTCTCTTCCTCTCTCTCTCTCTGGTCTCAGGTTGAGTCTGTAGATAAATCCTTCCATGCTAAAGCTACATTGATTTAAGAACCGCCACAGGCATTGATCCAAGATGGCTGAGATGTCACACCAAGGGAGAACTGTTCTGCTCACCTAATGACACACACACACACACACACACACACAAACACACACGCAGGGAGCAATGACCTATCAAAGCAATGACATGTCTGTGAACATATCACATGTAAATCTCAGAAACTCCTCCTTGGATATACAGCTTTTGACACGCATTGTCAGTATAGGTGTTGATATAAGATGACTTAATTTTATCTGAATTGGACCGTTCTACCAAAAAAAAAAAAGAAAAAAAAAGGAAAGAAAATTCTGTCGTAATTTATTCACCTTCATGTCTTTTCAAAACCTACATTAATATATTTCTTCAATGGAACACAAAAGAAAATATTTATAGCATCCAAACTGCTCTTTCCATACAACAAAAGTAGATTTTAAGTAAATAATAAAATTTGTGTTACCAAAGCAACCGTATTACTTCAGGAGACTGCAAATAGTGTCATGAGAGCTGCACTGGCTACTTTTATGATATTTTTGTGGTGCTTTTAATAATTATTTTACTAGAGTGCCTATGGTCCCCATCTACTGTCAATGTATGGAAAAACTGCTGCATCAACATTCATCAGAACATCTTTTGAGTTAAACGTAAGAAAGAATATGAATTAAGAAAATGATTTAAAAAAAAAAGTTTGCTGTAACATAAAACAGGTTTGAAACGAAAAGAGTAAATTATAAAAAAAATTTGCCAATACATTTTTGTTTTACTGTATAATAAATATATTAACTTGCAGAGTTATTATCTAAATATCGACAGTCTTAATCAGTCTGTGTACATTATACAATATGTAATTAGTTTCAGTTTAAATACACATCATTCTGGCTTTCATAGCAATCGCACAATGCAAAGACCAGCTGTAACTTTCTTAACACGCAAACATGCGGAATGAAGCTGAGCTACAATTGCCTTCTCTAGACTAAAGAGTTTGTGAGACACTTTAAAAAGATGAATGAACGCTTTAATCCAACTGTAATTAAACTTTTAAAGTGAGTGCAAACCCAGTGTGGCAGGGGTTCGATGGGTCAGATAAACATTTAATAACACACCATCACATATTTATTCTCCGTAAGTATATAACAATACATATATTTTATCTGCTCATGTTCAACCATTCCATAATTTTAAAAAGTATTTTACCTCTAACAATCTTTAATCACCACCGAGAGCAGTAGTTGATTCTCAGCCTTAGCATGACAAAGAAAGCAGTAAAGCCTATAGCTCTTAATGAAAAAGTGCATTGAGTGAGAGAGTTAGAGAAGTGAGCAATGTATTGTGCACCAATGCATTGTGGGATGGAAGGTTTATATGTGACACCTCCCCATTTCTCTTCGCCTGTGGCTCTTATGTTTATATAACAATACTGTCTCAATCATTCTCCTCAATTGGTTGAAGGTTACCAGGGGCAAGGGGGTAACAAATGGACCGGGCACAACGTCTGAGAGATAGCAGTCTGAAGGCCAGATAATAGGCTGTCATAATGGACAATACAGAGAGGAAAAACCTTCAGAGATCAGTCGAACCCGAAGAACAAGTAGGTTTGCATTATTCATCGTCCCCACGGAGGGTTCGGCAGCTGCATTACATTAGACTCTTCATTACTGTGGCTGTATAATACGGGAAAAAAGCTGCTTTAATGTAAAATATGAACAATTTTTTCACCAGAGGTTGGTTTGAGGTAGGGTAGAGGAATATTATAAGCTCTCTGGAGAGTTTAGTAACTACTTAAATGTATCTGAGAGCTGACCTGCCCTTCACTGCGGTAATAATGTGTTGTGGATTAAAATACGATTCCATCCACGACAAGAGGTTCTTGTGATCGTTCTAATGATGACTGCCATTTGGCAGGTCCGGCTCCATAGCCGCTGCTGCAATCATCCTCCTTTAATAAGACACTTAACACCACCTCTCATTCTCTCGCACCTCTCTCTCTCCCTGTCTAGACCAGGCTGTGAGAGGGGGATTTGTTATTCAGTCTGTGGGTGCATTTGTCAGTGAATCTGTGGCATCAGAAATAGCAGAGGCTTTGCCGGGCTTTGGTGCTGTCTGCCCACATCAGTGTTCGGCTGCATTGTGATACCTGTCAGAGAAAGTTTAGTCTGCGGCCCAGACACATGGCTCAAAATGTCTGTCTGCCATTTTAAACTGCCTTACATAACTTAGTGACACTTTCCAGACAGGTTCAATCCAATGACATTGGTTAATGCATTCGGCGTGATGAAAGAATGTGTTGAGCAGAACATGTTGACCAGCTCCAACAATATACAATAGAAGTGTCAGTAGGTGCTTATATAAAATCATACTTTATAAAATTAACTATAAAGTAGTTCTCTTTACTTTCATTCTAAATGCCTTATTGTAATTTTATTTTAAAGATTTTTCTCTTTTGTTTTTGCTAATAATCATTGTGCTACAAATGCTGTCAGTTTAGCTTAATTTATACTGAACCAGGAATATTTAATTTATAACATTTTGTCATCTTACAATGCATTAATATATGTAGAAATTAACATAAAAATATGAATAAATGCTATAAAAGTATACTTAGTTGTTAATATATTGCTACAACACAAAAATTAAAGCTTCTAAATTTGTTTTCAGTGGTTCCATGAGCAATAGGTTTACAGATAAGAACTGTTCACTGAAAAGTTATTTGGGGAACCCTTAATTAATGTGAAAACCCGTTTTTTGGAACCTTTATCTTTAAGAGT
The DNA here is from genome assembly GCF_023724105.1 of Carassius gibelio. Lineage (NCBI taxonomy): Eukaryota > Metazoa > Chordata > Actinopteri > Cypriniformes > Cyprinidae > Carassius > Carassius gibelio. The sequence continues at coordinate 9,619,915 of NC_068413.1, read as the reverse complement.
TTAATATAAAAACTAACTAATAAATATCTGTCTTAAAATGCTGCAAAAACTACTCCACAAACAAGCAAAACACCCAATTCACTAAATTGTAATAGTTCAGAATTATTTATCCCATCTGAAAAAAGGCATGACTATGCCGATCACATTCCTTCAAGACATCCTATCTCTCTGTGTGTGTGTGTGTGTGTGTGTCTTTTGTACCTGGCCCTGCCACTTCTATCTCCCTGCCTCTCTAATTAACACTGCTGTCTGGCTTTTTCCGACAGCGGGTCTTGTTTGCTGGTGAGTCAGTCCCCTAAGAGAAGAAAAAAAGACCTGAGATTGTGTCTGTCATACCCCATCCAGCTTAACCTGCTGTCGCCCGCCTCACTTCTACTCTCTAATCATTTATTCATGTGGTGCAGTCACTCAGTTCAGTCAGTCAGGACGGTAACACAACATCTTTACCTGTAAAGATGTGCCAGCTGCCCTCAATGCTACTGCTGTGACCTGGTCAGGGTGTTGTGTTAGCATAGAGTTTATGCTCACGACAAATACAGACCACATGAACTTTGAGTTGGGTGACCAGACATCCTTGTTTTCTGGAATGTGTCCTTGACAATGTCCACATTTTCTTTTACTGCACATTCAAAACAGCCCAGAAAGTGAAATAATACATATTGTTAGAAATATTGCACATGTTTTGATTTCAATTTCCATTTATATTTTTTTTTAATAAAAACTATGTGTTTGACCTCTGAAGTGTTATTTTCTGACTTTTCTTGACAGAACTGTGAGATAAAAAGTCACAATTATTTTTTTTCTGAAACAAGCTTCAAAAAAATTATTAGCAACTGCTTTGCATTCATACTGTAGATTTCATGGTGCATTATTATCAAGATTACTGTTATTTAATTTAGTAGCATTATATAGCGATTCAATGTGATAACTTAGTTTTTTTTACACGGCATGATAAGTTATAAGTTTGGGGTGTCATAAGACTTAATTTAAGTATGGACTAAATACAAATCTAAGTATCAAAAGAATATGTTTTTGCAATAGTTTATCACAGAAATACATTTAACATGGTCAAAATACACAAGGTTTGCAGTTTGGGGAAACTTTTTGTGCAAAAGTTATGAAAAAAAATCTATAAAAACTAAACTACTAAAAAATTTAATCCAAGGCACTTACAAATTCTTCCTCAGATATAAGAGAGAGAGAGAGAGAGAGAGAGAGGGAGAAAGAAGCAGGGATGAAAAAAGAGAAATGAAAAGGGCAGACTCTCAGTCCCCTGAGAAAGCGGAGTGATTAGCGTTTCTGAAACATGAGCAGTTATTTAAAAATCAATGTATTGTCATTAAAGCTGAAGATTGTTCCCTGGGAGAGCAGGTATTGATCTACGCCTGTGCCCACTGGGTATCGACCGGGTCAGTAATTTGCTTCCAAACATATGTGAAGTATGGGGGTGTGCTACAATAATGGCTCTCTACTATTATTACTGTCTTACTCAGCAGGCAATGCACATTAATTACCACCATTAATTACCACCATAATTACCACCATTAATTACAAACATGATTACAGCAGAGACGATATATGAGCTCATACCGATCCTCTCATCACTGCTACAGCGTACAAGTGCATCTAATTCTCTCGTGACAGCGGCGATAATGATTAAAAAAGATCTTTTAAACAGTTTTCTGTGTTTAACTCCATACGTGATCTCATTTGGATGGCTCAAAATCTCACATTTCTTGATTTTTGACTGCCTTGAATATGTACTTCATTCTGGCAGCACTTAAACCAAAGTAAGGCTGCATTTTGACACCCATTTATTCCACCCTAGAGTGCTTTATAAAAGTGTGCGTTTGAATTTCAAAGCCCTTCTCTTTAATATAAAGTGAATTATTCACAAAACAAGTAGGGGATTATCATCAAAAGCATTCGGATAATGTAAAATTCAACACGCCAGTCCTTACAACGCAAACGAGAGGGAAAATATATGCACAAATACACACGCACACACTGATACACACTTGCTAACCAAAGATCAGCAGAATCTGTGCAGCCCCATGCCAATAAAAACCCAGAACACATCTTTCCCGTCTGATTCCTCAGAGCTTTCACTGTTTCGGTGATGAGCTGTTAGTCTCTGCAATAATACATAATTTAAAGGAAATTACAAAGAGGCGATTTAATAAATACAGTTCTCTCCCAGGCAAAGACCTTGAAGCTCTGTGTTTATCTAATCCTTTGAGTTTGTGTGTGCGCTTTTACTGTTCTGCCTGCTAGAACAAAACCCAGTCATTAAAAATCCCTCTTTAATATTCATAATCTCTTTTGAACTGTAAACTCCATCTGTAGTTTAAAGTGATGACTCACTCATAGAACTGCCTGTAATCCTCTCTCTGTGTCGGGTGGCTCTGAGTCTGGATGCAAAACAGGGCAACAGTATGAAAGCTATTGCTGATGGAATATGTTAGTGTGACAAACATATACTGAACAACATAAACAACGGCTATAGCTGATGGTAGCAGTCTAGTGCTATTCTTATTAGGTGGATGTATTTATACATAGTGTATTTATATCCTGCAAATACCTTTTATTTGTATAAGTATTTTATACATTCTACTATATATGCATTATATTACAGCACCATATTCTAATATACAGTTGGATTTGCATGTAAATTATTTAAATAATTTAAAACTCACACATAATTTTCACATTCACAAAATTCTCACATGTAGATCATATGCTCACTTTTTCACTTTCGTGCCACTGCCATGCTGACATTTCATGCCTTCAGTTATTATAATTGGGAATTGCTATTGCGGAAATGTACAAAGATACACAATTTTTTTTTATGTATGTAATAATGTCTTATTACTGTAACAAAACTATAACAAAAATATGTTCTATTTAAGAAATTTTAATAGTTGTTTACTTTTAAATTTAATAGGTGTTTCATATATGTTACATTTAAAGAGGCTTCCCTTCAGAATGCAGATGGTAATAAAAATGTATAATTAGCATCTGTTCCCATTTCTTGAAGTATATACCTAGATATCTAAATATAATGAATCCTTGTCGCATTATTGTCTATCTCACATTGTAACCACAATCGTTTAAAGTGTGTGAAAAGAGACAAAACAATATCATATTAGAGACACATGCATATATTTATGACTAAGCATGTAAATAAATAAATAAATTATATATATACATATATATATAATTACTTCTTCAACCTTAAAATGTGTTCAATAAATGTTTTCAAAAGTAAAAGTACAGAAAACCGATAATAAACTGATGCTACTTAGCTAGCTCTCTAGAAATGCGAACATACCGTCCTCAGCTTTCTGCTAAATGTCTGATTTATAATTAGATACTAAATGAGTATACAACAAGCTGCAAAATTAAATCAAATCAAATAAGAATTAGACCGATTATGACACAAAACTTCTGTAGTTGAATGCTCACCAGTCACACAGCATCACATATCTGCACCATCCACCTCTTGAACACGCTCCCCGTCGTGTCATAACGCATTCAGTGCACCAAGTTATTGCCAGCCATTCACATTACCAAAACTCGACTACAAAAGCCACATCAATCCATAAAGCATTTATTAGAGGTTGCTCCATTTGGTCCCCAAGCAGATGCTATTGTAAAGTCTAATGAATTCATTATCAGGGTTAAGGTGGGGAGAAGGGCATCTGAGGGGCTCTGTAGTTTTGAATTGGTTATTTGGGGCTTTATCTGTTCCTCACTGCTGAGAGGGAAAAGCCAGGACACATATCACAGGAAATGAAAGAGCTGAATCTTCAATCGAGGTGGATAAAAAATGTATCAAAGGGAAGATAAGAGAGGCAGGCCATGAAATATCCTCCCTGAGTGCTTTGGGATTTTACATGGATATGCGTATCTATGGATACCAGTCAGTTGTGCACCGTGACCCGTGATTTCGAGAAGATGAAAAAGCAGAGTTTGGAGATTCGTCGCTTTTCCTCCAATAGCGCCTTTGCAAACTTCCCCCACAATGCACCAGCAGGCTGGTGGGAAGCTGTAGTTAGGTTCTACCCCAGATGGCAGAGACCCAGGGGTGGCACGGGTTGTTGTTTTTGATGAGCTGTGCATATACAAAAGCTGAACATCTGGAGCTGCCATGTGGCCCCTCCATTTGGCCAGACTCACACCTCCCCGAGCCAGATGCACCCAAGCAACTGCGAGCTAAACAGCATGAATCATTCATAGGCGAGAGACGTAAACACACACACGCTCACACATCCATGCCGTGCTCACATGGGAGGCCCAACAACGACTTTGATTAGACTTCTAAAAAGCCATGAATATGCAGCAGGCATTAACGCTGTTAGGAGCGACTGATTTGTCAAATTGTCCATATTTCATTAAGATGGAGTAACACCCCGAGGGCTTGATAATTAAAAAATAAAAAGAAATCCGCCATCCAATTGCCATGTTATCTCAATTATTGAGCTCTTGTGTGCTTAATTAACACTTAGCAAAGGGTTAATAAGTGGTGGGCGAGCTCAGTGTAGTTGGAAGGAATTACGCAAAGGTGAGTCGAGACAGGCGGGGAGAAGGAGACAAAGAACAGCGATTCACACTCTTTATCATCGCAGTCGGATCGTTCTCATCGAGCTTAATTACAGTTAAAGTGAAGCGACGTGCTTGCTTACAAATATCTAATCACTCGAGCGTAAAAGTCACTAGAATGCAAGCGAGGAGGTGAATGAGGTGCAGAACGAGGAGAAAAGCTAATGGCACACGGCCAGCTGTTAATAAAGAGTCTGTTAAATGCCAACTCCGTCCTGAGAGATATGAAACCCTCAGAAACGCATAGGTGTTGTTATTTATGGTTTGGGGCAGCTGAGAGCATTGTGCGGGTACCGTTTAATAATTTGAAGAGAAATTGCAAAACTGGTCTCAGATTTAAAGGGCATATGCTTCTAAAACTGCTGCATTTATAGCACTGGGAATAATAGGATCCTAGAAAGGAAGGGGAAAACAGTTATTACTATTAATGAAAAAGTTAATAAAAACTAATATAACTTGGAAAAACTGAAATTAATTTGACCCTGTCTCACTTCAAATACTGCTCAAAATTTTTTTTTTTTATAAATTAATACTTTTATTCAGCAAGGACACATCAATTTAATCAAAAGTGACAGTAAAGACATTTATAATGTTCTAATATTTTTTTTTTTTTAATGTACCAGTTTTCAGAACAAAATGAGCATATCAGAATGATTTTTGAAGGATTATATAACACTGAAGCCTGATGGTACCATCAGCTTTGCCATCAAAAAATAAATAAATAAATTTCATTCTGCAATATATTAAATTAGAAAAAAGTCATTTTAAATTGCAATAATATTTAACAAAATTACAGGATTTACTGTATTTTCAATTAAATAAATACTGCCTTGTTAAGCATACAAGACTTCAAAATAAGAAAATCTTACAGACCACAAACATTTGATAGTGTATATTTATCCTAGAACACTATACTGTTAAATTACAGCAGTTAGAAAATTAACTTTGGCACCCCCCCAAAATAAAACCTAATAAAAAACGAAACAAAAAAAATATACAATCAAAAATGCAAAAAAATAAACAAAAACGAATGGACAAATGTAAAATAAAATTCAACCTTGGAAGAAACACATATAACATGTGTCTCAAGGTCCCACAGGTAGCTATGAGCTGGAACATACAGGAAGATTGACAGAATAATGTAAGCATGTCTGTATGGAGCATCATTATCTATATTTCTCACTGTAAATTGAACTCAACTTGACCCGTTGCACCCTGTGCCCTTGGTAGTGATGATGATGAAGGCAAGCAGCGGTGTGTCATTAGTGAGCAAGTCTCAAGAAGGTGGACACGTGCAGAAAGAAAAAGCGGTGCCACCCTGAGCAGCATTTGCAGCATGTGGAGAGCATGCCACTCTGCTCTAATGAGATGAGCTCTCTACCCTAATTAACTCATCCATAACTCTGAGCACTCAATTAATCATTATAGCCAGCTAATTGAAAATAGATAAAGACTGACAAATGTTTAGTCCTCCTCCGAACGTCTCGGCGAAGATTACGGACGTGTTGTGTTTTATTCAATCAATTAAAATAAATCAATTCATTTTCATTTACGCCGGGATTCCTTAACGACTGTATTTATCCCAGTTCGCCTGTGTTTTTCCGTTCGCTCAACGCCTCATCAGCCCATCTCTGCGGCATACGGGACTGTGCCTACGCATTCATATCAATTAATGTGCCAGTCTGATGATGGACAAGGACGGCGGAAGGATTTGTTAACCTTGCTCCTCGGGACGCGCCAATTACGCTCCAGCAGAGCCCCTTAATGAAGTCGATGGGATATCAATCTGTTTACAAATGCCCGGCGACCAGCGAGAGCGAACTGCAATAAGCTTTTAAAACAGACGTTTCGCATTTCCCATTGTTATTTATTCATAGAGCAGGCCTACGGTGCACAGAATATCGCAGTGTGATTATAAAAAGCTAGACCGGGTGGAAACAGTTGACCTGCGTGGAAAGTCCTCATGTGACCCAGTCTCTGATAATCTTACATTACAGTCAGCTCCAGTTGCAGCCCAGACCTAGTAAACAGAAACACACCGTTGAAAGATGCAGTAAAAATTCACATTACATGTTTTTTTTAAGAAGACCATCAATCTGAGATTACCTTCCACATCTACAGGTACCTTAAAAAGTCTTAAGTTCCAGATATAGACTCAGCGGTGTCTGCCAGATCAAGGTCACTCTCGGTTGGGGCTGACTCTGACTTCACCATCTCATTCTGCAGTCAAAGTGCGCTCCCGGTTCTCCATCTCTGGAGCTCTTTCCACCGCTCACTGTGAAAGAATAATTATTTAGTCCTTTCGTAAGCAAACCATGTTCCCGTTCACGTATTAATCTTTCATATGTTTCCAAGATCTAGCCTTCTGTAATCCCATCTGTATAAGACACAACAAAGCAGAACAAAAGAGAGTTTGCCATGAATAATGTATTGTTTCTCTCATAAAAGGCTTTAGTTGCTTCTGTTATGTTTCACTCTTGCGGGGAGAATCTATTGATCCCTTGTTTTTTTTATTGGGCTCTACAGTGCTTCCGTTCCCTTTATAACAAATGATCACACTGCACGGACTTTATCACAACACAAACACAGACGCATGGCCAAAAAGAAAAACAGGCCATTTACGAGTGATTGCAAATTATGAATCTTACCAGCAAACCGCAGATGAGCATAATGATTTCTAATTACAATCAAATTAGGGTACTTAAGGGACATGGCCATAAAGAGACTTCATTCTTAAATCTCTTACCCAAAACACTTTGCTATAAAAAATAAATATGGTATGATTCTAAACGACAAATGTGGGCCTGTAAGGCGCATACGTCAGAGCGGCCGAATGAGGCAAACAGCGCTGTTAACAAGAAAGGGCTTTAAATCAGGAGCAGAGAGTACATTTCCTGTGAAATATTAATGTGGCAACCGTGTTTGTGTACAGGGGAACAAAGGCCAGAGTGTTGTACATCAATGGCTTGACAGCACTGCTGGCTCCACAGGCCAAGAACTGCTTATTCATACCGTGACTGGGTTTGAGTGTGTCTGTGTGTGTGTGGGGAAGTAGGGTGTGTGAGGAAAGAGAGTCATTTATTATATATAGAGCTGGTGGAGCATGTTCTTGGTCTGCAATGTGATTGTTAGTTTACAAAGAGTGGTTTTCAGTAAACTCATAAAAAAAACTCGAAGGTCTGGAGAGCGGAAAGAGTTGGTCAAGTAATTGCTTTCAGACTCTAAAATTCACTCACTTTTTATATACTAAGGAAAACACTAATTTTACACAGCTAATATACAAGGAACAATTCTCTTATTAAAGAATCACAAGAATCTTTACCCTATGGGCTGCAGCGCGGTGCATAAAAATTTCAGCATATGAGCCCTCTGTATTTTTGCCAGCATATCCAACGTAAATATAGTCTCATACTCAAAATATAACTGAACTACAGAAAATATATTCGAATATTACATAACAACCATAATTAAATCAATGGACAAACAAAAATAGAAAGTTATGTGACAAATTATCTCCACTCAAAAAAATAAAATAAAAAAATCATACGAAACAGATCATTCATGGAAAATTCAATATGACGGCTTTTGTAACTCGTAAAAGTCCTGTGGTTTTTTTGTTGTTGTTGTTGTTGTTGTTGAACATGCACAATAGGTGGACCTAAAAGTATTATTTGAGTATTACATATATTGTATGTATTCATATTTATTATTTTGTATTTTAATTTTTGTTTTAGTACGTTTATGTGCTTTTGTCATTTTATTGGTTGTTTTAGTTATTCTACATAACTTTAATATATTTAAATTCAAGATAAAATGTACGCCAAGATTTATGTATTGAGATGAAAAGTGGGCGTTACATCCCAAAATGTGGTCAGGTAGTTCAAGAGTAAGAGCCAGGAAGTAAAAAGATATTTGCAATAGAATGTTACTATAGAATGTTATTCTATGTTATTTAGAATAACAATAAGGCTAAAAACATGCATTAAAGGGTTAGTTCACCCAAAAATGAAAATAACGTCATTAATGACTCACAATCATGTCGTTCCAAACCCATAAGACCTCTGTTCATCTTCGGAAAACAATTTAAGATATTTTAGATTAAGTCAGAGAGCTTTTTGGCCCTCCATTGACATAATTTTCATTTTTGGGTGAACTTACCCTTTAAGAAAGTACACGAGTCAAAGTTTTGATTTCATGTTTACGAGATGATGCTCGTGATAGCTCATATTCAGCATCACACCAGTGCAGCTGGCTTTGAGTGGCACAGAGCTCCTGTACCTCAGAGAGAGTGATATGGAGAACTCCTCCCTCCCTGTGTCACTAATCTAGCCTGCTCTGCATTGTCAAAGCCCTGTGTTTGAACAATGGAGCTGTCTTCTTGTCTGCTAATTTGGGAACAAACATTTGCCTGCGTGGCAAACAAGCTCTCCCAGGAAGTGCTATTAATAGGATAATTAGGCAGACGGTAATGAGCTGGATTACTGCTAATTATGATAAGATTTGTTTTGGCATTTGCCTGAGAGGCAGCGGAGAGTTCGAGTTGGCCCAGGAGTTTAGAGCTGAGCTGTGGAGTGCGGTGCACCTGAATCAACACAGAGACAGTCACAGCGTGTGTGACGGGAGATAACACCAAAAGCAGTCTCCATCTCCCTAGAGCCCTGGCTGTCATTTTGGCCAGGCTTCCGTCAGCTACATGCAACCTTGGGCATTGGAGCGCCACATGGGCCAGGTTGTTGTTGTGTGACTGAGCTACGGGACCTTATTAGCGTCAGGCCAAGGATGCTAGAGCTGTACTAAGCCTCCAGCACAAGGTAAGCCTGCTATGTCAGGTCAAGGGTAACGTAAGCTAGGCCTCCAAGCTAATTACCTGATGAGACAAGGCTGATACCACAGCGTTTCAGAATTGGAACTAAACAGAGCTTTGTGCTAGATGCTAGGCTAACAGGGAACTAGCAGTCAAAAATAGCCACAGACATGCACATCTAAGGCTATGTTCACACTGCAGTAGAAAACAGTTGGCAATCCTCGTCATACCGTTATGTTCACACAGTTCAGTTATTTATGGGGGCTGACAAGCACATTCACACTCACACCTGTAGATTTTTCAGGACTCACAACTGCATTTTTGGCAGTGAGAACAGAATCCAATTGGACAACAAGTTGTCTTCTGAAGGTATTATATCCAGTTTGATAGTACTTTAGTTATTGCCTTGCAGAAAGCAATATATACTTTATAGCAAATTGTGGCTTTGTGATTGTTTACATCATTGCAAAAACGAGTCATGGTACGGTCATGAACTCACATCAAATTCTGAAATGAGAGAGAAGAAAGTGTTGAATAAAGTCATTATTTTTGCTCTCTTTGCACACAAAAAGTAGCTTTTAGGCTTCTAAAATTGAAGTTGATCTACTGGTGTCACATGGACTACTTTAATGATGTTTGCTACCTTTCTGGGCCTTGAACATGGTAGTTGCTTCACTGTCTATGGAAGTACAGTAAGCTCTTGGATTTCATCAGAAATATCTTAATTTGTGTTCTGAAGATGAGTGAAGGTCTAACAGGTTTGGAACGACATGATTGTGAGTAATTATTGACTGATGAATTTTCATTTTTGGGTGAACTATCCCTTTAATTACTTGTATCAATGGAAACAACTATATTTCCCGGTTCTAATCTGTAAAATGCAACTATAAACATTCAGATCAGGTATTTTGAAACAATGTGTATTGTGAAATGATTTATTGTAAGCTGCTGTGTGAACAGGACATTTCCAGACTCACAACTCTAAGTAAATACGGTTGTCAGTCCCAAACACAGACAGTGTAAATGTAGCCTATGGTACTAAACTTTCAGATGAAAGCTATTTTAATCTATAGATGCAATGGGAAAGGAGTACAGACATTAAAATGCAATTTAACAATGTCTTAAAAGCACTATGACAAGTTCAATATCTTTTACAGTGTCAGTTTTAACAATCTTGTCGTAATGGCTGTTCCAAATTCCCTTTCAGTCCATTAAGGAACAATATCAGCACAAAAGCAAGCAAAGTAATTTGCTATTAAATCGCCTCTTCACGATCATTGCCGAACAGCAGCCAGAAAAATGCCAGGAAGACAAATGACTACGCGGAGAATTAACTGCGGGAGCTTATGAGTTGAATTTCCCTACATCCACGCTGCAACTTGAATTTCTTGAAAAAAAGGAGAAAAGAGAAAAAGGAGATGATGATGATGACGACGACGAAAAGGAGGTGGGGGGAGAAGAAAAAAAAGAAGAAATCAGGCACAGTGGTGAAGGCGAGTCTTAATGCGATTGGAGTTAAATCCCAGACAGAGAGCCGCCTCCATTAAAGCATGCCACTCGCCCCAGCAGCTCCTGATAAGACAGCTGAGGCAGGGATTTACGGCTTTAGCTTATCGTCATCTTCACACCAGCCTCGCACTGGGCGCAGGGACCACAGCACCAAATCCTGCATGATTGGGAAGCAAATTAAAGTAAGCAGGCTCATGCGAAGGGAGAGGGAGGAGGCCTGACAGGAAAACAGGTGTGTGTGCGTGTGTTTGTATGTGTGGGAGGTGAAAAAGAGATCGAGAATCACCCTGCATGTCACATCTTTTGTCTTCCACCCTCCTTCGACACCCTCACATTGCCTTTGACACATAACTGCATCTCTTCCTTTTGACGGCACGACGATGAGATTACAGAGAGAGCCGTGGACTCCCGTTTCTGAAATAAAATTGGTTTTATTCCTCCCAACATGTGTTCAGCGAGATTAAGGCGTAATCTTACAACGTTTAATAAGAGCCTGTTTGTGGCCTGGCGGCTGACACAGAAAAGTGGAGCATGCCTGCTCTGCCTTTAATCCTGTTTATTGAATTATAAAGAACCTTAAAGGATAAAGAATATGACTCAAGGATTTAAATATTTCATGGTATTTCTAAGTCAAAGCACTAAGGGGAAAAAAAATGGAGAGCAAAAAAAATAAATAAGAAGAAAGTAGAGAAATGGCCAGTGACAGAGAACGTTCTCTACAAGCTTTTTAAGCCATGCCCTGATTTTTAATCTATCTTAACGATGGATTACCAGCAAAGATGAAGGAAGCACACATAAGTAACATGGATATGAGTGGGCCGCTGGCCTTAAGACTGCAATTTAGGTGTCATTGCCAACCATGTCAGTGTAAAAGGGACTAATGCATGACTTCATGCTCATAACCGATGCTTTACGGTCAGGAGCGACGGCACTTATGGAAGGCGGTCGTAATTATTCATCGAAAACACACATACACACACACACAAGAAGGTTTGACAATTCCATAGAACATTAAATCTGATTACAGTCACAATTAATTCAAAAACTCAAAAAAGAACATGGCATTCCTCAACCACAGTTCTGCATCAAAATAAAGCCCTCACATGAACTACCCAGCGAGCAGTAGCTTTCAAGAGGTATTTGGAAGTTAAAGTCTCCGATCAGATTTAGACAGATTAGAATTAGGGGCTGGAAGTCTGGGCGGGATGGATATGTGGATTTGCTGTGTTCCACGAGACAGCCCTGTCAGTGATAAGTTATACTGAGCCAGCGGGTAAGAGGATTGCCCAAACTAATCCGAATCAAAAGACATACCATGTGAATTACATCCTGAAACAGGTTCGCTTACACAGATTAAGAAGCCCGAATGTAAATCCTCTCATACTCGACTTGCCGCTGCAGAGGATGTGCCTGAAAGAACAAACACAAATATCTGCTTTCGAAAAAGTGATATGGGGGGAAAAAAGTTAAGTAGAAAAGGACTAACTGAATTTAATGTTTAGCATCAGTCTAAAAACGATAAACTGTTAATGCAAAATTTAGAGATCCAGTCTAATTACTTCTCTTCTGTTAAAAGCAACTCTTTCTCTCTCTCTCTCTCTCTCACACACACACACACGACGTGGTGGGGAAAACACACAAGGTGGGAACTAACACCCGGGCACCCCCTCCAACCAAGCTTTAGTTCAATGAAGCATTTATTTCTTTTCCTGTTTGACAAGGGTGTTTCTATCAAGGCATCTGGCAGTAAGTGCTGTAGTACAAGGCCTTCTGTTGAGACGTCAAAGAGAGTTACACTTCACTGTATCGAGGGAACAAAAAAATAGCCTGCGTTTTTCTTCTCGCTCTCTCTCTCTCTCTCATGCTGTTTTCCTTTTTTTTTCCAGATGCACTGAATAAACAAGGCTGTATCCCTGGCCCAGAAATGCTTCAAAGACTGCAAAGTCTGTTGGGAATGCTTCAGAAATGTAGAGCAGTGTTGACTGCTTAGCTTTGCATTTCAACAAAGCTCCCAGTTCTGAGCCCCATGCAGATCTCTCGTCGAGCATACAGGCCCATGTAACCAGTGCTCTAAGAGGATGAGCTCGCTTTCTCTCTGGCACACACAGATGCTGTAGTGCAATATATTAATGTATGCTTTCTCATGTGGCTATTCCCAGAATTGCTCATATAACATGATGCGCTTTTTGCTTTTCTTGGCTCTTATTTTCTATCTGTGCTCCAGGACTCCTCCTCTATGCTTATTATTATTTATGGCTTCACAGGTGTAGGTGAGAAGTTGTGTACACAGTGCTTTGAATGGTGATGAAATTGTAAAAAAGGCATTTATTTTCCAAACATAACTATCATGCTACATCGATTTGTTTCACGTGTCATGTGTTCACCCACTCACCTATTATTATTGTAAATAATCAAATGTAAAAAAAAAAAAAAAACTCAAACTACAATTAATGAAAGACAAAATGAAATTAAAACTACCAACAACTAAAAATACTAAAAGTATAATAAATCTGTTTTTTATTGGTATAGGTTTAAAAAGTACAAAGTATAAATTAAAGCAGAGACTGAACTCATTCTAGATGTTGGCATTATTTATTGATGTTACTTGTGACTCAACACTGATTTCCACTTTAAGTAATATGTAGCATGAATTTATAATGCACTTTGCATGGTTCATACACTGCAAGGAAAGGTCTAGGCACTGAATATATAAACATGCATTTAAAATTAATTCAAATCATGGGATAAAAAGGTACACAAGAACCCCATCAGATATCAAAGCAAATAAATGCAAGACAACAGAAAGAGCCAATATCTACAGCCATAAGCACAACAAACATGCATTTGATTACAATCCCATCTCATGCACTGACAGACAATATGCATAAGCACAAATCCTTTGTTCAGATGCTGTCTGCAAACAGTTGCTTTTTCAAAGCAGTCCATCATGCTTGAATGTCTTCTGAAACGTCATGGTGCCACGCACACTGCTCTTTCTCCCAGCACGACTCTCTCTTTTCTGAACCCTCAGCAGCCCCTGGCTGCATCCCAAGAGGAAGTCTGGGATGTTAATGTGTTTTCCCCCACAAGGTACTGTAAGTACAAACGGGTTTTTAAGAGGGAAAACCAAGCCTGCGGCCACCCTGCGGCTCGGAGGGAAAATCTAAAGGCGCGTTTAACATGATCAGGAAATGCTGCATGGTTTAACAGCAGATGGAGAGGTCCTGAAAGCAGGTGCTAGCATCATTTGTCAATAACGGTATAAGCCTATTTATCATAATTTTGCATGAGCTTGTTTGTTTGTGAACACACTTTCAAATCAATTGCTGTTCACAACCCGTTTTACATTGCATTACACATCTAATATATTTTGAAACAGAACAACATATTCAGAGAGAAACAATTGGGTAGGAACTTAGTAAACTGAATTGACAAAATTCAATTCAAGGGTAAAAAGTGGGCATTCCATACCAAAAGGAGACAGGACATGTTGAGTTTCCTAAAACAGAGCCTAAATAATGATTTGACTATTGGTGAACATTATGAAATAGCCTTTAAGAGACTAGTACTTTTGATTTAATATTTAATATAATATTTATTTTTCATTGAAATAATGTACACGTTACATTTATTCACAAAAACACTAGTAACGTGAAAGTAAAATAGCTATATACTGATTTCATATTGACTAAATTAGTACACAACATTAATATAATTAATATTACTATAATATTTCATAATTACTAGAATTAATGCAATAACTATTAAATGTATTAACATAAAAAAATAAGAAAATAACAACAATAATAATAATTATTATTATTAAACAAGATAATCAAACATGCATTGCCCTTGCACTTTATTTTTGTATTTTTTGACAAGTTAAACATTCTCAAGTACAAGAGAACACTATCACAAGTTGCTTTAGGTTGTGTCAAACCACAAAACCAACTTAAAATGCATGCAGAGCAGAGAAGATCAGCAGCATGTGGTGTTGTGGTTGGAGGCTTGCTAATGGTCCACAGGGGCGCCTGCAGCCATAATCCACAGGTGCTCATTAACAGCAAACCCAGATTGCAGAAATCCCAGATTAACACAGGCCTGGGTTACTGACACACTCTGCTGAATAACATCCTAAAGAGCCCGCAGCTCTAATGCCAGCATGACCTTACACTGAGCCAACTGATGTGTGTAAACACTGACAATCTGGAAGACAGCCCCATCACAACCACGTCATCCAAAATTACCGAACGCATCGAGGATGTAGTAAAAAAGGCTTTCTGTAAAGCCTGTGTAATGCAGTTATGATTATTGACAACACAACAAGTGCATCTGCAACTGTCAGATGCATTGACTGAGATCAGTGGAGATTATTTCGCCGTACGTTGGAGTGCTCCGTACCCTCAGCATTACGACTCGTAAAGAAATCGACAGAATAAAAAAGAGAGCATTAGAGAGCGAGCCGGAGTCAAAAGCCATCTAGCAGCCATGCACTCGTCATCAGCAGGGCTATGGAGCATGTAGAATGGGCTTCTCAATGCAGTATAACGGCTCATAGAGCTGAAAATGGTGTTTCCGCTCCATTCAGTCCCAGGGCCAGATTCCAAGCTGCTCCGCAGTGATGGAACTGAAGCCATTAGCAATCGATTAGAGAACCAGCAGGCAGGCAGTGGCATCCTGGGAAGCCGGGGTGTGTCTGAAAAAGGGACGGACTGAAGTTAAAGTCTTTATGTAAAAATAATGCCGAGCACTTTAAGCAAAGAGTGGTGTTCCTGTAAAGCAGATGATGATACACAGTAAGCTGACACAACAAAATTTTAAATTACTTTCCCGTTTTCAATTATTCCCTAAACAGGAAGCTTAGAACTACTTTAAACATACATATTCCTCATAAAAACTGGTTTTATGATATAATAACAATTTATATGAGGCTTTGATACATCACTGTGATGAATCATTGTGTTACTTGTTATTGTGGGAGAATCTCTGTTAACATATTTTTTTCTTTTTTAACAGCTAAAACTGAAACTAGAACTAAATACATAAAAAAATTTTTATAAGGATTTAATTTTTTTATTATTATAATTATTATTATTATTACGCTACTTGGAAAAGCAACATTTGACATTTTAATTCAGTTTAATGTACCAAAATAACTAAAACTGAAAGAAAATGTAAAAAATATATAAAAACTAAACTAAACAAAAATATCTAAATTACAAACTTTTTTTAAATTAAACAGGAAAATATACAAATAAAAATTATAAAAAATGACAACCATAACTATAAATCTTCGCATTAATACAATAACACTGTTTAACGGAAGAGATAGAAGTTCAAATACATTTATGGCTAAGGCTAATTTTAGCATATATATTAGCTTTAAAACTAACAAACATGAACTACAACCCGAAAAAGTAAATATCAGATTAAGTACCTGCTCTTGTGTGGCCTGAAGATGAAAACACGAGGCATCTACATGCCAAACATAATCTTAAACCCCTGGTGAGCCCTCTGTGAACTGAATGCTAACTAACCTTTGACCTTTCGAAAAACTGATTTTGGATTCAAATCAAGTGACATGCTGTCAATTCATCAAACCCAGCACCAAGACAGAAAGGTTATGAAATGATAGAAAGGTTATGAAATGGGGGCAAAAAAAAAAGTTTCCAGAGAGTTTCAATGAATAATTTTCCATACATATCTCTCTATTAGAACGAAAACAAACCAAAGACATACATCTCCATTTGTGAAGTTACACCAAGTCAATGAAATACATTATTTAGGGTGCCTCAGTAAGCACAGCCTCATCTCTCGCTCTAGCACACACATAAACACGGGCAGCAGGTAGTAGTACAGCAAGCCCCCACTGCCGGTGTTGATCTTTATCTGTGCAGGCCTCATAACTGACATTTTCAATTACACTGCAAACAACTAATCGATATTCATGGATTTCCAGGTCAGCGAAGAGGCAAACAGAGCGGTTGGGCATGCGTGTTCGAGTGTAGCAGGGGAGACAGCACAGGCTGGCAGGGGAGAGAAATAGGGCAGACATGTCAAGGTCGGGATTCTGTTAATGAGGGACTGCTGTCTGCATAATTGAAAGGGCTGCGCAGTATCGACTGCTCAAGCAGAAGCGTTTAAAGCAGTCCGGGGCGATCGTTAAGGAAAATCCTCCCAGCACTTTATGTTCCGTGGCAGTAATTTATGCACGGGCATCCGGGCGGGCACCCCACGGTTCACAGCACTGAATGCAAACGGCAATGAGTGGATTACCCTTTCCTAACGGCAGCCATGCGTGGCAGGCGTTTCTGCAATCGAGGCTGCTGTTCTCACAGGGCCGCACTCGTTTATGTGTGCAATTTAAAAACACAGTCATGTCACATGCACGCTCACATTCTCTGCATGATTTAAAGTAGCCACTCAATATTCAAACGCACACACTCGCGCTCACTCAACTGCATGGAACGGAGGAAGGTGGAGTGCAGTGAAAATTTCAATATGTATTGTGTGTATCCATCAGCAAATAATGTTCCTTGGGGGCAAGTTAACTCCCAGTTGACCCTAGCTGCAATGGACTGACAGTTGGGAATTATGCAAAAGGCACTTTGATGACTGTGTTTCTGGTGCAGACAGAAGGTAAGCAGAAGGGCAATGCCCATGTATGTCTCTGTATGCTAAAACACTGTCAAACGGTCCCGTGAGACTACAGAACCAATGAAGAGCCTGAGGATGGGGCCTTACAATGTTACATGTAATATATGTAGATACATGTACATATATTATACTGGATACTTACATTCATAGACATAAATTAGCCAAGTTATTTTAACTAAATTGACAAACCACAGCCTGTGGTTTGTCAATTTAGTTAAAATAACTTGCCTAATTTATGTCAGCTATATTGACAAACCACAGCTTTTATAACAAAGAGAAATTTTGTTTACAATACCATACGTTGAAATTCGTTTAAGCATTGTTTACCAGGAACTAATACATATCTTTCCAGGTTTCTATTAATAAATGATAGGGCTGATAAACAGTATAAAAAAAATAAAATAAATAAAAAGTAGCAATCACAATATAATCAACGTCAAATATTGAAAACGTAAATAAAATTTTCTGAAGACTACATTTAATTGCATAAATTATTAGTGTTTTTTAAATTAACAAGCATTAGGTAATGGCGAAGGTAATCTAAATGTAAAAATAGCAAAATTAACATGCACAATTATATATTTAATTGCAAACATTAGGGCTTAAAAAAACAGCAGATAACCCAATGGCCAAAATAGTATGTATCCCTAATAAATATACTGTTGGTCATTGTTTACTTACCTGAATGTATATATTGAAACTAACATTAACCAAAAGTAATACTGTAAAAAAAAAATATATGTATATATATATAAATAATATATGTGTGTGTGTGTGTGTGTGTGTATAAGCTACTGCATTAACTAATGTCCAATTCTAAAATGTTACTTATTAGTATTATGATTATATATACTATATACCTTATGAGCTGTTATTTACTGCATTTTAAAATAAGTAAATAAATAGCCTAACTAAATATTTCCAATAATTTCAACTTCACATTTTACAATGTGCCTATTTCCTGTTCTTTAAATTCTTACAA
Organism: Carassius gibelio; assembly: GCF_023724105.1. Classification (NCBI taxonomy): domain Eukaryota; kingdom Metazoa; phylum Chordata; class Actinopteri; order Cypriniformes; family Cyprinidae; genus Carassius; species Carassius gibelio. The sequence goes on along the minus strand of NC_068413.1, from coordinate 9,601,361 downwards.
TTACCGGTTTTCTAATTTTACTATAAGACACCAACAGGCTTCTACAGTTATTTTTACTGACCTGTTAATTGAAAGCACTGAAAACATTGGTAAACCAGACAGACAAAAACAGGTGAATACAATTAGAAGTCCCTGGCTGTACAATTAAAGTAACTAAAACACAGTGTCCTCTGAATCTTTATTGGATAACTCCTCCTAACCAGATAAATTAAGATACTAAGCAGCTATCAGTTTGCACTTGATTAATACCAACTACTTGACCACCCAAAAAAAGCATCAGATGTTATATTTTGAGCTAATCCTCGCTAGGCTGCAGCCAATCCCTGCCTTAGCAAGCAAAGGATTTACCTATTTATAATATTGGTTCACCACTCCCCAGCTTTACCCAGACTCTGACTGACATGTTGAACTTCCCCTTGAGCACCCCCCCCCCCAAAGGCCACCCCTACAGGGCATGAGCGCTTTTTGGACGGGAAGGGGGAGGCCTACCCGCTAATCCTACTATGTAATTACTGCTCCCCACTGAGGCTCAACCAATTCTCTGAGAATCAGATTAGATGACCTAAATCGTTCTCGTTCCTTCTTACCTCATCAAACATTTCCTTATCTAACAGAGGAAGAGCTAAACATTGCCCAGACACCGCAGCACTCACGCTGCCCTCCCCCCCCCCCAACCGCACGGGCTGTTTATTTATCACCACTCCCCTGTGATCCACAAACAAGCTGGCAGGGGAGAGCCAAGGCATGCTGGGAGGACAGTCCTGGGGATCAGTGGCCGGGCCATTGAGTCTGAGCTGTGCTGGAAGATAACAGTCGGCACCGTTTCTACAACCACCTCGAAATCACGTGGCAAAACTCCAGTTTCTGTTACCGTAGAACAATCCCTTGTGTGGCCGACTGATTATTAATGTGTTAATTATATATTAAAGCAGCAAAACGATGCCTTTACAAAACGAGGAAGGCCTTGTGCCCATGGAGACGAATGGGAGGGAGCGCTTAGGGTTTTTCTGTGAATACAGAGATGGGGCAGAGTAAAGAGGGAGAACAAATGAGGTCTGTGATCCCGAACCCCCCACGCCACCCTCCCTCTTCCCCAATCAGCCCGAGCCAGGGCTCTCAGCCTGACAGCCAAACCTTTGTTGCAGTCTGAATGGAGGTTAAATATCCCTTGAAATCAGAGCTCTTTGGCTTTCTGGATGCATAGTCAGAGTCCCTGAACCTTTCACATGCAAATGTGAGTGCTTTTTATTTCCTTTGTAGCCCTAGTTGGGCAGTGGTGTCATGCTGAAGGGCGATGAATAAAGCTGGTGAATTTGAGGCTTTTCTCGGCTTATTTTTCGGCCCCCTCTCTCTTTTCTCCCTCTTTTTATCGCCATCTCTTGCAGCCAGGCCGCAACCCTCCCCTCTCCTGCAGGGGTTTAAATAAGCACAGATGGTCTCTCCTGACCTGCTATTCATCATTTTGTCAAAAGCTCTGTCAGAGTAATGCTCCCTCAACAACGGCCCTGAAGGATTTTGTTTGTTTCCATTGATGAGCCCTGTTAATTTCAAAGCCGTCTCATTAGGGCTTAAACCACCAATTAATTTCTTTTGTTCTTGTCAAATGGCTAATTCTAAACATGAACCGAACCGACAAAAAAGGGTTGCTCCGAGCCAGACAACGCCGCCGCCGCTGTTGCCGGCAATGAGGCGTGAAGCAGGTAGAGAGAGGGAGCAAATCGAAAAATGTGAGAGCGGGAGGGGGTGGCAGGGTGGGGGGGATAAATAGCAGCAAAAACCCTTGTTAATTTATAGCTAACCCAATGCTAGGCAACTCATTAGCCGCTTGCAGATTTCTCTCAGGCAAAGGATCAAGTGGTCCTTTGGGGAAAGGATGCAATCACCTGTTGGTGGTGGCAGCTAGTGATAATGAATATTTAAAAGAGAGAATGACAAAAAAAAAAAGAGACGTGTGCAAATCAAAAAACAAACTGGAACACAGAAAGAGGAGAAAAACACAGTAGCCAGTGTAGCTTTTTTTTCCATTTGAAGTGCGCTCACGAAAAAAGGAAATGGAAAAAACATTTTGTGCCTCCACTCCATTATGGCAGTGCAAGCTGTCATTACGCCCAGGATTGTATGGGTGCCTCATAATATCCAGAGATTGGTAGTTTGTTAGACAGGACTATACAATTTGCTGCAGCCTTGAAGGATCCTTGAGCCTCTCTTGACGACTTACCGCGGGGAATTGTCGAAGCGTTGGCTTTTGTCTGCTGGAGACACAGGGGCAATTATCCAGCCTCCTGTAACGTTTCCCCAGCTTTAATCTCCCGACTGAGAGCAGAAAAGCAGAATGTCTAAGGTTTCCGAGTGCCTCTGGGTTCTATTAGCACACAACCACGTTCTTTCCCTCCCTCTCGCTTTCTTTTTTTCTTTGCTGCTTTTTGTTCAGGGGAAGGCGAGTGAAGGGAAGGCCAGAGTCTGACAGGCAGCCTACCCTTGGGCTTTGAGAAGAAAACATGATTATGTCATAATATATTTTCGAAAAGAGATCCATTTAAAAGATTGCTCCTCTGCCTTTTCAATCTAGCATGGCTCTGCTTTTGTCTGGTTCAGCAGGAGAGGCAGGGGATGACAGATGCGCCAATGAATCAAACAGGGCACCTGGAGAGGTTTTACCACAGCCACAAATACATCACCGCAGTGCTAGATGCGTTTTTCAACCCAGCGTGAACTGCAGTCCCGCCGAGGTCAGTTAAAGTTACCCTAATGCCTCGTTTTCACTGAGCGGAATGGTTCGGTACAGTACAGTGCACAATTATTTCTACTGTAAAACGGTACCAAAACAGCAAACTGTACCGAACCACTTTTTTGGTAACGGCAGAACATTGATTGGTTGACTAGAATTGTTCATTTTTACGTGATACAGACTTGTGAAACGTCATTGGCCAAAACCAGCCTAATTTTCTAAATATTACAATTATTGTGAAATGTAGTTTTAAGAGGTTTTCAGGTGAGAATGTAATTGTTTAAAATGCAAATCTGCGGTTTATTTATAATAGCGCCTATTTGAAAATTTGTTATACTGATTTCAGAGCTTCGGGTGATCATCGGGCGCTCAGTGCTCATGTATCCGCCGAGAGCAGCCTTAGCTTGGCTAGTTCTACTGACATTTGCCGCTGACTTTGATATCTCTCTAGTGATAAAGCATGAGATACAATAAATTTTGGTTTGGCTATATTTAACAGGCATTCGTGGTCTCATGAATCTTTTATTTGTTCCTGATCATTTTGTTTTGGCTGAGCACAAAGTTGTTTAACTTTATATATTTAATTTGAACTTAACCGTAGTACTGTGCTGACTTTGTAGAATACGTTTGACTGAACTGTTTGCTTTTGTCTTATTTACCTCTTATATAAGCCTCTTATACGGTGTACTTATACTTTTACAATTACTATTATTGTTCTTTAAAACTGACATTTAACAAAAAGAGGGAGAGTTATGCTTATTGTCACGGTTTATCATCGATCGCTACTTTCTGGCATACACCACGCCAACCAAGTAAGGGTACTGTTGGCAGTGGAAAAGCAAGACTGATCAGGGTTATCCATACCAAATCGTACTGTACTGAACTGTACCGCTTAGTGGAAATGAGCCATAAATGGAAAGGGAAATCCACAGTGGCAAGAATTATTCACTTATACCAAAAAACAAACAAACAAACAAAAAAAAAAACATTAAACGTGACATTCCATTAGTGCTTTACAAATTGTCACTTTCATATTCACTCGCATTTGACGGGCAAATTTTGGCTACACTAGCTATGCTACACTATACAGATGAATAATATCTTGGTATTGCTCTATTTAACAATATATCAGAAAGCTCCTAGTGTTGAGGCATTTAGCCTTGCCATACTATCCTCAGAGACTTGACTGAAAAGATCCACTTAAGAGAAGTATCCTCACAATTATGAATACATTTAAAAAAAAAAATGGAATAACATTACCACCTTATTTAATTTTTGCCCACATCTTAATAAACACCAATTCGCCTGTTGGCCTTAACTGCAACAAGAATCCTTAATATTGCCACTTAGCTCATTTGATAGTGAGAACATTTGTCTCCATGAATGTCCATTTATTTGAGCAAACAGAGGGGTCACTGTAGACATCAACTCTGCTGAATCGAATACAAAACACTCATATATTCTCCTAAATATCAAGGTAGAGCAATTTCACTATATCCCCTTATGTTTTGTTTTAGAAACCCATGAGGGCTTGCATGCGATAAAGTATTAGACTGTGTACTAGTAAAAGCCATCAAAACCATGTCTAAGCCAAATCAAAGATGCATCATGGTTGATGGGAATGAGTCAAAATTAGGTTGTGCAATTGAGCCGACATGGCTAATGCTAAAGAACCCATTGCCTATTAAAGCAACTGTCCATACAGGGTTTATCCACTAAGCTGTGAAACATTAAAATAGCCCAAAGACATTAATAATAAAAAAAACCTTGGATTTGAGCATTTAAGTCTATTGAGTCATTTCACTGACCCATAAGCAAAGAGTATGTGTCCATTACCAGCGGCTGTAATTGCAATCCTGGCAGGAGGACACAAAACAAAAAGCAGTTGTATTAAGGTGTTGACATCGCAGTTTAATTGCCAAGCCACTGAAAGGGAATACCTAAATGCACTATGGCTCAATTTGAAGAATAAATGCATTAGTTACTGGGAAATAGCCTCAGGGCACAGATACCATTAGCAAAGAAAAGCTGGCTTTTAAATAATAGTGGAGCATTCAAAACAAATATTCTAGTATTTTGACCTAAAATAATTTTCAGCCACTCTAAAAGAGACTTTAGCAATTTTGTATTAGCTCTCTCTCTCTCTCTCACACACACACACACACACACAAACACGTAGATATACCAGCTCAAATAAAGCCCTATAATTCCCTATATGGTGCATTTAGCATAAATGCTCATTAAAACCATGACTTTCCTGTTAGATCTACTGTTTGAGATACAGGAACACTTTGGTAGAACCATTTACTAATGCGGAAAAAAATTAAATATATATGATATATGTACATGGTGCATGATGTAAAGGGACACTTAAACAAAACGTTGCTGACATACAAAAACCAAAACCAGTTTCTGCTCGTTAGGCAAAATCCTATATCAATAAATGTACAAGAACCTTTGCATATGCAAATGGATATTTATATAGGTGAAGCACAATTTGACTTCTAAAAGATAGCTATAGTCAATGAACCATCCAGACACACAACACTTACATTCAACGACAGATGCATTTAGGCAAAAATGTGTGTGTGTATATAGATATAATACACACACACACACACACACACACACACACACACACACACACACACACACACACACACACACACACACACACTCACTTTTGACTAAATGCATTTGTCCTTGAATGTAAGTGTTGTGTGTCTGTCTGGATGGTTCACTGAATATTAGCTTAGCTATCTTTAAGAAGTCAAATTGTGCTGTTTTGCCACTGTACATTTGCATAACAACAGCATGAATCTCATAATTCATACAGAATATTCAAATCTGACCAGAACTTCTTATGTAACAATGACCCGATGCAGAGGGAAGGTACCATTTGCCTGTTACAGAACACTTGCCTGCTAAAAAAGAAATGAACACCTAATGGTAGCCAAAATTTGCCTCTCAAATCCAAGTGGTTTTAGGACTACCATCCTGATCTCTAAAACTTCTTGGCAATAATAATGTCACCTGATGTTAAACCACAACGAATGCAAAATGGCATTGGGGGTGTGTGGTGGTAGTGGGGGGGGTTATAAGCACATCTATAATTACTTGAAATGAGCCAGTGTGCAGCTTGGACTGACCTCTCTTAGAATCTCATTAGAGATAATTATGACCCGAACTGAACATTCTGTTCCCCTAAGTATTTCCATATTGCTGGTAGTTCAGAGTCCGTGAACTTTGTGCTAAAAATGTTATTAGCTTGAACGAACAATTTGGGATCTGTTTTACAATTTTGAAAGAATTGTAATGTTTAATCTATTTACTATCAGTGCCATTTTATAACATCCGACAATAATTTACCACCTTTAGATAACAATAAAAAAAAAATCACTAAAGAACAAGGCAGAACATTACAAAAAAAAACAAAAAAAACATTGCACAATATTAATGTATATTAATATTAAGCAATGCAGCCTATGATTGATGGAATTGCAAAGATAGCAGAGCTCATCAAATGACATTTCATATGTACACTCATTTAGATAAATACAAGCATTTCACAAATCAAATCAGTCTACTCATACATCAGAAGGTTGGGTTTAAAAAGAAAAATTTAAACCGAGCATTTGTTTCACGAAATAATCTGTTTCACGCTTCAATAATTAAGCATGTTCTTTTTTAACCCCCAGCTGGGCCTAAAACCTCAACATTTGTGTGAGAATGTAATTACCGTGTAGGCTTAATATGCACCATAAAAGTCTTAATCTCGACATCAAAGTGAGTGAGTCCCAGTACCTTCTCACGGCAAACGTATCACACAAATCTAATCAGAGACAACATCTAATTACTGCCTGGAATTTAATGCTTACTTGGAAGGAATACAAAGCCCAAGTCTGACAGCCCGGCCTCAAAATACCTCATATTTTACAGCCACACTGTGTGACTCTGATCAAGGCATATTAGCCCTGTGTCAAGAGGATGGAAAGGACCGTCATATGACTACAGTCACAGGCCAGCAGTTAAAGAGATAAACATTCAGGAATGCAGGCTATTCACAAGAACATCAAGGTGTCTGCGGAATGCCTTTTCTAGACCACACGATCCACGAAAAGGAATGAGGAAAAGGCGGCCGATAACTTTACTGCAGATTCTCGACTATGACATTTAGCTCATCCTTCCAGCTTTCCAAAAGAGGAAGCAGCAGTGCCGTGTTTTCGGACATCAACATTCTGAACACAGGAGGAATAATCCAATTGAATCCACACTAATCCAAATGAACACAGCGTGCGTAGCTGTGGTTATCCCGGGCAGGGAGAAAGGGGAAGGAAGATGCCTGCACCGCAGCTTATCAACTGTCAGTGGTTTGCTGCTGTAACAGGCAGTGTTATCAAGGTCAGCCCTGCTCGGGGATTGGAGGGTCCTACTGTGTAGAGTAAACACAGAAACCTGTCCTCATGCTTATCTGTACCGGGAAAGAGAGAGAGGGATGGAGAGTGGGGGAAAGAGCGAGGAGGTGGCAGAGGGGAGAGAAAAGGAGGAGGGGAGCTTGAAAACCAGAGAAAAGGGATTGGTCTCCATGGCAACCACATTGGTCCCCCTCACCCCCGCCACCCTTTTTCCCACTCTCTGCAGAGAACTCTGGTGGTCTTTGTGTAACGCGATTCCTCTAGAATGCACTGCGTGGATTAGTGCAGAGCAGTGCCCGCAGGGCTCAGACAGGGCCACAGTAAAGACATTATTACCCAGATCAAAAGCGGTAATCACACAGCACCGAGGGGGCTTTCGCATCCACGCCAGATAAAGCCAAAGCCTGGCAATGCTCAGGTGATTAGGCCATTATTACAGTCTTTCAGCCCCGTGCCAGAACGTTGCCAGTCGAAACATCGTCCATCTCCACTGGCTACAAGAGAAGGTAACTTCACGCCAGCAGAAGTACATGGCATATGTAAATGCTAAAACCGTGAGCTCAGAAACAAGGTATGAGGAGCAAAAAGTCTTCAAAACCACAAAAAGAGGAAGGAAATATCCATTATCAATCATATTACTAGTGAAGCTGGAAAAGAAGCCGCCTACTTCAATTAAGATGTGATTCATTCCAGAATAAGAGGTTTGTCATTTAGAAACCAAAACTTTGTCCCAAATCCTAGTGAGGTGGCTTGCGGACTACATCGGCAGCATCTTAACTTGAGTGGAACCTGAAGTGTCTGTATGGAAACACTCCGTAAAAGTTTGGGGTCAGCAAGAAAGTTTTTTTTTCTTTTTTTTTTTACGTTATGAATATTTTTGGACCTCACCTTGAAATTGTCTACAGAAGCAGCTCACTTGTTTTTGAACTTGATTTAAACAGGGCAAAAGTACTGAAAACGGATGTTCTCTCTCATGATGAAAGCCGCCGCTACAAAGATCAAGCCTCTCTTGAAACCAAGATCACAAATCTCTGAAGCCTTACCTTATTTCATTGTCAATAAGAAATACAAGATGTAAATGAAAAGCCGTCTCCAGCTCCAGCAAACCTGTTGAAAACATGAAAAGGGACGGAAACGACTGACAGCCCATCCACTCGTCCAGTGTCAGGCACTCAGAGGGAGCAAAAGCTTTCATCCCTGTACGGTCCCTCAACCTCTTGATTGAGAGGAAGAAAGTTCCAGAAGAGCACGGGGGTTGCTATATAGATGCACTCAGGAAATGAACACTTGTGCCTATGGAGGGGGGGGGGCATTACAGAGGGAACAGAACAGAGGAAAGTGGAGAGAGAGCATTTCAGAGCCAAACCCATTCGTCTCTGCATTTATAGTCTTACAAAAACATCACTAAAGAGGCGAGGGGATGAAGTTCTCCAAGAGAGCCCCTTGCTATACAGAGAAACAGACAGAAAATAAGGGCTGGAGAGGGCATTCATCTCAGCTGACCGCCTAATAAGAGTGCTCCACTACCAACAGAACATTCAGAGAGAGGCCGAAGAGCAGGGTTTGCGTCATGCTGCCCTTCAAGTGCCTTGAAGTTCAGCTCTCCATTGATTGACCATTACAATACCCACCGAAAAAGCCAATGTCAGAGACGAGTATACAACACTGAAACATTCTTATATTTCATTTTTTTACAAAAACAGTTTATTGAATTATCAACAACTGTACATATCTTCAGTGACAACACAGTTTGCTACATACTTTGGTGTGTGTTTTTGAGACGTGTCCATTTCTTGCAGCTCTCCTCATTATTTTTGGAAAGGGAAATACTAACAGTGTGATGCTATAAACAAGCTGGACAGTAAGTAAATGCCTGTGCGTTAATCTAGAGTGTTACAGTCTGGCAGGCATTTTACTCTGTGCTTCCTGTATATGGATCACTATGCACACAAAAAACAGTGTATGTCACTTGGGACTCAGGAAGGGGGGGATGAACAATTGAACCAAATTCCAATTCTGCCACTACAAGATGAGATGTCATGTCCTGGTCATACAAGATCACAATGAAGTCACAGGTTCGAGAGTAGTCCTCCACTAATCGGTAAATATAAAAATCCAGGTCCATGTGCCCCATTGAGGTCTCTGTTTTTGCAGGAAGGCGGAGCGGCCAGTCAGCAAGTTTGTTTGGAAATGATCCGCCCCCCACCCGCGAAGCATCGAATACAGTCTCAGGTGCCTTGCATGGAGTTTAAGCCACTCAAAAAAAAAAAAAAAAAAAAAAAATCCACAGGACATTTTACAAAAACGCCTCTGTAATGCGATTTAGCTCAAAATTGTTTTTCAGGAGGGAAGGAAAAAAAAAGTAAATTAGATTTCCATAAAAGGTCAGCTTTGAAAATGAACTTCTCAAAGGGGGGGGGGGGCAGAATAGAATATCCTCATAGAAAAAACGTCTTAATCTAATTTTCAAACCTCGAAGGGGAAACGAAGCATCAAGGAGAGAATGAGAGCGAGAGAGAGAGAGAGAGAACCATCACAAGTGTAACAGGACACCAAAATATAAATCTATAAAAGGCATTTTAATACTCCATTATGTACACTTTTCACATACCCTCCACACAGATGAAGTTTCAGAACAAAGCGCTGCTTCACGATGCATTATGGAACGCTCTCACTGCATAGTGAGGAAAAAAATTTGAACCAAAATCCAACAAAGATTTAAAAAAAAAAAAAACAGCAAGGAAGGAAACATTGAGTGTCCTCTAGTGCCATATGAACTGGGCCGAGTGTGTGGGGTCTGTAGGGCTCACATTTGTGTCCTAGTCCAGGTCACCCCGGCGTCCACTCTTCCACATCTGTGGTCAGTCAGTTAAAAGTCAGTGAGTGTGAGACAGACAGTGAGACAGACAGACAAGGGCTGTTCCTGTCTGTTTGACTAGGAGAGTCACTGGAGTGAGAAGTTGTGTGTCCCCCCTTCCTTCTCCAGAGGCCTGAGCTGCTCCAGTCTGTTACCTCTCATTCTAGTAGATCACTTCATACACCGTGGCCTTCTTGTCACCAGAGCCTGTAACAATGTACTTGTCATCGGCTGATATGTCACAGCTCAGGACTGAGGATGATTCCTTTGACTGCAAGGAGAAAAAAAAGTCACAATGAATCTGGTGAAATAAAAAGATTTTAATTTTAACTTCAAAAGGGCCTGCATAAAACTCTTTCGACATCATCTATTACTCAAAGAAAACGCTGACAGCTGTATACACAAGCACCCCCCCCCCCCCCCACCAAACGATGCATTAGCATCCATGCCAAGCCCCTTCCATCATAAACACTTGAAGGGTTATCATTATTTACTCTTAAGCTGGTAGATGCAAGCTACACATGCGGACCCACATCCGCACTAAGTGGTCAGGACCCAGCGTTAATGACATACTCCAGCCCATTTCCGCTGATCGAGGCCCGGCCTGTCAGCCAGCGGTCACTGTGCCCTTTCTACTGACTCAGGCAGCCCACACATTTCCTGCAGACAGTCTGTATTGATCTCTGTACCTGGAATATGCTGGCGCCGTAGGGAGTCCTCCATGCGTTCAACAGATTGTCCTTCCCAGTGCTCACGAACCATTTACCTTGTCAAGGGAAATCAAATGTAATTAGAGCTCCGTTCAGAGTATAGGAGATATGCACAGAAAGCCAAATAAAACAGCCTAGCAGAAAAGGACAGTCAAGGTTCTGTCGGATGTTGTGCTCAATGTGCTGTATAGAAGCGTCTGTGTTTAACTTCAAGAGAGTGCAAAAGCTCAAGTGAAGATATGTATAGAGTGCCTACATTCAATGCGTGAATCTTGAGTCAATCACTTACCACAGTAGGCAAACTTGAGAGAGAGAACACAGCTCTCGTGAAGGTGCAGCTGGTACTTGTCAGGTTTGGTGTGGTGAAGAACCTCCACATTGCTGCTTTCCATGCCGACAGCCAGCCACTCACCCGTAGGACAGTAGCCCAGAGAGAAAATCTGCGTTTGGGGGGGACAAACACAAGTTGAGCACCACTGCTTTGCACTCAAGTCAGTATGAAATTAAAATTAGTTTTCTTAATGCATGTTATACATCTTATGGTGAACGATTCATCCATGTATACATGTTGTGAAACTAATCTATGGTGCTCCATTTTGGAATGCAATGGCCAAACCTTAAACTCCAGTCAACAAGTGATGATTCTAATCAAATCCCTACATTTGTTTTTCATTAATCTGATAAACTCAGAAGAGATCTGTCACTACTTCCATCTCGTAAAGCTCCATGATGGAAAGTGTTGTGGCCTAACCTGAGATGTGAAGTCATGCTGTTGGAGTTGCCGCCCCTCTCTCAGGTCCCAGGAGCGGACTGTGTTGTCAAGGCCACCTGTCCAGAGCTTGGTGCCATCATGGGAGATGTCAATGCAGCTGGCACCGTCTGTGTGTCCTTGGAATTGCCTGCAAATCACAAAATAAAATTAAGGGTTTAGACAATGGCCCTGTATTAAACCTTAAAGTTACACAAGAAAATGCAGTTCATTTGAGAAAATCTTGAAAAAGCCCACCTGACGAGGGTCTGGTTGTGCAGGTCCCAGACAGCGATGTTTCCATCGCTACAACAGGAGAAGCACACCTTGGCGTCGGGGCTGATAGCTAGCGCATAGCAGGCCGGTGCGGAGGAGGTCAGCTCGGCTTTAATGCGGGGTGTCTGGGAGGCAAGATCCCAAATGGTCAGAGTGCTAGCCTCCCCTCCAACGATAAGAGTGCGGCCATCAGGCAACAGCTTACAGGACCGAATATAGTTGTCCCTGTTCTGTAGATGAAGAAAAAAAAATAATTATGAGAAGATTTTCCAAACATCTGGACTTCAAACATTATTCTAGCAAACTTACTTTTTAGAAGCAATTAAAAATGTGCTAGTAGCATGTAGAGTATTATTACGATAACAAAAACAACAGTTATAATAAATATGTCCTTGGCCCTTACCAGGCAGTCTAGTTGAGACACTGGACTCTTGCTTCCAGGCTGACTGATGTCCCAGATCTTAACACAGCCCTTGCCACCAGTGTATACATGGCGAGTGGGATTGCTTATAGTCACAGCACACACCACTTCTCCATGACTGAGTGTGTTAATCTGACGGGCGTGGCGTGGGATCCCTGGACCAATGAGAGCGTCTGGAGGGAAGGGCACAGGCTGCATCTGTCCATCGGCACTGACGTGAAAAGAGTAGGCTCTGAGAAAGTGACAGAAAGAGAGAGAGAGACCTCTTTAGTAATCTAGTAGTCAACAGTGCACTGATTGAAGTGGGTTAATTAAATCAATTACAGCAATATGAGCAAGTAGTCTGAAATGAGGTATTAAGAGGTGGAAAAGGTTGTGCTCTTAAGCACTCTCACGGAACTGTTACATAAATAGTGTGGGGAAAAGGACCAGTCTAGTGTGGCTAGGAGTTAAGTCACGATCATTTAATCTTTGTTGGACACTTACGGTTTTCCTCCAGAGATTGGGTTGAGGCTGGCAGGGAGGCCGGGAGCTCTCATATGAGGATGCTCAAATGCCGCCTACAGAAACAAAACAAAACATGCAGCATAGAGCAGTGATCTTTATTAAAACACACATTACAAACACCACAAGCATAAACACATTATAACCTGTGAATTTATTTACCCTGTGTGCCCTATGTAAACCATACAATAGCTGTAGGTGGAAAAATGTATCGCTTTCAAATTATTTGATTAAGTTTACAGGGCCAGTGAGTGTGATACACTTTTGAATCTTTTTCAAAGCTACTTATGGGTTCAGAAGCCAAATGTGTAATTTTTATCTTTTTTTTTTTTTAATTAACGGTTGTGTTTTTTGAAGCTTGAAAGTCTAAGTGATCACTCATTGTTCATGCACAGAAAAAAAAAAAAAAAACCTTGAGTACTGTTTCACTTTGGTCTTTCTCAGAATTGGAAAAACATAAGGGTAAGTAAATTACTTTTTAGATTTTTGTAGGGTGAACTATTCCTTTAACTTGACTGGATCGATGTATACTGCAAAACCGAACATTGAGCCACAGAGGAATGATTCGTGCCCTGTTCCTTCATTTAGCTGAAAGGATGAAGCAATCAGACGGCAGGTAGTCAGGAAGCCTGAGAGCCCAGTCAATGTAACGCTCATTTCACACCCAGTCACACACACTACATCACCATACATTCTCCCTCCACTCTCAGGTTGGGAGCTTTGGGTGAAAGAGAGAGATTGAAATCAAGCACGAAAATAAAAAGAAATGAAAAGAAGAAACTGGGAGAGAAAGGTAAGGTGGGGCCTACTTTGGAGTAGAGGTTAAGAATCTTTAGGAACCTCAGTATTTGATTCAATTTTGTTTCAGTGAGTCACAATCTGATTCCAAAAAATTCTCAATACATCTCAATTTTTCAACTGCAGTACAGCGGCACAAATCTTTGCCAAATATCCTATATAAAAAATATGCCTGCTCTGTTTTGTGCAGTAATTCCATATTAAAGCAACCATAAATGTTGTTTTTAAAGACCATATTGATGATCAATGCAAAAATCCACTTCTGAACGCTTCCAGAAAGATCCAAGATCATGATGTATCTGTAAATATTTTTTTCTGCACCCCTACTTTGCAGGTGCTTTTTCACATACATAAACACAAATACTCACCATGGGCGAGCGTCCATAGGCAGCAACAGCGGCCGCACTCATCTGAGGAGAGATGTGAAGGCCGGCATAGACTCCAGGGCTGGTCAGAGAACCATTCATCTCATGGTGGCTCATCATGGCAAAGGGAGTTGGGTAAGAGAGTGGGGTGCGCAGAGCAGGGGCGGCTGCAGACACAGAGACACACAGCCAATCATAAATCAGTCAACCACGGGGAAAGGAGCTGAACTCGGGAGCAGGGAGATAAATCTCAATCAAAGACCTGCCTACACTCAGCTGCTTCAAAGATGAATTTTATGAAAGCTGCTTTAAGCTCTGTTAAAAAGGCAAGCCTAAAAATTTGCTGAAGCTTTGAATAATTTCCATATGCAAAGAGCTCTCTTTTGCTTACAATATTTGCGCTTTATGCTTGCAGGAGGTGATGGTATACAGTAAAACAACACCTCTGTGGAAGCTGATTATGAACTCACCGAGAGCTTCCATTGGAGGCTTGCCTAGGATGGGCCGCAGCCCAGGGGTGGTGCTGGTACCCGGGGTTGGGGCATCATTACGAGGCGTTGGGGTGTTAGACTTGAGACCAGGCGTAGAGGATTTGTCATTCTGTAGATGGGAGAGAAGAGAGGGAGGAGAAAAGAGAAAGAGAGATAGAGAAAACAGAGTTAAAATCCCCCCAAACGAGGCAGCATCCAGGCAGAAGATTTAAGTGCCGGCAGAACCTAATCCAATCCAATTCTGACAAACTCACTACTCCTACGAAACTATAAACCCTGCTATTTATCCCCAAACCCATTACTGCTACAATGGAGATGAGGCTCGTTTTATCCTTCCCTCGCTTCTCCCTCTAATCTTTTTTTTTGATGCAGAGGCCCAGAATGGTTAAACGCATTGAGTTATTAGCAGGGAAGACACGACTGATCCAGCTATGGGAATGCATTATCCCTGACATTTACAGATGTATTTAAAGCCGAGGCTGGGAAACAGACATTCACTCCTGAGCCATTAGAGGAAGATCACAGGGCATTCAAGCTTCCCTAGCTGCCCCCTCCCAACAAAACCTTTTCCTCAAACATATCCTATAATTCTGCTTCAATGGCACAGACCCAGATTCTATCAAATCTTATATCCAGCACTGCCGATTATTACAGTAGCAAAATCCAGATAAATAGAGCTGATACACGTAAATGCAGCATTCAGTATTAAATGTGTGTGTGTGTGAGAGAGAGAGAGAGTGCCGTACATGGCCGTGCTCCTTGTTTTTAGAGGAGGGGGTGCTGCCGGAGGAGGCCACAGAGGCGGGGCTGTTGGGTGTGTCCTTCTTTGCTGGGCGGGGTTTATCTATGCCATTCTCAGGAGGTGAGTGGGCAGGGCTGCCTCTGGGCGTGGCAGGGTCCTAGAGCACAAAAATATAACAAGAATTAGTTAAATATCAAAAATAAAATACGTAAGCTATAACTGATAACACTGCAGTTAAATTAATAAAAGCACAATTTCTAGTGATTTAGATGGAACATAAAATGTTTCTCACCTCATTGGAAACATCAACCACCAGATCGTCACTTTTGTCTCCATCACTGTCCTGAAAACACAATGAGCCCACTAGTTAGTATCCCATTGTGGGATTTTGTTACAGAAGAATCTTCCATCACAAGTTCATGCCACATTACTCACATATCGGCTCATGCTGTCCTTGTCTTCCACTTTGCGTTTCTTGGTGTCCAAGCTATAATCAGAGGAGCCGCGGTGTTTCTCGCTGGTTGTGCGCAGACTGTCTGATGGAGAAATAGAGTTGTTCTGAAGGAGGAGAAAGAAGGGAAATATTAAAGTGTGCCAATAGACTGCAAACTTTAACCCAACTCATTCGTCTATACAAGCAGATCTATGGGTGGTTTTTCTGTGTTTTGTTTCTCAAGACCTCCAAATTGCTCTGAAAATATCCTGTAGGCTCCAACTCCTTTCAGCACAAGATATTTATATCCAAACCTGATTCTAGTTTATTTCTGGTGACAAATGAATTATTTGAGTTCAGAGTCAAAAACAATTACCATTACAATGACAGGTACTTCACAGCTGTCGGATCTGAAGGAAAGCCAAGCTGAGAAGTCAACAGCAAGGAGGAAAAAAAAAAAAAAAGGACAGAGTACCTCTTATCACTCCAAAACCACACACTTAAAAAGCCAAAAGCGATTTATCCATTCCAGCTATCCGACTCGAAAACCCAAAACAGGCCTAACATAATACAGTGAGACTCGCCAAGCCGTATCT
Source organism: Carassius gibelio (assembly GCF_023724105.1). Classification (NCBI taxonomy): domain Eukaryota; kingdom Metazoa; phylum Chordata; class Actinopteri; order Cypriniformes; family Cyprinidae; genus Carassius; species Carassius gibelio. Next base: position 9,585,277 of record NC_068413.1, on the reverse strand, counting down.
AACAACCCACAGTAGACTAAACACAGAAAAATGTGCTGGCTGCACTACAGAGTAGATACAGTTAACCAGACCAAAGAGGGGCTTGTTTTCACTGACCCAACACTCTCCCTTCCTTCCCCCAAATCACTCCCTCCATCTTCTAATAGAGACAACAAACAGCTTCAGGAAGACATGAGCAGCACATTATTGTCAAACAACAGCCCATTATATGTAAGAAGTCCAACTCGGGCTGTGTGTGTGGGAGCATGTAACAGTCATTGGTTCCTGTAGGATGTTTGGACATCACCCAGACCCCTTCCCAGAGCACTCTGCGGGTCTGCGGTCCCGGTAGACGATGACTACAGGGCAGACGAATGGAAAAAGGGACTTATATCTGCAGGAAATGGTGGGCGACCGTCTGTGGCCACTGTCCATACTCACAATAACGCTTTGTAAGAATTTTATGAATTCATAGTATTTAGCAAGCATGCTCCATATGCAACAGGACTTTGAGTGCTCTCTGGGCACTTTCTCAAAACAATCCTGCTCCTAGAGCTTTACTCATCACGTCCCAAGAGCCTTCACTCAGTGTGAGGCAACAAGATTCACAGAGGGAAAATAAGGCCAGATCACTGGAAGCGTAAAAGGAAACTAAGCTGAGAAGATGAAGTAGCAGACTGGGCCGAACGCCCAATATTCTCTGTCTCTCTCTCTCTCGTTGCATGATGTCTGACCTTCTAAAGAGATCCTTAGTGTGACTCATTAAGGGGAGTCACCAGCGTGCTATCAGATGACCTTAGACAACGGCAGCAGCGAATACACAACAGAGCCTGGACTGCTAACCGCCAGAGGAGCTCCCCTTCCTTCAGACATGACTGCACCCATTCAGGCCTCACCGGGCCAGCAGAAACCCAATCTCACAGCCACAATCAGCCATCAGAGAGATTTAAGCCCCGTCGAATAAATGCCTTTTACAAGGGCACGGAGATGAGAGGGAGGAAAACAATTCCTTCGCCTGTGCTCATACATATTTATCGCACTAGCAAAAGAGAGCAGAGAGGGGTGGTAAACAAGTGGAGATAGCGGAGGGGTGGGTAGGATGGGAGAGGTATAAAATAAATCCCACAAAGGAGGGAGGGAGGGAGTCGACGTCGTCTTTAATTGTGATGAAATTATAGAGCCGCACTAATCTGTGCACTGTAATACGAGTCATTTCCCATCTGCAGAGAGATCTGAGTGCTTATTTCATAAAAAGCTTGTTTCTCTATTAGTCATTTTTAATGAACGCAGATTACCACTTCGTGCACGAGTTTGCGTGTGCTTCAGGATGAAGGATCTTACTTGACATTTACATTAATGGAAATTTTCTTAGGCATGAAATGGGCCAAGAGGTGCTTTTCACCCAGTAAAACTAAGACATATTTGCTCCGTTTCAAAACCTAGTGAGCCGCCTACGGAGGCAACATTAAGGCATCATTTAAGGTGTATTCCTGACATGAAGGCTGTTCAAAACAATACGCAACTTAATTAAGTTGCTTCTGAATAAAGTTTATTTTAAGCCAAATACTTACTTAAAAAAACGATAATGGTGGACAAACTGAGAAAATACGTATTAAATGTACAGTCATATCTCAATGAATACAGAAAAGTATTATCATTACATTATACAATGTTTAGCAACATGCTTACACCAAACAACTGAATCAAATCTCCCATGCAGAGTGGCTGTCTATGTAGGCAGCCAAATAGTTTTTGGAACTGAACTATTAAGAGGAAGAGGACAACCGAGACAACAGGAAACCTGATACTCACTGTGCTCTCTGTAGTCAGCAGACCCGGGTGGTGTTGAAAGACAGGCAGAACGGCAAGACAAAACAAAGATAAACAAAAGTCAGTTAACCTGACCGACTGACAATCAGCGTTAAGAGTAGATTTCATCAGCAGGTAGAATATGTCTATACACAATACAGCTAGCAAACCATTAGCATGTGTCCTTTATTAACCTTGCCAATTCATGCAAGCCACAAAGAGCATCATGTAAATGTTCAATTGCTTTATACACTCTCAGTTCTTTTCTGAAAATAGGCTACATCCTTAAATGGCAAGCCACAGAAGTAGCGTACTCTTATAAAAGCAATAATATCGTCAGTCTATAAGAGCCGTCATAATAATGAACAGGGTGGGGGGCTTTGGGTGTTAAGAAACAAACGTTTGATTCAGACAAGAGGTCTATATGGCTGAGCGACTGATATTCCACTCTCTTGGCTTTAAATGAGAGCAGTGTGTGTGTCCTCCTTACCTCGGTGCTCTAGGTCATGGTGGTTTTTTTCATCCTTCATTGGCAAGTGTGGCTGACTTCCCAGTGCTCCCAGAGCCAGAAGGCCCGAGCCAGAGCCGGTGACCGGCGGGATTCCTGGTGGCTGAAGGCCAGAAGGGTGGGGAGGTAAAGCCACAGGGCCGTGGGCAGCGTGAGAGAGGTGCTGGGCCTGGAGCTGCTGCTGCTGTGGAGAGACATTCAACAAGTGGGCCAGAGGGAAAAAAGAACAAAAATCCATCCCACAAACTAAACACACGGCTTCTGGGCATCCAATTCAGAAGCACAGGTGGGGGCACGGGGATATTTATATCCTCACGTACACGCAAGTCTTTTTTGAGGATCCTGCAAACAAAACAGTCTTTATGTTGCTTGGATCTTAACCTGAAAATATTAAATCTTGGAGTGCTGTGGATCTAGTCAGTTTACATTTCAGGTTTCCTGCTCAACTGTAACATAAACTCTGTGGAATATCATACCAAAAGCATGTAAATTCACTCATTAAGTAATAAAACTCACACAGACTCTCCAAAAGAGAGTTGTCAAGCCTTATTTAAGATACAGTTAAAAGACAGCAGGCGTTGGAATGCTGTCAGCTCATAGGCTTAACACCACCTGCTCCTTAGCCCCATCAAAACTCTGGACAGCTATATTTACTCCCCTCACATTCGGGTCTGGTTATTACACAAAGCATGAGTCATTTGAGAAAACCAAACTTTAAACACCACTCCAACAGCAGCTGGGCTCAGCTTTTGTGTGTGTGCGAGCTTGTTGAGCGGCGGCCGCAGCCAAAGGCAAGGGGTCCTGTTTTGGCATGCGTTCAAGCCTCCAATACCTCCATCAATATTTAAAAAGCTTGTAGGAAACTGATCGGAGTTAAAAACCACTCAGCATGGAAAGCAAGCAGCTAAAGCAAAGTTAAATGATACTTAGCAGAGCCAGCATTAAAGAGAAGAAAACAACAACAACAAAAAATAATTCCCAGTCTCCACAATTTATTAGTGTCCACATGAAGACTGAATTCTTTTAAATTGCTGTTAGCGCACACACTGCCTAACTTTTCACAGACCTCCCCAGTCAATCAATGACCCTTTACGATCATTCTTCCAGAATCCTGACATGTTTTCTTCATGCTTGAAGTGGAAAGGGTAGGTGTTATTGGCTATGTACGGTGATCACGGTGGTACAACCTTTCAGAATTATCAGCAGGTCGTTAATGCCATGCCATAAGTAAATATCAATACTAAAGGCTTATTTATAAGTCTGGAATGCTCCAAAAGCTTGCCCTTTCCAGTGGGTAAATCATTATTAAGATGTCCATCACAGGCCCTTATTCGGGGCGAGTATAATTGCTAACAGCTTTGCGGATTATTTGCACAGCTGGCTGTATATTGAGACTCCGGGCCTTTGAGATTGGCAGGAGAGCGAATGGTATATAGAAGAGTTCCGCTTGGGATTTGAACCTGCAACCTTACACTCCCCAACACAACAGAGCTGCCAAGCCAATTATGAGCTGTGCCTCAGAGTGTGGATCTGTGAGGAGACGTGATAAGGGAGAGTGTGAGTGAGGTGTGTGTGTACTGAGGCACTGAGCGTGGGTGGTGGGCGCATGTTCTTGAAGAGAGAAAGAGAGGGCAAGAGAAAAGGAGAAAGATAGTGAGACAAGAGTGGAAGTGAGTGATTGTAAGACAGAAACCGTGTTGGTGCTAGGGTGTTCATGTGGATGTGTCAGGAAGTGAAATGAACCGCTAGTAAAAAAAGAAAAAAAGAGGGGTGGGGGTTAGTGTGTGTGGCTTCAGAGATGACGACTGACCACATGGGAAATTAAAGAAGCCGTTGATTCATGGGGGAGAACCTTCCCTGCTCATTCCAGCTAATGAGCCACTGATGTGTAATATGCATGGACAATAAGAGAACCCTCATTAGAGACCTGGCCATGAAGCCAAGAAAATAAAGAAATAAAATGTCTCCAGTTATTTAATATTTCTGCATAAAGATGGTGCTAATCTCTCCCTCTTACAGCAAAACAATGAACGTAGGCCTTGTGTGCAAATTGAACAATGGACACATAAAAATAAAAAAAAGATAAGTGGCTAAATCAGACAAGTTCCTGCTTCTAGTCTCAGGTGTGTATGTTAAGCAACCCCATCCTGAGTTTAGTGCTGTAACCATGCAACATGCAGGCCTGAGGGATTTCAAAAACATAAAGCCCCATGATTCCCCCGCTTGGCCACAAACACACTTAATTGGGCCCACAGCACAAGCAGGGGCATTCTTAATAGAGATCTATCAACACATCTACAGCAGACGACTTACAGTAAAACAAGCTGCCCAGTGCAATAGGCTGGGTTTTTTGATTTTTTCTGTGGGCAAAAATGTGTGTGTCTTATCAGTGGGCTATCAGTTTAACGTGTTAACTTACTCATGAAAAATAATGCGATTAAAATATTTTAACGCATTTAACGCAATTTGTTTTTGTCTCATATTTATATCAAACGATAAGTGATATCACACAAGTGCTGATTTTGTCCCGAATGGCACAAGTGCAAATGTGATTTTACACAACAGTTCAGTAAATAGGAAGTTGATATTGTGTTATATTTTAAGCACAATATTATGTGTTTTTCACACTTTAATGCCATAGCTACAGAACTGTTGCATATCTCCGAGCAACACAATGGTGTTTCGTTTCAGAATGAATCCATGTTTAGAATGAATCGTGTGAATCAATGATTCAAAAGACCCATTCACTTAATTCCTGAGTGAATCAGCTGTTTGAATCAAATGAATGACTCAAAAACATTTACAGCCACCTGCTGGCAGATGTAGTTTCTTATTTAGAGTACCATTTCATTTAAAATAATAATAATAATACAAATATTTAAGGAATAGTTTACCCAAAAATTTGGTCAATTTTTACTGACGTTGTTTAAAACCTTTATTTTGTGTAACACAAAAGAAGGTATTTTGAATACTTGGTAACAAAGCTGTTTTGGTTACCAATGACTTTCATTGTAGGAACAAAATATATATAAATACATAATTATCTTCTTTTATGTTCCATAGTTTACATTGCTAAATGCTCAATGTAGCCTAAATGTTTGTAATAAATTATGTTGAATCAAAAAAAAAAAAATCTTTCTAAAGCTACAATTTGTAATGTCTAATTGATACGCTCTCATTAACACAAAAATAGCTTTAAATGGTCTTTTGTGGTTATTTTCAGTGTCAAATTTACATTGCAATTAATAATATATATAATATATATTTGTATATTTCTGCTCTGAACAAAAACAATACATTGTAAGACAAACAGCTATTTTGAATTAGAATTGAATCAAACATACCACCAATGCTAATGCCATACATATTAAACAGTCAACCAAAGACACTATTAAAAGTCACAAGACAAGGAGGGATCACAAATTAGTCTTATGACATGCTCTATAAGAAACTTAATCAAGAAATAAAATGCACATTAAAATCAACACAATATTATTCACGGAAGCTTAGTTTTATATAGCCAGCAAATAAATATTTAATATCTCTAAAAGCTCCAAACCCAACCACAGCCTATAAACTTGCGATAACCAGAACAGTCCAAAAAGAACTGGGAGTTAAGTACGTGGAGAAAGAAGTGAAAACGGTATAAAATGTGGATAAAAATGCTTATGCTTTTCTAAAATAAATAGGGCTGGGTTGAGAAACACAAACTGTTGTTGAGGGCAGAAATGCTGAGCTGCCGGAGGAGGCCATCTTAAGACCTCTGATCAAAGTCATAGCACAGCAGAAAAAAAAAGCTGCTGCCCTAGATGCATCCCATTACCGGCTCTGAAGTTCATCAATAAGAGATACTGGTGGTTTCTGCTCTGAGAGTGTGTGTGTGTGTGTAGCTCACATCTCACCTATGCCTTATACTATTTATGAGGACTCTGGCACCGTGAGTGCACACACTGCCTTCTGTGTGAATTACAAATGTCCACCTACTCGAGAGTAGAAGAAAAAACTCAGACAAGCAAGTGTCTTTTCTGCTTTTCAACTTGTAAATGGCTCCTAAAAGAATAAGATTAATTAAACTTGGTCTGCTGTAACATAACATCAAACCTATCAGACGTGATCCTTCCTGATGATAATGTGGCATTTAAGAGCGACCGCATGACTGCCCTATTCAAACCTGATTCCAGGAATTATCTCTGAGTGAGTGTCAAAGTTCAGGATCTAATTGGATTCCGATATCAGACAACACAAACCAACCCTTAAACCTTCACCTCACCATTATCAGATTCTTCAGCTGTGGAGTAATTCTTAAGATGATGAATCAACGTCTGTAATAAGATCAGAGCTAGCCCTACTACTGGATGCCCAGAGGTCAGATTTGTTTTTCCCTACATATTGATAAGGATCCAGGCCATTTGCCCCTGATCAATAAGTGACTGTTAGAAGAGAGATGAGGGTATTTTTAGGAAAGGAATGGCTGTAGTAGCTCAGGGATGTGTGTGCAAGATCCTATTTGTCTTTAATTCCCAGCGCAATCCAGGTCAGCAAAGAGGAATGAGCCTCTCCTGTAAAACCTGATCTAATTAAAGGTATCCAGGCTCTAAAGAGAGCACTGAACAGCTTCTAGATGCAGACTCAGGGGACTGAGGATGCTAAGCACACTTATGCCACATCTAGAACAGACTAAATAAAGCTTGGTCAACAGCGTCCACCTGCACAGTAGATAAACAATAATGTGGCTATGGGCCAAGGTAAACGAAAGCAATGAAAAACTAAGAGACTCTTTCACAAATAATCATTATCCATCACTTTAATGGAATAGGTTGTTAGCCATTCTCTTTTTGAATGGGTTGTGTGAAATTTGGTAAATGACAGCATTTACGGTCAACTCCAGCTCTGACCTTAAAACACCTAAAAAGACATACACTTCCTCACTCAAACCACAGATACATTTACTAAGCACACATGATACATGCACATAGCGTTAATACATTTAAAAAGGCATTCACTGTAGGGGCAAACCTGCACATGATTGAAATAAGCTACTACTTTCAAAACTAATCGTTAAATCAGTTAATAGGATTATTTTGCATCTACAACAATGCCGGTTTGCCCCGTTATTAGGGTCAAATAAAGTAATTAAAGGGGTATACACACGGTGAGAGGCAGACTGGGAAGTCCACGTACCCCGATGATAGCATTCAGTTCAGTCATAGTCACTTGCTTTGCACGTTCAACAGCTTGTGCTACTTGCTGTTGGTGCTGCAACAGGGACAGAAAATGTGGTTAAATTTCAATGCAAATTCAAAAACCTAAAAGTTCTTAAATGATGATAAAAAAAATAGTACTTCATCTAAAACTAAAATGAAACTGTGAGAATTCACATCAAGCTTACCTCTTGTGACAGAAAAGGCATAATCTGGGCTAGAATCGCATTGAGCCTTTTGGCAATCTCGGTCTGAAAGTGGAAAAGAAAGAGGGAGAAGTTAAAAAAGGGTTAATTTATTTCTGTTAAAGTGCACTACTAAGCCTTTTTTGTGTGTTTTCCGACGATTAAGCCAATTACCACGGCAATCAGAACCGCTTGACTCGGCACACTCCAAACTGCGTGATATTGACATGTGAAATATTTAAAACATTATGAGAGCCCAGGGGAGAGAGAGAGAGCACAGCTGTGATGAGTGTATACTCCAAACCACACGAAGAACAAGCCAGATACACTGGAGCTGTGTTAAGAGAGGCGCTGCACTTCAGCTGCCATCAGCCCGCAGGTACAGTCTACAAGCACACAAGACTTTCTTTTGCACTCTCAGCTTCACATTCACACCTCAACCATCATCGCCGCCGATATGCAATTGCACTAAAACGAAAAAGCTGCAGAAGCTGCTTTTTTCACATGTCTCCACAACAAAATGACTGCCAACTCCTGTTGTTTAGCAGATGTTAAATAATGCAGACAGTCCCTGAGGACATGTTGGAAGCAGACGAATGTGATAAAAGACTTTAGGGCTGACCACAAAAAAGCTGTTTTATAAATCCCAAATTTATGAATTTCCACCATCCAAAAATTGTACACACATGGTCTAAATAGCAGTCAGAGCCAAAGGATTTTCAGCATCCTTGAGCTTCAGTGCTTTTATAAGAATTTTAAAAAGGGTAGGGGGAAAAAACACATTTAATCACATTAAATTCAATTAAAGTTAAGCAATGCACAAATTATCTAAAAACTGGGTCCAAATGTCTGTAGGAATAATGACATTTGTGTTCCGACGACCTCGTACAATGGAACAGAAAATGTTCAAATCACAATAATGTGTCACTTCTGACTAATGAACAAAGGTGGATTACGTCCAGACATGTCAGGAGCCGAGGCCGTTTCCAGACCCCACCTTTTTCATTTTCTCAGCAACCCACCCCCAAGTCCCCCCTTCATCTAGCCCACCGCAGGGACCCAACCTTCATTCTCTCTCCACCCGCCTGACCGTTGCCATGGCAACTGTAGCCGAACAGGCCCCATCTCCTATCGCGCACCGATCATTATGCAAATGGTACCTCAGCTTGACCGTAACAGCCTGTAAAATCATATTACGTGCACACAGGCAGGTCATTAAATTGAATTTTCGGCCTGTCGATCAGATGAGTACCGCACACGAATGGTGGATAAAAAGGCGAGCAATAGCAGAGGATGATGTGGGGTCCTTGTGAGAACACATGACAGTAAAAGGAGGGGTGGGGGCAAAGCCAGGGCTCTCCACCTAAAGGCTACACGCAGCTACAGTAGGATGTACTCCATCCCTCTTCCTTTCCATCATCAGACGCCAGCAGGAACACAGCACGGCCGACATCACAGCCTTTTCCAGTGATGAAAGGAGCTCACATCACAGGTCTGGCACTGGCTTTGACTGAGACCAAAGGAGAGGGGGGAGGAAAGCCTCTGAAAAATAACTCGGCTACAGATACATCATCTATAGAATTTATGAGGCTCAGTTCAACCCAGGGCCAGAACGGAGCACAAACACATCACAGGGATTTCGGCTCTATTTTTCATTTCAATGGCAAACACGCAGCGCTGCACCGACCAGGAAATTATTTATAACATATTGCCGAAAATGCCAAGCGGTTGCAGGAGCCAGACACAATATTTTTTTACAAGATACTCTGTTACACCCGTGAAAGTTTCGCTCCTTCCCATCAAAGGAATACAGACGTGTGTCAAGTCAAGCTATAGTTGGGTAACGCCTGGCAGACCATAAAATACTATATATAAAATACATATACCATATAACAATAACAACAAATAAAACAAAAATATGAGGTCCAATCCTCACTATTAACAAGCTGTTAACTATGACTTTTACCTCAATAAACTCCCAATTGGCTGCTTATTAATAGTTAGCAAGGACGTTGTTAAGTTTAGGTATTGGGTAGGATTAGGGATGTAGAATATGTAGAGCACATGCTTCACTAAAAGACAGCCAATATGTTAATAATAGGCATGCTAATACGAAAATAATGAAAAAAGTCACTGTAATCAAAAAATCTTTCTATACCATTGCATCCCAAATCATCATTAGACATTCTTGAAAGCTATAGTCAAACTTTTTGTGACAAGACTGGGTGTTGCGTTTCACCAAAGCAACAGGATCAAAGCAGGGTACCAGTTTAGCTTTCAGACACCCAACTACACTCCGGAAAAAACTACTAGAAGAATGCATCAACAAAAATGCTGGTTGAAAAGCCAGCTCAGTGTATAATCCTTATTTGCCCGAGATAAACCGCATCAATAGCAGCCTAACATTTGACAGGATTTGCTGAGAGGCCTGGAGAGCATCGAACACATTCCTTAAGGGCTTAACGCGACGTTGACAGCTGGCTGAGTGAGGTCAAGGGTTGCCTTATCTGACACTCACTCTTAAAGCTTCATGCTTTATCTTGCAAAAACAATCCTGCTGTCGGGGGAAAACATGTCCGACGGCGGTGACGTACACAAAAAGCCAGCATACGCTGCACGTAATGTATGAATCTATGATGAAAGTGTGCTGTGCATTGAGCTGGACAAGCAGAGCTTTTAGCTACAACTGCAGATTAAAAATAGGATGTCACTTTAAGCAGATGAAAGCCTGCCTCTTAAGTGGCGAGCTTCACGCTCTGGTACACAATTACAGGTACTCGGACCTGTCTAGCACCATTTCAAGAGCACTCCAGGGCCAGGCTGTCAATGGCATGCTGAAAGCTATTTGTCTGTTGCCATCATCGCCAGCGGAATGGAGTGAGACGCTGATGAGCATTGAATATAGAGGAAAACAACTGGCCCTTCCAGGCATGTGTCTCCATCACAAACAATACTTGACCTAGCCGGGTTGATGGCCCCTGTATTCCGCTGGGTGGTAATGCTCTCTGACAGCCTTGTGCACTGTAATAAAGGTAAAACAAGGCCTATATGTGTGCATGCCGGAGGTGAGCGCACAAGCTTAACGGTTGTTACCTTACAGCACTGTTGAAAACTGGAATTAAAATTTACCTGAATTGATTGGCATTAGTAGAGCTGCATGGGTGGCTAGCCTCTGTTTTCTATTATTGTTTTTTTTTTTTTTTTGTCTCTCATATACTCAGCCTCTCCAAATAGCCCTGTTACAAAAGCCCTGCTCTATTATGCATATGTTTGGAGTGTCATTGTACAGGTTCACCTGGTTTCATGACCTAACCACCATAAATAGTGTGACGGAAGTGTTTCCCAATCCTCCCTCCTCTTTAACAGAGGCTTTGTGTACTCACCTCACTGAGCCAGTCAGTTTGCTTTGGCTCACATAGAGAAGGACAATCCAGCAGTGAGCAAACACTTCCTAGGGCACCCCTTATAAATCATTTATCAGCGTCCCCGTGTCAAGCCGGGCCTGACTGGCTCAATCTGGGTCTGACAGCAAGGCGAGGGGAGGAGATTCCCTCGGAATCTCACAACAGGTGAGAAAAACTCACAAAATAAGCCACGCCGCGAGTCATCACAGCGGCTCACTGATGTAGAGCAGCTGCCATTATTGCTGCATTTCCTCCCTCGCGATGGCTGTCTGCAGGTATCAGATGCAAGCGTGCATCCTGAAATCCGCATTACGCCATGACTGTTTAAAATACAAAGCGCCCAGTGACAATCGAATGAAAAAAGAAACCGATTGCTTGACGGTCGGAATTAAACCCTCGGCGCTGAGAATAATGGGGTGTGGATCCAGCAATCTTCACTAACTCCATGCCTGGCATCTGCTATTGGGTTCAGTTTAACCTGGATCAACAGACCAGGATAAAAGGGTGGGATCTGCGCGTTTGCTTATGAACACCATTACCTCCCTCCTCTTTAGCAGGTTAGAGGCAACGTCAGATGAATTATTCAACAGAGCATCTATGTGCTCTGTGGTGGTTCCTGATAAAAGTCAAGGCGGTAAAATGGATCAGTCGATTAACCTGTTTACACAAGGTCAGCCCTCTACCCCTGTACTCCTTTTCTCTAACTCCTCTGTCCCTCATCTGCCAGTTGGGAGATAAGTGGTTAACAGGAGGCATCGCGGGGCAAAGGCCTGACAGACAGGGGAGTGCAGAGGCTCACACTGTGGACACTGATGGATCGCCACCCACCAGCTCCTCCCTGATGCCATTAACCTTCATAAGGTGGAGAAGGGGACCAGGCTGAGGGAGCATGGTTGTCTCTGAGGTGGCCTAACTACATCTGGTGCACAGCGCAATCTCATTATTATCTGGGGGACAGGAAATATTGTGATGCGTCACAATATTGTCAGGATATATCAAGATTAGTCTTTGTAAATCTGTTGGAAGAGAACCCTAAATTTCAGAAACGTAAGGTGGACAAAAATTTGAATGGAAAAAATTTATCAAATTCAATAATGCAGCCCTGCATTAAAAAAATGCTTATTTACAAGATACTATTTGCCTAATATTACCTAAATCTGATTTCAGAAATATCAATAAAAACTTTCCATCATGTAGTTTGTCACAAAAAAGAATGAAGATTTTTCAAATGCACTTAAATAAAACCAGTGAAATAAGTTGAAGAATTTCAATGTATAACTGAACATACAATCGGCAAAGAAATATATTCTCAAATACTCTTTCATTTAATGTTCAAGAAAATTATAGAAACCTGACAATCTGCAAAAGTTATAGACAATCTGTAAAATATTCTATTTTCGGACGCTGTAAAACATCCACGGATCTAGAAGAAAACATTGTCATGTTTGCATTTTCTTCTGTCGCTGGATTCAAGATTAAGCAAAAAAAACAAGAGTAATTCTTACATGTAAAAATGGGCTGAGAATTAAACAAATGATCGCATCCCAGAAGACAGGAATCGTGTCTCTGTGGTGGTTTTTCTGTGCTTAAGGGATGATGAAGACTTATTCACCTTACAATGGTTTTCAAAAATCAAACATTCTGAAATGCACACCATATTTTGTGAGAATGTGACATGATAAATCAAAACAGAGCAGAACATTTTTATAATAAGCCCTACGAAATTAGTAAAAAAAAAAAAACAATCATTGGATTTTACTCAGCAAATATGATGAAGAGTAGTATATTAGTTGATAATAATATAAAAATAATCAATTAGTCCGGTTCTTACACTAATAGATATTCATCAGTGATGTCAATTAGAAGTCACTTAGAAGTAGAAAAAAAAAACAATTCCTGAGGGGGAATACTGAAAAATGGCAGAGGCGGAAAAAAGGTCACAATGCAATTTGCCCAGTGCTTCAAACAAGGTCATAATAGGTCATATAGTTTCATGTGGCAATGTTGCTGACTTTAGGCAATTATTGGAAAAGACATGGAATATCCAATTAAATCAAAGAGATAAATGACCAATTAATTGATTATCAAAAATGTATGTTAGTTGCAGCCCTAGAGAAAATGCAGGGTAAAATTGATTGGAAGGGATGTATTTATAGTGTTCTATTTTTCCCTTAGTGTTAATTTATAAAGGCTGTCTTAAATGTGCTGACATAATAGGGACTGCTCAGACTCTGCTCCCTTTAGTCATTAAATCACATGGCCCCTCCTGCCAAAGTCCTGACTTTAATCTTATCAAAGCTGTCTGACCACACTCTACTCAGCACAAGCAGGAAAAGAGATTTGACTCTGTGTGTGTGTGTGTGTACTTGTAATGTCCTGACTTCTAAGCTGAGTCTAACTGCTGCTCAAAAAAACACAGTCCACAGTCTCTCTCATCATCTCTACAGAGTGTACTTCACTTGTCTCCTAACACACCAGTGTGACTGCATTGACTGACATCTACACACACACAGTGCACAGATCCTCTGTGACTCAGAGATTGTGTGAACAGGGATCAAAGGGCTACATACCTGTTTGTGCATTTCAATGTTCAGCCCATAGGACATCTCATAGTACTGAAAGAAAGAGAAATGAAAAATACTGAGTTTTTTTTATTATTCAATCCGAGCCACATCAAACATTTCCACCTCACATCACAGAGTAGGGAAAAGAAAGTCAGATTCTAGTGAAACGTGGGGAAAAGAGGAGAACAGGCTTTTGATGCGCACTTCAAAATCATGTCCCATAACAGTGTCTCATATCTGCACAGCTTCTCCTTCTTTGTATGATACTGATGAAAGCACACAATTGAAATCCCAATTGGATTTTAGGTCAGAGATCCCACACGTTTTGACCAATAAAATTGGATAAATCTTAGTTAAAATAATAATGATTTATGAAAAAGAGCAATTTCTAGCCAAAAAATGATAACATTTTATCAAATTCTATGATTTTTCCCAGGACTAAATGGCACCGTTTCAGAATTTTCCATGATAAAACTTAATCCATATATATATATATATATATATATATATATATATATATATATATATATATATAGCATGACATATACAAATCCATGACATAAACAAACACACATATATATATATATATATATATATATATATATATATATATATATATATTGTATATGTCATGCTTAATATATTTTTAACAACTGTAATGATAAAAAAAGATTAAAAACACCCTGATCTCACTGCAGTCCTGCAAGTCTAGATTCTGACACTATCAACTCAAACAGTCAGCGTGGGGATTGTACATGGTGTTTACCTAACCTCTCCTCCTCCTTTCTGAATGACATGCTTTTTCCTGTGAATGGAATGTTTAACTTGCGTCCCTGGGTATTGGTTAAAGTCATTGCTCGCGTGTTTACACAAGATAAGAGAATACACTTCCACAGTTTAACCTTGTTTAGTTACACCACGAAAAGCTTTGTTTTTCCTCTCCCTATCATGAATCCTGGCATGAGGCTGTTTTGATCTCTTGAACGTATATGATTGAATTTAGGGATTTGGTGTTGTGTAAATGATTAAGCCTGTGATTTAGATTAACAATGATTTTATGAAGCCACTTGTTTGTGCGCAAAATCTAGTCATCAAAGACAGAGTGCTGCAAAGACTTTGGATTTTTTCTGCGATCTAGTATTTTCCCCTCAGACGCCTCTGGCACTCCTCCATCACCCCTCACCCAGTTTACGGCCATGCATTTGTCTGAGAGCAGCGTCTCCTTGGAGAATAATCAGATCCACACACAGAGGGAGGTAGAGAGAAGGGGGAGAACAAAGGGGGAGTGAGAAGAGGGGACAATGCTGTGGTCATTGACCCCTACGGCTAAGGGTTGGTGTATGAAAGGGCCCGAGGCTAAGAGCAGTCAGTCAGGGCCCTTTAATAAAGCAGGAGGCTGAACTAAAAGCACCAGAGGGGGTTTCACAAACACATTCTAAAACACACACATACAGCGAGATGCGCAACAAGGCATCAACATTCACCCCAGCTACTAACTAATGGCAGCTTACATATTGGCTAATCTTACCATGACATAATGGCGCTGCATCTCGGTCTTCTCATTGGCCAGTTTGTCGTACTCCACTTTAAGACTGGGAGGAAAACAAAACACATCGATTACTGAACAGACATGTGTTTTCACTGCTTACTCACACACAAAAATAATTCACACTGCAAACATGAAGCTAAACAAATACATTCACATTTTACAGGGGGTTGTTATAAATGCTAAAAGCAATCTTAATGCTTTACATAAGTGGTGCACCAATATTACAAATCTGGACAATAAAGCTCATATTTCATATTTTCAAATACAATTACTGTTTTCATACTTGAACCAATACTATAATTTTCATGGCCAATATTAAAGATAAAGTCTTTTTAAGATTTTAAAATAATTTGAATACATCATATGCACATCAAACAACAATTTAGTAAAATGTCAAATTACTAGACATTAAAATTTTGTAATACTAAAGTAAATTCAGGCAAATGAAAAGCAACATTCACTGAAATGTACTAAAGGAAACACACCTGAATGAAATAAAAACTTAAACTTAAGTCCATGTTGTTAACAAAAATAGTAGTTTTAAAGGTTAAATATTCACTGTAATCAAGCACTATCAACTTAAAATTAACATTATAACATTAAAATTAACATTAATTAACATTAAAATTAACATTAGGTGGTTGCTAAAATAATGTAAAAACAAGCAGAAACACATCTACAATTAAATATCCGTGACATTACCAATATGTTGCCTCATATGATCAAACTAGTTATTTATTTTTTTACCACACACATTTTTTTTTTTCACACACATGAATTAGATTTAGTTCTCCTCCCTTCGCCTGCAAAACACAATTAGGCGAAGCGGTAATTGTACAAGCTACTTCACAGGCATATAACTCTAAATTATTACCTGTGATACTGGGCTTGCAGGAACTGAAATTCGTCTTTGATCCTGTCACAGGACTCCGCCACTGTGAATTTGAAGCCTGGCTGACCAGGCTGGTGGGGCGCCTGAAAGACAGCCATTACATCAATCAAATTCAATTACATCCTCAGAGAACCAAATTTGTTTTCCACCGACTGCAGAGCAAGGCTCTAATGCATTCTGGGCCCTCGGAGAGCAGCTCTAATATTTCAGCCTGAATGAGGGCTGGGGTGACATCCACGCTACAGTGACATCTGGGAGATAGCTGCAGCACCAGTAGCATTCTGACAAAAGAGGCGGGGGAATCTTTTCAGTTCTGGGTCCGCCGTTTTAGTGCCTCACATAAACACCGGCGGGAAAAATGGGGTCGCCTCGCTTGGATGGGTCTGAGCGTGCAGAACTGCGACTGTAAAAAATGCTGTTGTTTTCAGCCTCGCTCTCTCTAAAACCAGGTGCTCGTGAAAAACACGAATGCGTACTAAAGAACAAAGACGATTTCTTTACAATTCAACGTCAACTAACGTTACTTTATTGACAAGAGGCGTTAGTTGTTTTTTTTACCCCACTTGATTGTACTTCCAACCGCCCTGTTCTTTCACTTCAAAGCATCACAGGCACCAGGGCATAGCAAATCAAATGAAGGTGCACATCAGGATATCGTTCGTCATGGACGGGCGGCTCTGCCCTTGCTCTCCAGCTAAACTGATGCAGATGTAGCAATTATGTTCCATATCAGTTCAAGATGCACTTACCGGATGCCGGCCCTGTGGATACATCTTGAAATGTATCCTTTATTTATTGGAGGTCTATTTGGTGGGGGGTGTCCACTGGCACGCCACTGTACTGTAAAAATCAGCCGGACACGAAGCCCACTGGACGCTGTGGGGAGAATCCTCTCAGATCTCTGCCGCTGGAACCCAAACAATAAAAAAAATAAACAAACACAGACGAGGAGGAGACCGTTACATTCAAACTGAAGGTTGGAATTTTAAACTTGCGGTTGAGAACTCTATAACCGCGTAAATAACGCGTTTTCACCTGCACTTTCAAAAACAACTCGGTTCATTGTGTCGGGGGAAAAACTACATGCGGAGCACTTGAGCGAAACGACAGCTTATCTAACGTAACTATAAAAGGAAAACACGAAAATTAGGAGGAATTTTTGCGTTTTTCTTTGTTTGGCACCTGATACTTGGACAGGCGCTCATCTAGTACTTCACATTACTTGATAGAACCCGAAAAAGAAGACCGTAAAGAGTCGACAAAGTGATAAGTGAGGAGCTCAGTCAGTGTGTGAGTGCGAGAAGCGTTTCAAGTCTTGGTTGGATAACAAGCTATTGTCGTTTAGCTAACCTGCTAGCCTACTGTACCTGTCTTTGTGCGTCCGAACTGCCGAATCACTTCCACTGTTCCAGTAACTTCTAAAATGTTAATCACCGCTTCAAAATCTGAGGGAAAGATATGGTTCCTGGTGTACGCGAACGGTGGCGAACATCTCTCGTGCGCTCTATCACAAGAAGCGACTCGGTGAGAATCAGCTTCTCCGAGGCAAAGAAATTAAAAGACGCCAAACTCCACGGCGCGAAAAAAAAATGTTCGTGTAATCCCCAGAAACCCTTGCAAAAATGTACTTCCGATTTTGAAGATGTTTGGTAGGTTTAAAATTGTAACATTGTACTTCTTCGCCACTCGAGCATTTCCCCTTCGTCCAGCAATGCAACCCTGTGCCACACACAGACAGTCTACTGACACGAGGGCTGAGCCACTGCGAGAGCACCTCCTGCTAGCCAATCAGATTAGAGAACCGACAGTACTGGCCTACCGGCCAATCGCAGGGCCTTGTCCCCACGTGGGGACTGCATCCTGATACATGACATCATACTCGCCATTTTAGATCAGAACAGGTAGCTCGTAATGCAGCCATTGAACATTTCTAGGTATTTTTGAATAAAGTGGTCCGATGTCTCAGTGAATGTCTTTGTTTGGAGAGCTAATGCAATCACAGTATAGACATAGACGTCGTTCTGAGCGGAAAACAACGACATAGTGTATTAAAATAAAGATGATTTATTGTGTCGGTTAAAACGTTAAATGTTTACATAAAGTTAGGATTCTGCCTTAAAGTTTTTTAAAAGACAATCTATGAAATGACAACTACACGAGTACACACACGTTCAATTCAACCCTTTACTCGTAGTTATTTATGTATTTTTTAAATATCAATTTAAAGTTGATATACATAACACGTCATAATTCCCCTTGATCTATTTTGGAATAGGTCGTAAAACTGCATTATTTTCCTATTTAAATAATGCGGTTTTTATCGGTACTAACAAAATGACTTTTTTTTTTCAGATTTCTCAAGCTTATTGTCCCGTTCATAACATAATTTTGCACCCCATCGTGTAAATCTATACGAATATGACTTATCATCAAGATGGACAGATAGCTAGCGTTGGGAATACGATGATTGTTCAGGTTTGATCTCCGTGAACAACGGCCATGTCTGAACTCAGAAGAAGCGCCCAATCCTGTGCAATTTCTTCTGTTGCACCCACGTGGGATCCCTCTGCGGCTTTACAGCTTCTCAGCCAATCACAGAATAGCATTCATATTCTCTCGACTGCAATTGGACAGTAAAGGTTAAGGCTGTCATTCAAGAAGGTTTGTTGTCAATCAATACCACGCGGGGTCAAGCGCTGACAAATGCCTGTGCTTTTCGCTCTTCTGCCCGTGAATAGTGCCTGGAATGGCTGCTTAATTAGCTTCGAATGGCTTTTCTTTCCAGTTCAAACAATCTGTTACTACCACGTGGTAATGAGAGCCTTACATAAAACAAAGGAGCAAAGGAGCATGCAAACACTTAATAGCATAAAAAAAATCCCTTCACTCATAATTACGTTACACACATACCAATAAAGTCATATTAATGCCATCTAAAACTAAGAGATCTTAATAATTATTAAATGTGCATCTATTTCTGATGTTTTTAATCGCAAACATATACCTTCTAAAAGCATCTTCCAGACAATATAGCATCATAATAACAGAATAAATAAATTTTATTTATTTAAAAAGGCAAAAAAAAAAAAAAGATAAAAAGTATTCAGACAGTAATTACTAGTTTATAATTAGGACATTTAATATTGAATGTTAATACAATTATTTATCATTTTTAAAATAAATATTCTATTTTTATGTTTACTTGTTCCTGGATTTACATATATATATACATATATATATATACATACATATATATATATATATAACACCAGGGTGGTCTTTTTAGGATTGTTTTTTTTTTTTTTTTTTTTTTTTTTTTTAAGAAAAAAAAAATAGCAATAGAAAATGAATTTTCTCAATGTTTATTCCATGTCTGGGACTACTTACAGCTCAGTGATGTGAGGTCTTTAGTATTTATGGCCTGTGGTTTTGGTTTTGAATTGGGGGTGTCATGCACAGAGACACACGTCATGTTCTGTGGTTGGCCTGTGACTGATACTCTTGATTCTGTCCATCCTTCTGATAAAAAAAAGAATCAGGAGGTGCTTATCAAGGCTGTTCTTTTGGCTGAAAAGAAGCAAAATGTATATGTGTGTGGGTGTCAGAACTGGCAAACTAATCTCTCCCAGGCAACCCCCATCCCGCTCAATAGAAAGTGCTTGGATTTAGAGCAACAAAAGACTATGCCTAACCCCAGGGAGAAGGCCAGGGCCCCTCCACCCACACAGATCTCCTCACTGTTTATTTACATGGAAACCCCAGCCACTGTGAAACTCCCACCCCCCAGAATTTACACATGCCACTATTTGCAGAGGTGCTTTTAATTCTTCACAGAACAAGGATCGCCCGCCCTGCTCTCAACCTGAACTGCTGCCCGGTTCCCACACATACACACACAACCTAAACACATGACTGAAAACAAGCCTGCCATGCTAAGACGTTTGAGTAACAATGTGTGCACAGGGTTCAGTTATTCAGGTCATCTTGTGTGTTTTGATGTTTCTCCCTCTTGCCATTATAGATGTCTCTTCCCTGTTCTGGTTCAGCCATTGTTAAACATACAGTATAATGCCAGTTCATAAGGAGGCTATACATCTTGTGAGCCCCATTCATGTTTGTACACTGAAAACGAGGCACAGATAAATTGTTGAAACTGCACCAGCATCCATCACCATCCGATTGGTGCCTTATGCAGATTGCTCAGTATGTGGTCATTAATGTGACGCACATAAAAAGCAAGGGTGAAATAGAAAATCTCAGCCCATAAATGAGTAATGTGGAACACTCTCCACCATATTCATTCAAAGGGTTCCCGCTCATAGAGCATAAAATGAGGGGGTTATTTCTGTGATGAGTGAGTATTGTGCTACATCGCTGTCTCCAGGGCACTGACATGCTTGTGCTTTGGTACCTAAAAAGCCAGGAGAACAGAGAGTGCAATTACACACACACACACACACACACACACACACACACACACACACACACACACACACACACACAGAAACACACAGACACACAAGCATTCCAAGCCCACAATGGGCCCAGTGTGTGGTGAAGGGAACTGAATGGCCCACAGTGTATCAGGGTGACTCGTCAAGCTGTAATCAATGCAAACAGGATGAAAGGCCTTATCAAGAAGGACAAATGCAGACATGAACAGTGTCGCCAAACAAAAAGAGATGGAGCCGTTGGCAGAGGCTCCAGTCCAGGCAGAATGCAGCCAGTAGCGGGGAAACAGAGCCAATTACTATTCTGAAATTCTAATTCTCTGACATCAACAGCCACTCATTGATATCTTAAAGCCTCAAGTACATGCATTAACACTACGCACTGCAAGCAAACGGAAATGCATTGTCTCTGCATTACACTGTACACAAATGAGAATGACACAATCTTACAGTATATAATAATATACTGTAAATAATAATATAAAATGATTCCAAATTATTTTATACTACAGTCACAATCTTATTTTTGTATCATCATCATCTGGTTGTCACTAATAAATGCAATCCGTCTCATTCCTCAGCGTTTTGATATCACTTCAAGCCAATATCTCGTTACACACGAGTGTCTGAAAGGTACAGCTGCCTCTGCAATTTTCTGGAACTGCCAAGGGTAAAACGCTAGCAGAATGAACAGTAAAGATCCCCCCAAAACCTCTCAACCACAATGACCTTCTCACTGTGTTGTCGTAAAAATCAATAGCCCTGTCTACACTGGCTTTAGAAGAAGCCTAACGGCCAAAGAAAGGCCTCACGCACACACTTCTTTCTTGCCTGCTAATATTTCACTACCAGTCAGATGGTCATTTTTTCCTCATTTGGAGGATCCGTTGAGAGTATATTCATATCCTCAGAGCAAGGGTTAAGGCTATTCAGACTGTGACGATAAAATGCTACAATGAGTCCCGATTTGAGAACACAGCCGCATTAATGACTATTGTGCGCAGCGACTGACTCATTTGTCAAGAGGCTTGTATGCTCCCATTTACAAAGCCTCTCCTCCTCCATAATGGTAACGGGCATCATTTATTCCGCTCAGGCTGGCAGACTGTGTGATATCAAACCCTTGAAGTCTGACCTCCTGTCAGGCATTCTTAGCTACAAAAAGCTACTGAAAGCCTCTCTTGTGCCATTGTTGATTAGCAATCCATTAATACACAGCATCACGTAGCTTTAGGTTAACCGCAAACCAGCGAGATGATGACACTTGAGAATGCATTTTTTTTTCTCCGACGGAGGGATTTTGCTGTTGTTGTAAACATTGCGTGACCCCCTCCGCTCTCTTGTTAGAGTAAAACCCGTGGCTGAAACGGCAAAAGGCCTCTCTGTTATCCGTGCTCCAGTCACATCTCACTCCAGGCCAGAGCAATGGCGTTAGATAATTGCCAGCGACACTTACTTCGGCATTTACATCAATTTCACAATGAGCCACTAAAGTTCCCAGAGCCTTTCCTTTGAACTCCCAGAGCATGAACCGCTCCGTGTCTCTGCTGGATTTGTTCGCTCTCATTAAAGCGGAGAGGGATTAGTCACTGGGAGGGAGATTTTAATGGGGTATTGTGTCATTATTATTCCACACTGATCAACAAGGCCCTCTTGCTCGCCATTGTCCTCCCCCAAAACCACCCCACCACTGATTCTCGCTATTTTTCTACGGGGTCGTAAAGCCTAGCTCAAACTGTCCCCAAAGGATGAAGAGCACAATGGGCCATAATCAAGGTGTAAACCCACCACACCTCGCAAGATGATGCCATCAGCATCTTAAAGATAGCAGAAGCTGTTTTTCACATACCTCCCCCACTCAGTTGGAAACATCATTGTCAGTTTATGCCCATGTGAGGGTGGGGAGGATAAACCCCCCTAAAAGATTAATCCGATTCTAATTAGATTCTGCCTCTCCTGTATTTTCACACAAATCAACACTATCTGTTGTACATCTGCGAAGGTCTCGTTTCTTGCGGTAGCAGTTAGATAAAATCAATGGAGTGTGATTGATGTAAGCTTCGTGCCTGACAGTTCTGTGATGAATCTAAGCAAAACTAATTGTCTGACAGATTTCCAGTGTGTGCGCACGTCTGTGAGCGCCGAGCTGCTAGAAAGAGAGACAGCGGAGCATATTACAGGAACGTTGATGTGCATTATTTTGTAGATCACTTCAAGACTGCATGGAGATCTGTTGCCATGGGAACTGAAAGCCCAGTGGATTGTGGGTCAATCACGGGGAGACTTGTCTGAGCAGATAGAAGGGGGGAGTTGTCTGTCTGCAGCTGAGAACGCTACCCTCAAGGCGCACTGCAGGTGGTTGACTGGGTCATCATGTCATCAATATGCCAGAAACCATAGCAGGGAGCATCAATATGTAAGCATGGAACAGCAGGGCTGTTATATTCTCGTGCCAGCCTTGTGGACTCTAGACTTAAGGGGGCGGCATGAAGGCTGTAGACCCCATGTCCGTCAAATGCTTTCTAATGCTGAACGAAGATGCAGGCGCAGCTTGTTTGCTCCCCCCATGCAACAAACAGCTTTAGCATGCTGTCTGCTCTCATAACTACTCTGTTGCTGGATGCTTTTCCATGCCAGGAGACTCACAGCAGGTTTTGAGCGCTGTCTACATGCCAAGTTGTTATCTCCTACGTGCTTGTTACTCACTTCCAGAATGTCATATGCACTGAACGCCGCCGTGGTTGCGCGCTCACACTGAGATGCTACTGTTCAATCAAAATCGATTATTATTTCATCTGTGCATAAAGATTTAAATAAAAACTAATTACATTCATTTTCAAAACTGGAATTAGAAATGCTTTAGTCAAAATATAATCTCTTTGTAAAGGTGCAGGTACATAGTTGCCATGGGAACAAGTATGAAAAGTGCAATCCATGGCAAAAGAAACACAACAACGTATGCGGGTATGATAAACAATGACTCATATTTTACAAAATGCGGTCGCTGCTTCTAGACAAGCAGTCCATTCTTCTAACATGTAATGAAATAAAAGGATGGCTGTCCAGTAAACCTCACCCTGGATGAAACAAGGGTGCAGGCAGATAACTTCACATCAAAACCGATTATGCAAAGTAATGCATTAAAGTAATATTTAGGAATTCGGTCATTAGTTAAAAAAAAAAAGGCTTTCAGCACAAGTGAAAGTGCTTTGAGAAGGATTATAAGGCAGATTAAGTTATCACTTCTCTGGCCAACAGTGGTGTTGTGTGATTATAGAGATGTATTACAAGCACAGAATGCAGATATGACAGTAATAAAAATTGCACCCCATACTCCAGAGACCAGAGGACCTCTGTGTAAAGTATCTGCCAAACCACACTTATGCGAGGAACAGAAGAACGTTATGAAAGATCTTGGGGTGGGAACTAAGGAATTAAACGACTTTGGTTTCTTAACAAATCTATCCGCGGTTCTTTAAAATTTAGGAAAGAAATCATAAGATATAAGAAATGCAATTCTGTTGAAAAATGCTGAGATCACTTATATTATATAATAAATGTAAACAACAAACACGGTCAATAACTACACTGTCTTTGTGGGTCTCAAGAGAACTACAAAACTGCAGTGAATGAGTCAGATGAATGAAGACACTGCTCCAAAAGGTCGTAAGAGTCTTTTGCTTGGAAACTGAGTAATTATTAATCTTTAGTGACTGTGCTATATGTATCTGATTCACTAAGAAGAACTGGCTCATGAGTGTCATCAGCTCGAGAATCAGACTTCACTAGTTGCACTATTTCTAAAAAGAACTTTCTCAATAGAGTCATTTGTTGAAGAATCAGGATGGTTGTGCTGTATGTTTATGATTCATTTGAGAAATCACTGGTCGCGATGTGTGTTTCTTGCTGAATACTAAGGAAGGAAACAGAGTATTTTAGTGCAGCGCTAGAGGAGGAACCAGCATGCTAAAACTGTTACTGAGGCCATACATCAAAAATAATTTGGTTCTGATATTCTTTTTATAATCTGTTTCTTGATTTCCAACCCTAGATCTCACAAATATTGTAATTAATCAATAAGACAAGAAGCTCTGCTATAATGTCAATATATAGTCCAAACCAAAAGGGGCAGTAACTTTTTGCATTTCATAATCACAGAAATTATTTTTAAATTTAAAAATAAATTAAAAAAATAAAATGAATCACTCTTTCGGTGTAAAAACTGAATTCAGCATTTGTTCCTGTCCCACACCTGATCTCCATCAGGGGTGGCCATGCACTTGGTTTGATGGGAAGGAAAATGGTGACGTTTGGACAGGCTCAGGCAGCCAGTGCATGCTGCTTTCACAGAACAAAGGCTGGCGCTTACTTCACACGGCCCCTATTCATTTTCTTCCGAGATACTGTAATTTCATGACTTCCACACCATGGAGAGTCTCTTTTCTTATTTCCTGCCACAAAAGCAATAAAGCCCTGCTCCTCCAGGCAAAATTGCCTGTGCACAAGCACTCCTATAGCTGCTGACTGACACATGCTCCCTAAAAAAATTACTCCTCCATCTGCAGTGCCGTGCCGCCTCCGAGGGGGACTCCATTCCATTATTAAGTTGAAAATGAGAGAGAAAGATAGGGAGGGAATGTAATAGAGTTATACGGTGAGAGAGGAGGAGAAAAATGAGAAGGACGACTAGAGTCAAAGAATAATAGTGAAGCAAGAGAGCGAGAAAAGAGGCAGGGTAAGGGAGAGAGATGTCTTTTACGTGGAACAACAGATCGATGGATAGAGTGGGATTTCTGACAGGAGATGAGGCCCGGTGTTAAGAGAGAGCCTCTAGCTGGAACTCTGGTCTCTGTGCGAGAAATCGCTCACCGGGACGAGAAGATCCGTGAAGCGGAGCACTTCTGATCTCGCCGGTGGGCCTGCAAAACAATCAGCTGGAAATGACACTGATCACTGGTCTGAGACCTATACGTTCATGCAATGGCTCCCCTGGCCAGGCTGCCATTTAACAAACAAAAACAGCCATGTGATAAAGAATGCTTCCTCACAGCAGAGTTGATATCTCTGGAACGAGGTCATTACGTTTGCTAATTTAAGATTTTCGATATCATACGGCACTAGGAATCTTATAAGAGCGAACAGAAGCCATGCAAATTAATGTGGTGCTACAGTGTGAAACTAAGCCTCTTATTTTTCCTTCAAATGAGGATTTAAATTGACTTCCTTTTTGAAATCTAATTATTAGCCTGTGCCCTCCAAAAGTCTGCCTGAAAGTGCCTGCAGCATGCCGCTTATTAACATACACACAACCGACGGCAAGCTTAAAACAAATTGTATATTTAGCGTGTGGTAATGGGATTAAATTCAGATGAATTCAGGAGTGTGTCTCACGTTTAAACGGCCCCAATATCACGGCTTCATTACGGTAGCTCCTCCACTTCTCTCGGCTCTGTTTACACTCAATTTTACTCCTCCGCCTCCCCCGTTCACTCGCGCCTCTCAGCTATTCAACAGATTGTGCTCAAATACTGATCCAGAAATCTAAGACAATCATAAATAATAAAAGATTACACCAATCTCAGAGCACGCTGGTAGTTTGCCAGCAGCAATGAGCACACAGAGAAATAATTGTTAGCCATCTGTGCACCAGATTGGTAAGAGAAGAGGGTAAACAAAGAGCACAGTGTACCTGCTACAGTGTGCACGCCTAAGCCAGCCAACATTTAAGGCTTTGATGACGTGTGGCAGACAAGATTCGGAGCCATGGTCCAAAACATTTTCATGCAGCTCCAAAAACGTGGGCCGACATTCCAGGCCTTGTGATATTACCGCCACTTTTGCCTAATGACTGTGCCGCCGTGCGAACTCTGGTGCAATGTATCACTCTGCCAGTGAGACAGAGACGGAGACTGGTTAGAGAGTAATTAGAATGGCAAATGATTGCATTTACATCTGACACATTTCATGTTCCAGAGGGGAAAATTATGTCATAAACGTTCCCTCTTTGTATCCACATTAATCATTGATCCCAGAGCCAAGACTGGTTTTACTGGAGCACTGCTATCACGCAAGGCCATATATCCCATAAGGCTTATCGCTGAGATTCCTTTGCTGACCCTAAATCAGTATACATACAAATCTGAACCATAAAAGATGCCAAGATAGTCAATGCAAGCGTTATGTTATGCAAGCCAAATGTTTTTCCCCCAATCTTATAAATTGTAATGTATTACAAAGCAATACACATTCCACATACAAATGTTAAAAAGACTAGCAAGGTAAATGCACACTTCAAAGGAGTAAAACATGGTTTAACTGACCTGATAGAATTGTTTCCGAATGTGAGCGTAATTCATGTGAACCCATTAGAAATGGCAGATCATGGTCTAAAAGACTATAATTTTGACTAAATGTGTAGCTACCTTCATAGAACAGCATTATTCATTTATTACATATTTTACATATTTGCATATGTTCATATATTTGAGCTACTTTGTTTTTCTATTGTTCTGTGGACCCCACGAAGACTAGCAACCACTATTGAAAATGTATGTCATGAACAAATGCCATTAGTAAGTTGTTATTGTCAATAAACACATACATACTGTATACATTATATATTATATGACTATACTATATGTACTTATATACATAATATATAGTAGAAATATAAAATAGTATACACACACACACACATATATATACATATATATATATATATATATGTTGTGTAAATGTTTCTTTGGATGTCATATGTAAGTCATTAGTATTTTTTGTTACTGTTATTGTCACACAGTTCTAAAACTAACTTCCTGGGTGAGAATACAAAAGAAATTGTGATGTTTAGCAGCCACCCACTCAGTGTGGGGTGTCTGTCAGACTGGTAAAGTGTAATTGCAGATAAAGAGGAAGCTGAGAGAAAGTAAAACACAATTCTTGTGTTCTTCTTGTATCTGAGAGGTCTGCCCAAGCACTCTCCCTCCCTCTCTTCTTCCCTCTCTGTATGGCTGAGACGTGAAAATACATTTTCAGGTCCAATGAACAGTCCAGAGCGAGGAGAGAGGGAGAGAGGGGGAGCAGGACCGGGCCTACTCATGCTGCCGCTGTATCTGGAGTGTGAAAGGCAGATTAATCCATATTATCTGACGTGCCACGGGGACTCGCTGGGTGCTCTCTGCTCACTTGCTTCTCAAACTGCTCTGTGACATTTCATAAGATAATTCAGCAACAACAACAGCCAGCATTTCTATATCAAGGTGAATCCCTCCTGTGGAGATTACACAGTCATGTGACCTCTATGGGGACAAATATTGACCTACCCCGAGAACTCCCTCAAATAGTCCTTGCACAAACACAAAACATCACTTTCTCAGCACTCTGCATCTTAATCTAAGAGCGGGCTGACCTGGACTGTGACCTCTCATCCCACAGGAATTCCACTGTGGAGAACGAGAGGGAAGTGAGAGAAAGGGAGGGTGAACGTGTGAGAGAGAGAAAGAGAAAAATGAGGCGAGATGAGCGGGAGGATAGGCAGCATTAATGAGCTGTGTTTATGTTCAGCACTCTCCTGTTGATGGCGGTTAATGAAGCCGAGTACAGTTAGCGGAGGGATAGGGACACGCTATCAGTAATTAAAATCCCCCTCATTAGCAGAGCTTAGGAGGGGAGAAGAGACAAACACAGACAGGTGCACCAGCTGCACTTCTCTCTCTATTTCAGAGGCCGCTTGGGGAATAGTGTGTGTAAGTGAATGGATGTTTGTGTGTGCTTGTCTAATAGAAGGGCTGTATTTGCTGTAATCTTCTTCATTCAGTTTGTCCTGTGCTTTCATTTTCATTTTTGTCTACTCTAAACTAACACCAAACATTTTTCCCAAGGTGCTGTGAGGAGGGCTACTTAAGCTGTCATTAAGCCACTCAGAAAAGTAAAACTAAAAAGTTCAGAGGCCTTAGGATAGGATATATATAGGATATATTTTTACTTGTACACTGGATTATAAGCATTAATAGGCTGCTAGCGTGCCTTCCTTAAGATTGGATAGAACATGAACTAATATTATTTTTTATATTTTTATACCGCAGTTCAAAAGTTTGGGGTCTGTACGATTTTAATGCTTTCATTTAGCAAGGATGCATTAAATTGTTCTAAAGTGACAGTAAAGGTTACAAAAAATATATACATTTTAAGTGAATGCTGTTTTTCTGAACTTTTTATTCATCAAAGAATCTTGGAAAAAAAGCTGATCCATTCAGCTGATAAAAATTCTGCTGTCACAGGAATAAATTAATTTTAAAAATGTATTAAAATAATAAACAGTTATATGAAATTATTATAATATTACTTCTTTAATGTATTTTTGATACATTAAGCAGGCTCTTTATGTATTTAAGAGTTGACTAGCGTTTAGCTTTACAAGGAACACCAAACGACAGCATGGACTTTGGACACTTGTACCTTGTAAACGTTCATATAAAAGAATATTCTTGCTTTGAAGGCTTAGTTTGTGCTGAATATGTAAAGGATAAGATAAGTTCAGCAGGAAATTCCCAACTTTTGGGTATGATGTTCTCGCCACTAAAGATATTGTATATTAGTATCATTTTTCAAATGATGGTAACACAGTCATTCCTCCATGGACTTTATCAGCTTAACGACAGTCATTCCTTCAGGGACCATATCTGCATAACAAATGTACAACACACAATTCCTAAACCAGAAGATAGTTGATTTGAATCTGCGGAAAGCCTAAAGGCTCTTCCAAAACAGAGTTAGATGGCAGCAAGGAGAGAAAGAGAAAGATGGAGAAAAAAATGTTTTCTGAACAAAATATGAGTAGTGTTTGCTTTGCAAAATTTGCCTCTATGATGCTTTAGTATTTTGAGTGGTTGCTAGATCGTTGCTTTGTGATTGCTTACTAGAGTAAAAAAAATAAAAAAATAAAAAAAAAACACATCCAAACCTCAACCAGATATTCTCACTGAAATTAATTTGTTGATAAAAAAATAATAAAAAAAAAATACCACAATTCTTCTCAACATACTTTGATCACAAACCTTGCAGGGCAACTAATGTGCACAAGTTTAATACTAAAGTTTACTTCTTAACTTAATTTTCTTTTGAGCCACAGTATCAGTAATCATGTTTACATGCACTAATTTTCAGTCAGAATGAATCTAATATGACTTCTGTCTATATGAGCCCTGAACATTGCAGTCCAATTCACACAATCATTTATATGTTTATTACATGTATTCTCAACCAAAATTCAGTGCATGCACGTTTTCGAATCCGACTGAAAATCACATTTTCAAATCCTGTTGATCATATTAGTTAAGCCCAGCTCTTTCAATCAGATCGACTGGGGCATTTACATAAAGTACATTTACATTTCAGTTCGATTGACCCATCAGTGTGATTATAAACAGAATATTCGGGTGCATGTAAATGCAGTTAGTGATGTTTCCCTTAGCAAGAACCACTGATTAACACAGACATAAAGAAATAGGAAGTGAGAGAAAAAGACAGACTGAGGGTCAAGGAAAAACAGAGCCAGATAGACAGCACTTTACAATGTGACGGAAGCCCAAAGTGGACTGAACTTTGTGCCATCTCAGCCACAGCCCATGCTGCATCCTGTAATCGGCCCCCACCGCTGAAACCACTGCCGCTGCTGCTGGCAGCCAGTACAGACGCGGCCGGGCCTCGACTTGCCTGTTTGTTTACGCAGCATGCAGACCTTGCCATTAACAACGGGAGCCCTGTCAGGGAATAAAAAGAGACACTTTTCATGTCTGAGGGCTGTAATTGTGGCTCTTGTGTGATGTTTTTTTCCCCGCTTCTGACCCCTAGCGCTGAGGTCGGGAAGCCGCTTAACATGGGGTTTAGCGTGGAGCCGACTACCCTGTATTTGGGACTGCGGTAGTGCTGAGTGGTGCCTGGGCCCCTGCGGTCTGTTGTGTAATGTCTATGGCTATGCGATTGATTCGGCTGTAACACACAGACTATTATAATAGTTCCACAGGAATCAGGATAACAGGATATATTCAGATGAGCATGCTGTTGCTACTTTTACTCTGATGTCTTATTTTCATTCCTGCTCAGACTCTGTTTTGATATTTCATATGGTAGCAAGCTGTAAAAAGTAGCGCTTGCAAACCCAGGGGCAGACAGACATTCTCGTCTCTCAACTGCACTGATTGCAAACACACAGAAAACATCGCGCAGACAATCCTACATGTGGGAATGTGCAGTGCAGGAAACTTGTGACAGCTGGCAATATTTATATCAAGCTCTTCTTTCCTCCTTTCCGTTTTTATACAAAATCTGCATTTATGGTCAGACAAAACAGTAGGCCTGGTAGGACAAAGAGGGGAGATAAGTTAGCTTGACTCATGTTTTTTCCCCTTTGATACCTCCAGATAAGTCAGACCCTTGAGGAATCTTATCTCAGCCTTAGATCTTGTGCAAATGTACAGTTTAGTCTGAGAGATTCTATCAACAGAATATGACAGGGACAAAGGGCAGCACCCGTAGGGAGAGGGAAGAGAGAGAGTGGCGAGTTGTGCCTGGGTGACACACAATTTCTGCCCCCAGCGCCTTGAGATGGCTCGATGAGAGATCTGGGTTTATGGTACCTAGGAGAGAAACGCTCTTCCACTCCATCACCCCCCAGCCAATGGGTGTAAGAACAGGGTGTCGACTCCTATTATATACAGGACCTTCATCCCACAGCACTGTGCTGCTGTTACGGTGAGCGCAGAGGCCTCGGAGGTGACATGAATTACAGTGGACAGAAAGCACCACATTTGCTCAAGCCCTTTACCTTTGATGCACAGCCACGTACCAAGCCGCTGCAGTGACGCTGCCAGGTGCTGGGCAGATAATTAGGTTACTGGTGTTCAGGAGCTCCTGGGTGGGCTAACCTGGTATGTGGCATTGGTATAACAGGGTCATTGGTGGAACAACCACATCCCCTTGTGCTATGGACACACACACACATACGCACATTGTGGTGTCTGAGCTCTTGGCCCATTTTGGTAAAACTGCGGCCTGGCAGTGCTCGCCATCCCACCCAGCCTGGGAAGAGCTGAGGTCAGGGCCGTCGGCCAACGCTGGATTGCTCTCTTACCACAGATCCATGTGTGTGAGTTTGTGTGAAGGAGGGAGAGCCACAAGCCTTATTAAAGACTGAGAACTGGACAAATTTGAGGCCTCCATAAAAACAAACACATCCCGCACACCGACTTTAAAGACAAACTCCCCTAGTCAAAGAAAAAAAAAAGCACTGAAACATCCACCTCAAAGTAAAGTTTCCAAAATAAATATTTACAATCTACACAGACTTCTGTATGTACTGAAAAGCAATTCAGAAAAGAATTGTATGCCTTTTAAATTCCAATTAAATTCCTGTATTCAAATTAAGTAGCAAACAAGAAAAGCGATTTGGTCTTTTGAAATGCCTTGATATTACAAGGTTAATAGGCTTTATGGACTTAAAGATGGAAGTACTGAAAGGATGGATGGATGGACTGAAAGGACAGATGGATGGACGGACGGACGGACGGACTGACAGACAGACAGACAGATAGTGCAGTAAGCCAGGTTGTTGGGAGCATTCACTTGTCTCTAAATGATGATGTCACAGCCTCTTGTATGTCCCCCAGGCTGTGATTTATGAGCTAATCCAGGCTTGTCTCCTTGTCCTCCAGGTCTGTCCCTCCCCAGGGGTGTGCTAATGGGACAGCATGCTGCAGCCACAACACCGCAGCTGCCCTCTCCGCTCCCGCAGCCTGCTATCCATCTACTGTACTAACAGAACTAAAATAAGCCGCTGCCCTGCACACTAGCGTACTCGCAGATAATCACACAAACAAACAGACAATGTATAAGCCTCTCTGCTTGTATGATCTATTTCCACCCTCTGCCCAGGCCTAGCTGACTTTATACAAGAAATTACCTTCAGATTGATCATGAAGACACCTATTGACCCATTTTCTCCTGGATGTACTCAGAAAAGCAATTTGTCCCCACAAAAGTCAAACTGATAGGTGGCAAGATGAATGGATTAAGGCAGGCAGGAGAGGGTGCACTATGCCACAAGGCACTAAATCACCAGATTATTAGTTTCATGGGCGAAGCCCGCGAGAAAATAATTGCTAATGTTCCCAGAGTAACCAAGGGAAATGAAGGTAATGGAGCAATTTATAAACTCTGATTGGTATACATGGAAAACTTCCAGCCCATCTCCTTTGTTATTTTACTGCTCTCGATAAAAAGCACCCTGGGGCGGCTGGGAGGCTGCGGCCGGCCATTAAAATCAATACCGCTGCCGTGTCACTGTTGTTGTTTTCCTTCTCTGTTATTTTTAGTGGCTGGGACAATGAGCCTGCCTCGCTGCTCTAAATCAATGAAATACGAAAAGGATAAAAACCACATAGACAGCAAGCTCCCATAATTCATCTCTCTGCCGTCTTCAACCCACTTTGGGTTGAACTTTGGCCATTCATGCAATACAGTGAAAACTGTGGTGTGACCACTCAAGAATAAGAATAGGAGAGCTCTTAGCATGTCAACATAGAAGCTCTTAACCACTACAATCATGGCTCATGACAAGAGAGTTTTAGAAAAACCTAGCAGATAGTCTTTGTCCTCACAAAAAGGAGAAAGCAAGAAAAAAGGGTACAATGGAAACAATACTTTACAATAAAATACTAAAAAATTCTCCTGTACACCAAAAACATTCCCAGAATGGCTTTTTGATGCAATCATTTGAGAATGCCTACTAGGCCGATAACAAATTTTATTTGGGGTGGGACTTAGTGTTTGCCCAAACACTGGCAGACAGTGTTCAGGAAACCTGTCTGGAAACAGTTATTAGTGGTGCAGAAATTACACAGTTCATTTCAAAACTAGGTTGGCACCTGCATTTTTGTACAAAAAGTTCCCCATTTGTGTCCCTCATATACATGAGACAGTGTTTGTCCAACCAATGAAAGACTGTTTTCAGGAAAACCTGCATGAAAAAAGTTATTAGTAGTACAGAAAAGACAATATGTGTCTATGCGTATAACTGATTTTAATAATGAATAGCTGATGTCAATCTTTAAAATCAAACAAAAAATTCAATAGCTATTTTGTATGCAAGTTTTTTTCTCTTACTGTATGTCTTTTTGTTCTATTCTGGCCCCTGTGGTTTCTTGAAATGAAAATAAGAGTTAATATTTTGTTTGTATGCTGTCGTTTAAGAATTCGATTTTTTTAACCCTATTGCTGTAATTTTTCCATTACTTCTCTGACAGAATACATAAAATCTTAGAGAAATTTACCAAATTTTATCAAACTTAAAAAATACGTTTCATACTATTTCATAGAATTTCCCCATGATCTTCAATTGAGATGAATGAATGAAATAAATGAAAATGCTAATCTGATTTAAAACTCGAATACACCCGGAAACAGCCGAGTTCATTTGGGCATTAAACTAAATGTGCTCATTTTCCTATCACCATTAAAAAAAAAATCATTAATTTTCAACTCTGTGATGTCTAAATGGAGAGTTTTGTTGAGTAGTATGAAGGCGGAAATGTTCTGCAGATGTAGGTTCCTCTAATGTGGTTGATGAAAGCACAGACTTATCTGGTTAGAGGCTTCATTTCACCCAGACCACACTCTGCCCGATTTATACTTCCGTCACAAGGTGGGTGGTCTGAGCTGCCTCCGCTGCCTTTTTCCAGCCACTACCTATTTTTTCATCCTCAGAAAAGAATCTAAATTGAGACGTCTATAATGTTTTTGACCTACGCTGGCATGCGGGTTCTCAAGTTTCAATATGCTACGGAGATACTTGGCGAAGGCTCAAGAATGTCACATTGTACATACTGCAACGTACACAATCCACTAAAAGGATGTATCTCCAAATAACTGAAGTGTTCTTGAAAGCCTGTGTCTTAACCTCACTATCAAAGCCCGAGGTGAAGGTAAAGCTACACTCGTCTCTGCGGTGTGATAACTATCTTTTGTTGTGTGGTGGAAAAACATAAATAGATCAGAATCATATTACAGAGGAACCGAAAACACACTCAGATCTTGACCTTATTCTGTAACAAAAACAAATAGCATTTACGTATCAACCGAGAGCCCTCAACCATACTTTCCATGCCACTTCCTTTAGTGTGGTGTGGTTAAACTAGCATGTTCTCGCTTACATTTTTCACACTTGCTTCGTACTGCATCGCAGGCATCTCAGATGGCACATGATTCGATGTCCCACCAGCAAAGCCGCAACTTTGTTCAGACATGTGCGAGTAGTTATCGCATTAGGCCCTGCTGTCTGTTTAGCTGCTTTGGTTTTTATGTGGGTGCAGATGAGAGCAAGCTCTTGCGTGCAATGGCACGATTGCAATGTGTGTGTGTGCACGGAAACGTTTGGATCCCATTGGCTCCGACTTCCTGTTATCACATCAGAGAAACCGTGCGAGTGGAAGAGGTGTGGAGAGAGAGAAATGAGAGTGAGCTTAAGGAACAGACAGTCATAGATAAAAGGAGATAAAGAGATAGAAATCTGTGAAGCGTGGTAAACGGTACACTCTGGCAAGGAATGCTGGGAGGTCAGTTGTGAACATTTTTGGCTGTTGCCATGACAACAGACAGCCCTGCCAGTTAGCGTAAGTGGATTTTAGTGAGGAGCATAGCACTCTGCCCCATGCTGTCACAGAACTAGCTGCATCCCAGCCACAAAGAGTTGACACATCCAGTCCCCCCTTCGGCATAATTTACCTCCCTGTCAGCATATTCAGAAAGAGTCAGACGCGCCTGGAACTCTTTCTCTCTCGTCGGATGCACCGGTAAAGCATGCCTTTATGTTTTTGCACGCAGCTCGAAATGAAAGCGTTCACCCTCTCCCAAGAGGACCGGCCTAATATAGAGCAAACAAAAAAGATGCAGGGAAATGGAAGTGAAAAACTGAGGGTCTGCGTTGAGCAATCAGGAACTCCACCAGCGACTCTCCTCGCCCCCAACCCCCGCTATTTATGCAATGCGGTTTTGCTTGCATCTGAGGTCTACAAGCCATGTAATAAATCTGGCTTCTTTCAAATCAGCTTGCCACCACCGCCAGCAGAAGCCTCCCCAAGCAAAATGTTATTCCAACTCGTTAGCGTTTGAAGTTGAGGCGTGCTGCAGTACAGAGGCTGCTCGCATGTGGTTTATGGTCTGTGGGCTTGTTTTTTTCTCTCTCTCTTAAGATATGGTGTCTCACTTTCCCAGTCAGGATATATCACCACCGTTCAAGCCACAACTGTCACTCAGAGATAACAGCGTCACACTGCAATAGAACAGGGAAAAGGGGGAGACTTTAAAAACAGTCTCGCGTTAGCAAGTCATTCAGCGACAACACAAGCTTGTGTACTAGTGCTAGCCAGCGCTTTTTCCGCCTCCTATTCTGAGTTATAGTGCAAGACTGCAAACTCGCACTTTGGAGATTTAACTTCCTCCCACACTCTGCCCTCAAGAAAGGGAACTTGTTCTTTTAACCTCGTTAGTTCTGATAAACTCATGACTTTGAGACACTGCAACATGACTTGATACAAGTTCTGGCCCTGTTTCACTCACATTTTTTCCATCTGGCCCAAGTAAAACAAACTCTGCAACATATGACATCCTCTTTAAATACAATATCAAGTCGATAAAACGAGACAAATAATTTTCACCAGACTCAGCAAGGTCACTAAAGTGCATATTTTTGTTTTGAAATTGCTTGCTAGTTTGACTGTACACAGTGTTTGAGCATGACTGATTAAAATTTGAAAACCACCAACTGACTGACCTTAGAAAGCCTACATAGAAATATCTAATTATAAACTCTGTTGGAGTTTACCAGCAGTTCAGAAGGTACAGAACATCTCTAAAATAAGAAAAAGAAAAAAACCCTATATGAATTTGTTTGTTTTGAAACTGGTGCCCACATAGATTGACATGGAAAACATAATTGGCTATTTTGAGGAAATGCAACCTGACCTTCATGACTTCTGTAAACAAATCAATACATTTCACACATCTATGGATGTTAAGCAGAGGATTTCATCTTTAAACCTTGTCTTTAATTGAAACACTCAAAGTATAGAGCTGAACAATAAGGTCCAGTTTGAGACTCAATGAATAAAAAATACAAACTACTAAGTTTAATGTTTTGCATTGTGTGACTTTTTGTGCCATGTGTTTATGACTTTATGGAAATACATTCTATTTGTACATTTTGTGCCTTATTTTTTGGTCAAGAATAAAAATAAATAATTATATACTATATAATTATATAGTAGTATTATTATATAGTAGTTTACTTAAATGTATTTCGAATACATTTTAGTATATTTATTTTTCACTAGGGTAAAAAAATAAAATAAAACCTAAACCATTAGAAAGCTTAACTTTTAATATAAAATATCTAAACACTTAATCCCAAAATGCACTGCTAAATTCAAATTAATTACTCTTTTGTGGTGGGGCTACTGAAAATG
Organism: Carassius gibelio; assembly: GCF_023724105.1. Taxonomy (NCBI): domain Eukaryota; kingdom Metazoa; phylum Chordata; class Actinopteri; order Cypriniformes; family Cyprinidae; genus Carassius; species Carassius gibelio. The sequence goes on along the minus strand of NC_068413.1, from coordinate 9,548,221 downwards.
TTTGCATGAAAACTAAACTACTTGTAGTAAAACCAGATGACCTTTTTAATAAAATCACCATTTAGCCCTGAATTATACATTTGTATATTCTTCATACACAATGCCACTGACAATTTGATTAAAAATGTGCATAAAATGAAATACTTTCTATTAATGGATGTGCTCCATGCCACATTAAAGCAGTCTGCAGTCTAAATGTGGATTATATAGAAACTTTGTGAACTTTGGCTTGGGTGGACGGCGATAGGACACAACAAACCGACAGCTGTGCTGAAAATAAACTAAATGGATGAGGAGCTGAACACATCCATCAATAACCTGTGCCATAGATCCACAGCAGCAAAATGAAAACCATTAGATCAGTGGAGCCACGATGACTCTTCTTCTTCCTCTAGAAGACTCTTCATCACATAATCAATAAGCTGAAAGGGGTGAAGCAATAATAACTAGGACAGATGATTGTGCGGAAGGACAAGGATATGGGAGAGATGCAGAGACATTAAGAAAACATGTGATCAGAGCTGCGGTGTGATGAGAAACAGGCCTGGAGCGATGTTTATGACTGACTCCTCCCTCTCACCTCCACTCCTTAAGCATCCAGGACCTCTGACCCCAGGGTCATCAGCCAGTCCTGCCCCTCTCCCATGCCTCCCCCCAGGGAACAGAGAGGGAGGACAGGCTATTGATCAAACAGACTATTATCAGAGCCCAGGCTGTTTATCAGGCTGTCTGCTAGTGAGCCACGAGAGTCTCCAGTCTCTAATGGAGCATGGCATTAGAACAACCCCCCACACCTGTCCTTGCCATCCCAGCACTTCCTCCCACCCCCTCCAGCTCTATTGATCCCTGCAACATCCGTCCTTGCCCCTGCTGTCACCCCTCCTTCTCCACGAGGCGTGATAGAGGGGGCAAGATCTCTTGTCCCTGTAAGAATTGCTCCATGATGACTAGTCTCTCCGTGCTCTCCAGAGAGAGAGAAAACGGGGGGCTTCTTTCTCATCAGGTGCTAAACTCTCCCCCTCTCCCCCGGGTATACAGTCTGGGGAGTGCAGGAAAGCAAAACCTCCATTAACAGCCAGAGAAACCATTACACGGGGGCTGTTAGCAACAGGAGACAATCTCACCATGTCTCACACATGACTTCCCTTTGATCTTTCCCTGCATGCATTATGCAATAGGAATGTATCTACTTCAAATTATGGAATATTCTGCATTTTAATAACTCGTTATTAGTTACTCATACAGTCTAGACTTATAAATTGCAGTAAAATTGTAACAATTATGCTGCTAGCAAGAGCGAAAATATTTCCTTGTCATATTCACTATTGTAAAGAAAGTCTTATTTATTTATCTATTTATTTCAAAGAAAATTGGTGCTTGTCCTAAAAACTTTTAATATGAATATTTTTAATAACTATTTCAAAGTATACTTTATAATGCTTTGATATAAAAGGTAAAAAAAAATCATGATGTTATTGCATTGTGTAGCTACTACCAGCTATAAATGAACATGACTTTTTATAGCATTTAATCATTAAAAACATATTATCGTTCATCGTAAATTTATATTACTTAAAATACATTATCTACTGTAGGTAAAATATTCAAATGAAAATAAAATAAATAGTAAAATAATAAACATCAATAAATAATACACTTAATTTAACCAAGCAATTAAAAGTCAGTTTAAGTGCAAATCTTGAAAACTTAGCGCTAAAACATACGGCCATGATTACCAGAAGAGACTGCTTTAATAGAGGTGCCACCGGCTTGCCCTCTGTGCCAGGCGGTGGCAATCCGTGCAACATGCAGCTTCATTTGGAGGTCACCAGAGGCAGTCAGTGGTGTGTGGAGGATAAAAACACAATGATGAGGATTTAATGATATCCAGCTCCGCGGCTATTGATAGCCAGAGTCAATGGGCTGCGCTGTCAGTGTGTCTCTCAGATACACGGCAGCTTAGCAGGGCCTTTGTGAGATGAAAACATCAGAGATCAATAGGACACAGGGGAGAATCAATAACCCGCCCAGCGCCCTGTGGCTTTCCAGGGGAAGCGCCTCTCTCTCAACACACTTTGCCTTCGTTTTTATTGCGCTGTCAATGTACCATTAACCGTGCTCATAAAACATGCATCAGGCTTCGTCACAGGCATCGTATGCTAATGACTGACTGCTAATGAATATGAATGTTCCTCTCATAAACAGAGGCTCTGTTTCATTACATCTCTTCACACCTCACTGGGCTCACAAAGGCTGCTTAGGATGCAATGTAAATCAGGGCTTTAGATGGGTAAAGTACACCGCCGTTTACATTCAAATGTTCTATAGTTTGCACATAAACTGTCCTCCCTGCAGTGCTCGACAGCCAATAATGCATAATCTTGAATTCGCCGCAATTTTCATAGCCCCCTTAAAGTTTCATGAATTCCTTAAAGTGGTAGTTCACCCAAAAATGAAAATTCTGTCATCATGGCATAAGTAGCATGGGGATAATATTTGTAGCAAAAGCCAAAAATACACTGTAAGGGTCAAATTTATTGATTTTTTAAATGTCAAAATCATTAGGATATTCAGTAAAGATCATGTTCCATGAAGATATTTTGCACATTTCCTACTGTAGAATATCAAAACTTAATTTTCGATTAGTAATATGCATTGCTAAGAGTTTTATTTGGACAAAATTAAACGTGATTTTCTCAATATTTAGATTTTTTTCAAATAGTTGGATCTCGACCAAATACTGTCCCATCCTAACAAACCATACAGTACATCCATGGAAAGCTTATTTATTCAGGTCCTGGGTCACAAATATTGACAGAATGAAAGACATTTTTGGATGAACTATCCCTTTTAAACTACAGTGGCAAATATCTTTAACTGCAACACTCAATACAACGCAAGACGCTGAGTGAAGGCAACCTGAAAAACCAAAGTAATTCAGCATTCTTACACACCACGTTGGCAATTCAGTCTGAAAATGTGCAAGATTCAATACTATCATTGTAAAATGTGAAAGAGAGAATTGGACTTTAATTATCTTCACCTCTAGACCAGCACCTTGCCTTTTAAAAGCGTAGCTCGACAGTAAAAGAAAGATTGCTATTAAGAAGCTTTCTCAGTATCCTTGACAGTCTCTGCCAGGCACACTGATCCAATTATCCATTTAAAATTACTTATAATTAAATAAATGCCTCTGTACAAACACTATTTTTGATCATAGTCAGCACAGATCTTGTTGGCCGTGAAAAATTATTATACACATCCGTTGAAGTATATATTCATCTGGAATACTCAACCTTGAGTTGTCTGTTCGATTATGACAGAATACAAGTACAAGGTTGAGGTCAAAGGTCACAACGGGCCTGTTCTGTCTGCTCTCACTTGACCTGCAACAAAGAGGTATATAGAAAATCCTCCTGAGAATTGAACACATGCATTTATGTGATAAATAAAAAGGCATGATGCCTTTGATGGAGTACCGCTCAATGCAGGCATTTAGCTCAGCCTGTCTTCGATCCCACTGCTGCTGCCAGAGGAGCTGTTAGCCTAGAGAAACATTAATGATTCAATAGAAATGAAATGCACAAATACCAAAGTGCACCAGCTATTTTGCAGACAGGCCCCGAGGCCACTCTGCAGTTATTAAAAAACCTAACATTATACATTCACATCACAGATAAGTCGGATCACTTGTTCGCTCATATTAAGCCTGTTTGGTCCAGTGGGGATTGATCAGAGAACAGAGCCATCGAACAAACTTCTCTTTTGTCACGGTGTTGAAATATTCATAACATTTTTCATTATCTCCCCATTCGAATGCAACGGGGCAATCGCCTTGTTAGGGAGGAGTCTGATGCAAAATGAGAAATGTTACTCTTCAGTGGGAACGGCTTATGAATCGGCTGTCCGTCAGCGAGGGAAGGCACAAGTGCCGGAGAATGAGAAGAGAGCAATTCTATGGCTCAGTGGCAGAGGCGGGCAGACAGAGACACAATCAGTTTTTAACAGAGTGTAAGAGGAGCCCCTGACTCTCTCTTTCTCTCCATTGATTGGTACCTCAGTGTTGAAATCACTCTTAATGTAACAGGGTGATTGTGATCACACCAAAGCTCGGTCCAGGTGTTTAAGCTGACCAATTACACATTATCACTATCGTCCAATTATAAACTTTGACACTGTATATGGCTATTTTGTTTCATCCCAAATGACATGGATATAATACAATCACCCCCAAAATGTTTGGATGATTTTAAAAGTATAGTCCACCTCAAAATATAAAATTTGTCATCACTGAGACCCTCATGACATTTCAAACCAACATGCATTTAATTCTTCTGAAAGAAACACAATATTTAGAGAAGTGTTGGCCATTTTTTGACCGTTGACTTTCATTTTTTTGGATATAAATAACACTGAGAAATTTCTCAAACTATTTTTATGTTGCATAGAAGACATTAAGTCACATACATTTGAAATGACACAAGGGTGAGTAAATGATGACAGAATTATTATTGTTATTATTGGGTGAATTATCCCTTTAAGCCAAACTCAAAGTGTCTTTATTTTTACATTTTTACTTTATTTGTACATTTACATCACATCGCTTTTATCCAAAGTGACTTAAAAATTTATATATCTGGATCTGCACAGAATAAATGAATCCCACCTGACAGCATATAGCTAATTTTTACATTGCCACGTTACTGAAAACTATTGTACTTTGTTTGATTTCATTTATTTTTAAGATGTGAAGATAATTTAAGTGCATTTTTCCCTGTCATTTGGCCAAGTGTATGTTTCATACATAATCAGCTTTATTTTTTACTGAATTAAAAGATTATTATTTCTTATTTATTCTTGACTGGGTTCACCAATTTTTACAGTTCATGTCACATAAAAAATAATAATAATCCCCCAGATAATCTAATAAATACTGTGTTTTATGTGGGAACATCTGGTTTCTTGCATCTGGAGTCAAAAGTGGTACAAATACATCCTTGAAATAACCTCTTTTGTCCAGTTTATGTTTTAATGTGCCATGCTAGGATTTTTAAAGTGCCCCTCCGGTTACTCCATTAATAATTTCCTGGGGATGTTACTGATTTTGATCAGATAGATGCATCTAAATTTATTCTGTCTGTCCTTACCAAATTTCAGAATATATCTAGATAAGTTAAAATATACCTTACCCAATTCATCATCCAGTTTCATATAAAGAGAGAGAAGAAATTTCATCCAGGTCTCTCAGCCGAGACGACGCAGCCATTTGTCAACATACAGAAACAGGAGTCTTTTGTTGCTGATTCTGCCTGATTATTATCTATTCACCAAGTCTCCCATCTTTCACAAGGCCACTGTGGTCCACAAGGTTAGGCCCGCTTCATCCAACATAACTAAGTCCCTTATAATGACATCACCACCGGTTTGATTGACAGCACAGGGACGTTTCCTTCCAGTACTGCAAACAAGTTGGGAAGAACCAGCTGCGTTTGAGTGCTAACTGACATACACTGCTATGATTGAGGCAGAATTTTGCTCTCCACATCTGTACATCATCAGACCCAACTGGTTAATATTTAATGTCATTCAGATTTATTAAATTGAAGAATTCTGAGATAGGTGAAGGATAGGAGTAAAGTGAAGAGGGAATTTGTTTTTTTTTGTTTTTTATTCATAACTTTGCCATTTGCTTTCATTGTGTCAGTTGCCAATTTTTGTTTGTTATGCTGCATTACTTAAAAAAAAGTGCTTTATACTCACATTCCACAACGCTCAATATGATGTACTTGTGAAACCACATTGTGAGCAAAGTGCTTATTCATTTATATTAATGAAAACATGACATAAACACTTATAAATCAATGAACACCTATTATTTGCAAAGGTTTTCATAAATAAACTAAATGTATGACAATTCGAGTAATAATCAGCAAACTCATCCTGACATCACAAGACAACAAGTTACTAAATGTGACAGCAAAATCAACAAAAACGGTGTAAACGAAACTAGCCAACAGTCAAACAATCAAAATAATTATTAACGTTGGGAAGAGGATGAACGGGACAAAACCACAACAACAAAAACCCCCTTTTTTCAGTGTAAGCCTATTTAGATACAAAAATGCACAAATGTAACTCACCTGATTAAAATAACAGCAACAGGAAATATTATATTATAGTAGAAATGCTTAATTGAGAGTTAGGGTTAGGAAAAAAACTAAACCAATTAACATTTTAAAATAAGTAAAATGCTTAAGAAAAAAGCTCATTACTAGCATTATTTATTAAATCTAAAAACCATTAATCAAAAGGGCAAGTTCTGACCTACTCTTTCAGAATTCATGGTTCAAAGACAGATCTGCTCCCACAAGCCTTTCAAAAGAGAATGGGGGAAAACTGTGTTTCCTCAAACACAGCAGTGCATAAGCAATGTTGACAAGCTGGGAAATCAGATCTTACAAAGCTGGACCGTCCCCAAAGGCAGAACATGCTCAAGCACTAACGAAAGCGGCGTTTTAATTCTCGGGCACTTTCAGCGTGGCTTAAAACCCAAGCAAGCGTTAAACGCGCACTGATCGTATAGCCACAAAGTGAAGGTTAGAAGGACAGTGTGTGTGTGAGCGGGCAACTCAAGTGTACATGTATCTCCACAGAGCTGCCTCAGACACGCATCCTGAGCTATGCTAATTCACTTGTCCCAAACCCTCTCATCAACTTGCCCTTATTTTGAGGTCACTATCGCATGCGTCACCACAAGAGCTCATCCAGGAAGGCAGAGAGTTTATAATGTGCGATTTTGGATGCACCCTGTGACAGCTGTCACTCAAGTACTCTTCACAACCCAACACTACACTGATTTGATTGCTGATCTTTTGACCCACAGCCCCATTCTGTCTCGGCTCTAGACATGAAGCAGCTCCGCTGAACAAGAGCTCGGCTGCACTACACTACGCTTAAGGGAAACTCACAAATACACCCGGGGAGATGCAAATAGCTTATTATGTAATCTTTTATATTATAGCAATTTTTCAATGCCACTTGAGACAAGAAGCTGTGCAAATGAGTCGCGTTCAGGATGACAAGTGAAGGTAAGAGTCGCACCATACGTTATGTGATTTCTCCATAATTGCTATGCTTCAAGCCCCTTCTTGACGTGAACATAGGGAGCACTGGGCTCCCAGAAGCCTGTAATCTGATGGCAGACACACCGAACACTGCTAAGGGCCCCTCAACCTGCTGCCATCCATCTTTCTGGAGACAGCAACACTGTGAAACGAGAAGCAAGATAAATCTACATCAGTCTCTTTTTAGCTTCAGTATCAAACGGCTGAATTACATCTGCAACTGATGAAAAATATGCATAGACAACTTGAATATTTCATGCGGCTTATTAAGGCTTTTCACACTTATTCTAAACCCCAGGTAAACAAAGTCCTGGGTTATCTTGTTTCATACTGCTCAAAATTTACTCAGGTTTAACAGTTAATCCTGGGTGTTCATATGCTAACATTTCACATGTATATTCCTTAACCCTGGGTTAATGTTCTTATTTTTGTATTTGCATGTCAGTGCCATTGATTGGACGAATCCAGTTTACATACTGCATTGCGCATCATTTTATTATATATTGCTTCCTATACTATCAAGCTTTTACTGAGTCGACTTTTCAGACTATGAAAATGAAAGCATGTGATTTGGTATCTGTTGACAAGAATCTAGCCATAACATTTTATCACCACATCATTTCACATTGTACACATATCACAATGCAGTGTTAATCTCACAAAAATGCTATTAAAGGGATAGTTCCCCCAAAATGATAATCACCTTTAAGCCATCCTAGCTGACTTTCTTCTTTCAGACAAATACAATTAGAGTTATATAAAAAAAAAAATGTTCTAGCTCTTACAAACTTTATAATGGCAGTGAATAGTGGTCGACATTTTGAAGCCCAAAAAAGTGCATCTATCCATTATTAAAAGATCTCCGTGTGGCTAAAGGCATTCTGAAGTGAAGCGATGTGCTTGTGTAAGAAAAATATCCATATTTAAATGTACAATACACAGTATTCTCTAGCTTCCACTAACTGTTGTATACACTTACGAGAGAGTGGCGTTCCAGTGGATGACAAAGGATGTAGGTGCAGCGTAAGCTCCGGTGTGAATATGCTAGTCCATATTTTGTTTGCAGCAAAGGAAAACCAGTGTCCTCTTTGCTTAAAAAATCTGACATTTTCTTTACAAATCCTCATTTTGCACTTATGCTTCCCCTACATCTTACGTCATCTGCTAGAACACCACTCTCTAGTGAATGTGTGCACAACAGTTAATGGAAGCTAGTGATTATGGTTTATACAGTTTTAAATATGGATATTTTTCTTACACAAACCCATCACTTCACTTCAGAAGGCCTTTATTAACCCCCCAGAACTGTGTGGAGTACTTTTTATGATAAATGGATGTGGATACACTTTTTTGGGCTTCAAAATCTCAACCACCATTCACTGCCATTATAAAGCTTGGAAGAGTACTCCAATTGTATTTGTCTGAAAGAAGAAAGTCACATACACCTAGGATGGCTTGAGGGTGAGTAAATCATGGGGTAATTTTCATTTTTGGGTGAACTATCCATTTAACGCTATGGTAAAACTCATGCTAACCACGCTTCTATATTACAAGTGTGAAACATTTCACTCCCCCAGGGGTTAAAATTTGGATTTAAAACAACAATAATCTGGGTTAAGCGCATCTATTTTAGACACTGTAAGTACCAATCCTCATTCATTCTCAATATAATGAAAACAGAGGACATTCTTCAGAAATTCACCTTTTGTTTGCCACAGAACAAAGAACAAACATAGTGGTGCATTAACTATTTATTTCAAATATAATTTATCATTTTAATTTTCAATTTACAACAGCACAAAAACTAATATTTCGAAATGACTCAAGAGTCAATCCTGAATGAAACTGCTGTTGGCAGCAAGAATCGGCCAATGCTTAATCCAGGCTTACCGAAAGAAAGGTTAAGTATGAGTTTAGCTGCTGTGGCAGTATGTGATGTTATTTGATAACCTAAAATTTTCATGTTTGGCAAACTGTATCTGCAATACAAGGAGGTTATAAATGAGAATTGTGAATTTTTTTAAACACTCCCATGAAGCCAGGGATTGAGAGAACAGAGACCAAAGAGGTTCCCCAGTTTGTCTTTGTGGTAGAATCATCTAATGCAGTCAAAAACACATCATGAATTCAAGTAGATTTCAGTGGAAATACTTAATGATTGTTGAAAAGTAGGTTAAGAAACTCTTGTGCCTGAGCCCAGTTTCACTTGCTCCTTTAGAGACACACAAAACCGCACATAGCTGCGGCTTGTTTCTTATTTTCCATAAAGGCTTTAAGGTTCGAACGACCATTTTCTAGTGATGATGCGGTCAGGGCACACAAGTCAATGCGGCGAAATGATCTGCAGAGACAAAGTGATATAATTCCCTTTTTTAGCTGAGTTCCTACAGGATTTGCTGAATTTAATATTTCATAAGGGACATTTTGTAGACTCCAGCCAAATCTAGAAACTAACGAGTTGAAACACAAATCTAAAAGACACCCTGCTCTCAGCAGCCAGTAAGGGGCCCATTAGTTTCAGTCGCTTTTAGCTGCACAGTTCAGCCTATGGGGGCCCGTTCAAGGCCTATGAAAAGACAGCAGTGGTGTGTGAGCTAGTCATGTAAACAGGCCTTTAATCAGCGAATGGTTTGGGGAGAGCCCTTTTTAATCTGTGATTATAACAGCAGATCAATGCGATTCCTGCTTCAAACTGTGTCCAAGACAAAAAGGAGGATTTGCATCAAATATTCATAAGCAATGCTTTCTAATGGTTCTCCAGCTAGAGCCTATTTGGGGGTTTTATTATAGGATATTGCGCAGAGGCAATGGACTTACAGGACTCGTTTAATTACAGGGCAGTGCACCTCTGCAGTCCTAGACAATTTCACTAGGGGTTTCTCTTGATCTGATTCTATCTAAGGCCTGTTAATATGCAGAATGCTGTTGGGTACTGTTACATGGAGGTAACTGAAGAGTTCATCCAAACATTAACAGTATAATCAAACTGAAATAATGTCTGAATCAGAGTGTAACTGTATCATTTGAATTACAATATCTAAAAACAAAATATTTATACATTTTTACCAAAATAACATTTGGAGTTTAATTTGAAGTGTTTTTCGGTGCCACTACAAAAGAAATCATATACTGTCTGAGTTATGAGAGTGAGTCAGAAGTCTGTATAAAATATGAAAACAAAACAAAACTAAACAAAACACAGTCACAGTAAAAATGGTAAGAAACACCTTTCTATTGAGTCAGAAAGTTCAATTCTCATACAAATGAATGTATCAAAAACATACAGCACAACCAGGGCAGTCCGCTTCATGCACAAATAAGCCAGTTCTTTTAAACAATTGAACAAAAAAAACAACCAGGCGTCACCCTTATGAGATGATTCCAGTGTTATTATTGTTAGAAGCACAAAGAAATGTTCATTATTAAAAAAAAACTTGTAAAATATATTTTAATGGATTTTTTCAAAATCATATTTTTCAAAGGCATCAAGCCACTCAAGTCTTCATAGTCAGGGTTCAATTTAAAATGACTGATTACTTATTATTACAACATATTTTTAAAGATACAAATATGCATTATTACAACTTTGAAAATAAAAGAGTTAATGTATATATATATATATATATATATATATATATATATACACACACACACTATATACACACACTAGCATAAACATTTAGAGTTCACTTAAAGTATAGAGCAACATTCCTTGAAATTCTGATAAGACATTGAAAAAAAAAAACCATCTTCTTAAAAACCATCTTGCACAAATAAATTCCCTAAAAATGAATTAGAAATGGAAACAGATGTTTTCATTGAATTACATGCCAGACGGTCTCATTTGCCTAATTAAGTCTCAATCTGTCAGTCAAACTGAGTTGCGTGCTACAATTTGTCAATATTCCCTTAGATTCAAGTGTTGAAAGCTTGCGCAAGTCTATTTTTGGTTCCCAAATCTACCTTGCCCAGAAATCATCACTCGTTTTTCAAGTAGTAACTAAAAGCAGCAACAAAAACTCTCTGATTGTCTAGCTCGGGTCATTAAGTGCTAGAGCTAACACTTGCTCTCACTAATACAATCCACTTAAATCTTTTCAATGTTTGATTGTATTTGCTTGAAAGCAAACGCAACAAGTATATAATTATCAGACTAATTAAGCTGCCAAAACACAAACACACTGCAAGAGCACCTTCAGAACAGTGAGTGCATGATTCATTAGCATCTGCTGTAAGCCTATTAATCATCTAACAGCCAATTAGCGCACTGTTACCGTTTGCAGTGGATATGTAAATAAATTCCTGGGTTAATTTCTTCCTCTGATAATAAAGGGAACATTATGAAAATTAGCTGTGTGACTATGTAAATGATCTATGTCGTTAATTGCGTAGTGGCTGATAGATGTTTTTTTTGTTTTGTTTTTTGCCACGGACCAGAGTACTGATGCAAAGAAACATTTTCTCAGGCTGTTAGAGAAATTAAACGGGCAGCCTCAGATTCCCGAGAGGCACTTGCAGCATGCAATAATGACATTTAGCCGCTCCTCTCTCTGACTGATGATCATAATAATGCCTCTGCCTGGCAGCGAGCCAGTGGTTTTGGGATGGGGGATGGGGGATGGCGGGGGGGTCTGTGGAGGTTGGTGAATAGCAGGTTGGACACACACATAAAGACACATAAACAGAAAATGGTGCCCTTGCACAGCAAGCCAAATTAACCGTGCCTCATGTAACTAGCAGTGATTAATATTCATTAGTGACTAGTAAAAAGAGGCCCTTCCATTAGCAGATTAGCTCAATGTACAAAATACCATCACAGTATCACATGGTCACCTCTGGTTGAAAGAGAATACAGCATTAGCAACAGTAAGGTAATAGACTTTGATTATATGCCATATGTAATTTGACAGAACCAAAAATGTTCTGTTTGGGGTCTTAACATCTAAATAAAATACTTAAACTTGATATCAGCTTCATTATCCATGAGTTCCCCGAAGAAACTCTATTATACATAGATTATACATGGTCAATAATGAAGGAATAGCATAACATTGCTAATGTTTAGGATCTTTTAGACAGAGGACATGAATAATTTTTTTTTTATATTAATAATTCTCACATGCAAACTGTAGAGATATAGTTAAAAATTACCCCAGACACAAACAATGCCACTAAAATGGAAACCAATCACATTTCTGAGAAAAGTTGATAATTTGTGGAGAGACCAAAACAGAAAACAAAGAGATATTGGCATATTTAGTCCATTATGACATATCTGCTTGCTGGGCTTTGATATACTTAAGGGGAACTATTTGAATAGTATTAAGGCAAAATAAGAGCTAATTAACCAAAATGACGTATTATTTTGCAAACATTTCAATTAGGTCTCAGGACATCAAACGGAAAAACATTAAAGTCAATGTCGACAGAATATGAGAAAAAACGTTTGTATTAAATAGAATTAGGAAATTAGAATTTGCTGTATTTCTGACCCTCACAGCCTCATTTTCGCTCATGTCATATTAAATAAGCCGTCTATTCTATTCTACTCTAAATAAGTCTATAAAGGAATAATTTCTGTTATACAAAGCACAGGTTTATATTCATTTTACATTCTCTATATTCCTTAAAATCCATCACGGATCCGTAAGTGTGGAGATCAGATGGGTTTAGATGATATTCTCTTATACTTCCCCAAAGATCTGGTGGCTTTTCAGCCTTAAACTGTCCTATTCTCCTCCTCTCAGCCCATGATAAATGCTGCAGGCTGCTCCTAATCATCCATGGGACAAGAAAGGAAATGAGGCCTAAGACAGAGCAGCAAAGAGAGGAGGAGGGAGGAAGAAAAAGAGAAAGACAAGTAGAATGATGCAGAATGAATGGGGCGTTTACTAAGGGTGACTTGGGTTATATTTGTTTAGCGTGGCTTCCAATGTATAAGGCCGCAAAAACATTACTAACAAGGAGTAGCACTGGCGAGCCTCTCAGATGTGCAGAAGAGTAATATCTGACTTTAGCAGTTCCCTACGCACACCCTGAAAACACCCTCAGCTGAGTGCAGCCAAATGGATTATGTCTTGGATTATGCAGCGACAGGCCAGATGTTTTTTCGGCATTTAACCGCCTAAACTGCAAACATTTCCTCTGGCTGTTTTGGCTCACTGAGCTGCGATCTGAAGCCTGTCGATTGCCCCCTTGTGTCATTTCTCCCATCTGCAGGGTGATGACAAATAAGACATGATCAGAAGGAGCTGTTCAGAAAAATAAAGGCCACCATTTGTATGGCTTTTCAGTTGACATTTTTAACCCTAATTCACTCGAGACCTTTAACTTTACAATATGCCATCATTGTAATAATTAACATAGGTCTATGTAGGTCTGGATTAAGTTAAATAAATTACTGTTTTTAAGTGATTTCTATGAGAAAAGCAAACATGGTGAGCAAAGCGCTGACAGACCTTAATTAGGTTTAAAGGCGCTGTATGTGGGATTGACACCGAGTGGTTGAACTAGGTATTGCAGTCCAAATTTAAAATATTGGTTAGGGTTTTTTTTTCACCTGGCACCTCCTCCTCAGGATGCTAGATTGACGACACCGACAGGAATGAGTGCATGTGACGATTTATGAAATAAAATGTGTTGTGTTTTCCACCAACTGGCAACCAAGGGTGCCAAAATACAATTGTGCAAACTGGCAGTGGGCAGGTTTTACAAACCAAAACAGAGACCGACATTCCAACCCGGAACGCAAATTTTTAAAGGAAAAAAACTGACTGTAGCATTGCTTTTCAGATAAACATGTATGTTACCTTGCATGTTTCTTAAATATCTGCAAACATATTATGGTATTTTTATGCTTTAGTAGAGTCAAAAACTTACATACAGCACCTTTAATTAGATCTTAATTAGACCCCATTTTGAATTTAAAGAGCCACACAGATGGGAAATCAAAAATTACCTGTATTACAGTGTATGATGTAGCTGTCCATCAGTGTAAACAATGTGCAAAGTAATTGAACCAAAAAGTACACTATTTATAAAGTTATTGGCTTCTAAAGTAAGGAGTCTACTCTGAATCGCTGAAACGAGTCGTTATAGATTTCAAATCTTTTGCCCATCTCTATGTACGTCACTGGGAACACTTTGCATAATAATCTCCGCCTACCGTCTTGGGAGAAACGGAACTCTGTCCTGCCCCACCCCCCACACAGACGCTCTGGTTGGTGTGATAGCATCATGTCGAGGAGACAGTGTGTTTTTAATTGTAAAGGCAAGTTTGTTTTATTTTCACTGCCAAAGAATGAAGATCTGAAGAACCCAGCTAAAATTCATTTTTACCACAATAACAGAGCAGTACAACAAATCCCTTTTGTTGTGTTCACAACATTTCACTGATGACTGCTTTTCTAATCTCGGTGAGTACAAGGCGGGATTTTCAAAGCGTTTGGCTATAAAAGAGGGTTCATTACCAACTTTATTTAGACCAACAAGTATCTCCGAATCACAACGCGAAGTATGATTATGAAGTTATGTGTTTGTTTTCTCCCAGGGGTCTTATCAGTATGTGTACTGTCTGCAGCCTTTGTCTGTGCTGATCTTCATTTACAAACACGTCATTAAAATGAACAACCAATCAAAACTGACCGTGTTAGTTGACCAATCAGAACACAGAATGCTACCGAAAGGTGGGGTTTAAGGAAACTGAATCTTTTGAACAGCTTCGCGCAAACCGTTTGTGGATCTCTGAGAATTGAGGTAACTTTAAAATGATATTTTGACAAAATGACAATGATTTTTAACCTTGGATGGATTTAAACCTAATGTACAGGACTTATAAACAGTGATAGGAAGCTTAGAATTTTCATCTTACTGGCTCTTTAACATAGATGAAAACAAGACTGAAGGATAGACTTAGTCTTTACAATGGCATGCACTGTATAAAGGTAAACAACTCACAACTTTCAAAAGTGTTTTATGGAGGTTTTGTTGTTAAACGTACTTCAATCCCTCACAGCCATGTTTTTGGAAATTAAATATGGCGATACTAAAGGCCTGTTGTCTTACTCTATAGACAACATCACATGAACACTCATGAGACAATAAATAATCTTAAGAAATACTATAAAAATATAGGACAATAATCTGTAAACTGATTTTAAGTGGAGGAACAAACTAATTTTGCAAAATATAAGTTACTACGTGTATAAAATAACCATAATTAGTTGTTCATAATACAACTATATCATAATAGTAAAAGTAAAATGAGTTACATGTCTTCTGTATCTGCGAGTGGTAAAAGGTTCGTAAAAGTAAACCAGACAGCAATAATAATTCTTACTTGATCTAAGAATCCTTTTCTACAGTGCTCTGAGATGTAAATGTCAAAGAGGGGCCAGTCTTGAAATAGTGGCGGGAGGCAGGTAGTCCATTATGATGCTTCAGAAATTCCGATCAATTTAATCATCAAAGTAATTTTCCCTCTCTCCGTGCAGCTGATTGACCTCATTGTCACTAGGCTTGGTAACTTATTTCTCTGAAAGGTCTGCATCAGACTTCTGTGCTGAGGAGAGTCATTTCCACCTTGCTGCCGGCTTCCTCCTCCGCCGCCCAATCAATTAACATATGAGTAATACCAGAGCCATTAGAAGGCAACCAGGGTCTAAGGAGTGCTGTCATCCACTGTTGGAACGATGGCTTAATTTAGCAGCAAGGCTCAAAGGAGCACTTACCCAGGGCACAATCTGGTAGAATCAATAACAGCAGTCCTGGCTATATTGTTTCAAACAAGGAAACAGTGGGGAGACTATAAAAGCGTTCAATAGGAATGGAGAGAGACAGTGAGAGAGCGACATGCTGGAAAAAGGCCGTCTCTGATGGAGAGATAAGCTGTGTGACCCACACAGAGGACCAGGCGATGGGCATTACACACTGCGGCAAAGGACACATCATATCACTAATCTCACCGCTGAAGTATCAGCCAAAATAACTTTATTATCACTACAGTGTCTGACTCTAGTGTAAACTATCAGAAATCAATGACGTATGAGCAAGGATGCAACCCAGTATTCAAGACTGGTGGCAGGAAATATAAATGGTTCAGGATCTTCATTGAAAAACCCACCGTGAGTGTGTTTACACCAAAACACAAAAATTCTAGCCAATGAATTGAATAGAATTATTTTGTAACATTATACATTTCTTTAACGGTCACTTTTGATCAATTTAAGTTTAATTTAAGCTTGCTTCATTAAAGTACTCATTTCCAAACTTTTGTATGGTAATATATCATTTTTTCCGCAAAAATATTCAACACTGATAATAATAAGAAATGTCTCTTAATAAGTAAATTAGAATGGTTTCTGAAGGATAATGTGACACTGCAGTTAAGGCTGCTGAAAATTAAGCTTTGTAATCACATAAATAAATGACATTTGAAAATATATTAAAAACAGAAAACATTACTTTTAAACTGTTTTTACTATATAAAGAGACATAAAAAAAACTAAAACATTAAAAAATCTTAAATATTCCAAACTTTTGGGTAGCGTAGTATAGGTCAATATAAAAATAGACCATTTAAAACCAAATTGACATAAAATGTAGAAACTGTCAGTTTTTTAATCTGATGTTGACGTCAAAAACGTAAACAGACATGCGCACACTAAATAAGCTGCTTGAAAAAAACAATATGTTTACAATGGTGCCTACTGGGTTTTTCAACAATTAATGACCTTTATCTGACAAACGAACAGAGTTCAGGGTGTTTACACGACCTTACACATTGAGCGAAAGAGTGTGCATGTAAATGCTCTCATTGATTGAACACTAATCTGAATATTGGAGAGAAAATATGCCCCTTTCAACATCTTTAATGGTTACAGGTTTAAAGAGATTTTAAGAGAGACAGAACCCTAATGGAGACACAGGAAGGGGAACAAAGACACTGACAACGAACAAGATATCTAACACTTTTAACGACAGACATAATAGCAAAACAGCAATTTTGCTATATAGCATGGTCAAAACATAGCTGGAGAAAACTGTATTGACAGAACATTAGAGAGCATAACAAGAGGGCCAGGGTGAATGGATGGATTTCATTTCCACAGCAATCATTCTGACAACGGCACACCTATCAAAAAAAAAAGACTAATTTCATCGATTAAAATCGAAGAGTGCAATTATGATGGCATTTGTCAGGCGTTTAATACGAGCCGCTCTTCCTTGCCAGCGTTTAACAATGACACAGCAAAGGAGGCCAGCTGAGTTAATAGCAAGACCATTTCTCTGAGACCAATACTCAGGCACCCCCTCTGGGGCCCAGTCAATGTCACAGCTTCTCGTGTCGCATCATTTCCCTTGCCAGGAGGGGGAGAGAGGCCAAGTATTGATCAGTCTGTAATCAGACAAGCTGTTTGGAGCAGCAGGAAAAACTCCTTGCAGAAGTGCCTCTTGGCTTCACCGGAGATGGAGTGCAGTTTTTGTAGGCTTGTTGGAGGGATGAGAGGGGAGGGAGATGGCAGTGATCCCCTCTGCTGACACCATCCATTCAGTCCGGCCTTGTCTGACAGAGCACATCTGATCTGAAGGCTTTCACGGCAATGGAGGGGGAGAGACGAATTTGGAGTTCTCATAGGTGCATCAATGACAGCACAAGTCAAATTTAGATTGCTCATCAATCACGGCTATCCCGAAATAGCAAATTGAGGCCTTTGCAACAAGGAATGTGTCACTGCATGTATTCAATATAGATTTGTTATACCAAATATGCAGTAGAGCATGCATTTGTACTGTCATTATTTCATGCTTAGTCATTCAGTGGAGATACGAATCTGTTCACTAACTGGTGTGAAAGGTCATGATCTTGACCTCAAGACAACAGAAAGGTTCAGGGGCCAACAAATGTTAATGCTCTCAAATACTGATGAAAATGTTTGTCCATAGGGTTTATTGATTAAGAAAGACTCTCTATAATAGCTAGAGAGTTGGACTTGTAACCCAAAGGTCGCAGGTTCGAGTCTCGATGCTGGCAGGAGTTGTGGGTGGTGGGGAGTGAATGAAGAGCGCTCTCTTCCACCCTCAATACCCATGGCTGAAGTGCCCTTGAGCCAGTCACTGAACCCCCAGTGTCTCCCTGGGCACTGGATCTATACCTGCCCACTGCTTGGATGGGTTCAATGCAGAGCACCAATTGGTGGCAAATGTCACGATTTTCACTTTCATAATAGAAAAAACAAAATACATCATAACTGTCATCAGCCAATTAATATACATGCAGAGCTGGGTAGTAACTGATTACATGTAATCTGTATTACATAATCTGATTCCAAAAATTAAGTACTTGTAATTGGATTAAATTACATTTTAAAATACTTGTAATCAGACTACAGTTACTTTTTTTTACGGATTACACTATACATATTATTTATATAGCAACAGCAATAATTTATATTACAATATTTATATCACATTTTTTGTCATCTGATCCTCATTCACCTAATGTTTTTATTTGAAGTACCCTTAGTAGTAAATATTGTAATAATGAAGTACCACATTTGCATGGTTATGGTCACATTACATGCAGGTAAATGAACATATGAAATATTAAGTGATTTATTTTGAATCATTTTAAAATTTCTTGTTTTAATTAAAAATATTTTCATTAATTATTCGTTTTTCATTAAACTTAGAAACCCTGCAGTTCCTTCACAAACCCAGTCTGGGAAACCTTGACGTAATATAACATATAACAATATAATTATATATATATATAAGTAATCTAAAAGTAGTCTGATTAAATGACCTAAAATGTAGAATGCAATGGATTCCGTTACTAACTACAATATTTGTCATGTAATTAGGACTCAGTAATATTTGAAATTAAAATCAATAAAAATGGATGCTATAAAATGACAAAATAATACCGCAATATGTATATATGAAAAATTAATGACTGGAGCTGGAGGTTTTAACATGTGTTTTTATTTATCAATATATTTCTGATGTTTCAGTTAATAAATGTTTAAATTTGTACAAATATTTAAACCTCTGTTGATTTACACATGCACACGGTTTAACATTTAATATAAGAGTGCATGCATTCAAATGACATAAAGGTCTGTATAAAAATTTACATAAGGTGGTGGAGGGGCAAACACAAGCAATGTGGGACTTTCAAAACAGCATCATCATCACAGGAAGGCATTAACTTCCGAGTTACTGAGCCAGATCAATAGAAAGAGAGGAGTGTGAATGCGTGTTTTGCCGCATGAATGCACCAGTATATGTGTTTTAGTGATATATGACAGCCTCCTATGCTTCATTTGAAGAAGCAGAACAGCGTGATGTGTGTGTGTGTGTGTGTTCCTATTTAAGCACATCTGCTTTCTCGACCAGCGCTCGGCCATCTGGAACTGCCTTTCTGCTAGAGTGCTTCAGTCAAGCCTCTCACGAGTTCCTTATTTTCAGTTAACGATCTGCTCAGAAACTATCAAAAACAAAGTGTTCTGCTGTAACGGGCCCAACTAACAAATTTCTGGGCTCTATGAACGGGCAAATAAAGCAGTCTTTACCAAATTAAGTCAGAATAGCCTCAAATTTTCCATCTGAAAATGAGTTTCACAGCTGATTGACTTTGATAAGCTCGGTATTATTCAGAGCAAATGAATACTCAACTGGTGAGAAAACGGAGAGCGCATCTATAGGGAAGAAAATTGACACTCAGCATGAATTGTGGTAACGGTTGTAATTAACATCACTCAGAGGCATCTACGAGGCGGCTTAAAGCTCAGGATAAACGTTCTTGACAAAACACGGAATGAGGGGAAAGAAGGAGAAAGGGGATGAAAGAGAAAGGGACTGGAAGGATGGAGACAAGAGACCACATACAGCTCTTTCTGACTTTCCCAAGGTTGCAATTAATTCTTCCTCTCATCTTGTGGATCTTTGATGTGACTACACTTCCATTTAAAGTATTAACACGCACACACACACGCTGGAGCCTAGAAAAGCCGGCGCAAATCTCGCTAACTAATGACTCTTACTTATCCTAAAAATGAATGGGAGGAAATTCCCAAGGAAGTATTCATTTTTACCACAATAAAATGTCTTGTTCCAAATTTAAGCAGTTACTATACTTCTACCAAATCCTTCAGATTTACCAAAACAAAGGGTTGAGATTGTGGCCTTGAAATTGAAAAATGACCATTATAGATCAGACCATTAAAAAGAACCACCGTGATTATTTATCTACCAAGGATTCGTTTAATTAATCATTAGACACAAACGATAAAGTTCTGAAAATGTGAACAGAAAAAAAAAAGTACAATATTTTTTGGATTTTTTCAACTTTGTAAAAATAGGCCTACAAATAAAACAAATCAACAGAACAGACATATGTAGTCAATAAAACGTATGGTTTGCATTTCTAAACGTACATTAATAATCAAGTTCATAATCAAGCATGACATGTGAAATGTGGGGTCATAAAATCAGAGGTGAAATGACAGGAGTGTTAATGCAAACAGTCTTCGAGTGTTTTCGCAGCGATGAGGAGGAGTAGTGCTGTGTGGGAATATGCAAATGAGACAGAGACAAAGAGACAGGGAGTTATAAGAGAACATAAACAAAGCTCTGTAAACAAACCTCCTCAGGTCACTCCGCAGTAGGAGCGAAGGATGGAAAGAGATTAAAAAAGGAGGGTGCGAATGTGTTCGTGTGCGTCTGCGATGGAGAAAGTGAGGGAGGAGGAGTCCGTCTGCATCACATAGCTCCTCATGACTCCCCGCTAAAGCACGGTTCCTGCACGCGTGGTTGCTATGGAGATACTGCGTGGCGTAAGAACAGAGGGACCAACCGCTGAACCGGCTCTGGCTCTTAACCCGTAGAGGGAAAAAAGCGCACACACCAACAAAGGGAATGATTTATTAAGTCCACTGTATTCTAAGCCCCATTATCCAACCCATACAAAACCTGCAAGCGTTTCAACTGATCTGATTTATGCTGAAGGCAATCTCAAAGGACACCTCCCTTTCCAAGATGCTCTCTTATTATCCTCGCCTGGCTGGGCTGAGCAGAAAAATGACATGTCATAATAATCTCCAGAACGGCAATCGGATGAAGCGGAAATGCGGGCTCCCTACCTTATTTACAGGCAGGAATGTTTTTGTCGGGGGGAAAAAGCCTGACATAATTTCCTTATAAATAATTGACTTCTCCCATGTTAAAATCTCCTGAGAGGCTCTGGGCTTTATTCACAAGAGGCCACTGCAGCATGCGCAGCAAATTAGCCTTTCACCGACGCCTCGTCTGCTCGCCGCTGAACAATGCACCGAGAGACTCTCTCTCCTCCCTTTATGCCTGTCCCCAAGTAATAACCTTCAACTAACCTTTAAACCTCAGTGAATAATTTAAATCCTATTTTCATATCAATGGGGGGTATTTTATCCGTATACTTTGCCGTCAGAGGGAGGCATAATAAAGTTTTCCCATGTGATTGGGGGGTGGGGGTGAGTGAGAAGCAAGAGAGAGAGAGTGAGAGAGAGAGAGAGCAAGAGGAGAAGTGATGGAGGTAGAGCGAGAAAGAACGAGGGAGGGGGAAGCTGGAGATGCTATCTGAAGACATTAATGCAAGCATGAATTATTCAGTAATGACTACAAGATCTGTCATAAAAAATGCTGCTAACATCTGCAGCGTGTTGCGAGGGGGCTGTGGGGAGTGGGCAAGCCGCCGAGGAAAGGCGCTGAAGATAAACATGACAAATTGGCAGATCATCTGTTCAATTAGGACAGCGGAGCAGGTGCACCCAGCGAGCCAAGCTGTACCACACGGTGACACACTTACCAGCCAAAAACCAAGGGCATGATGGGAAATACCTTGTTTGCATGACAGTGATTTAGAGCAGTGTGCCATTGGATATGGAAAAAAAAATCTGATATTCCCCTTGGTGCTCATTAAAATTCGACTGCAGCCTCCTCCCTCTCGCTTTTCCTTTTTCTCTCTCCCTCCATCTCTGTGCTCTTGGCTCTCTCTTAGCTGCCTCCTTGGACCTTCCAGGATCATCTCTTGTTAATTCATAAAACATACTGCTCCAGTGATTGGGCCCTGGGAGCAGCGGAGCAGCAAAACATGAGATATGGGAAAATATCACACGTGTCTGCTGCCAGGCTGCGAGAGCGAGCGAGCGAGCTAGAGAAAGAGACAGAGAGAGAGAGAGAGAGAGAGAGAGAGAGAGAGTAAGTGGTGAACAGGGAACGAGGACTGTGTATATGAGACAGCAAGGGGAGGGGGGGCAGGAAAGGAGGTAGGATGAGAAAAAGAGAGAGAGAGGGAAACATGTTTTGAAATATTAATCCATGGCTCTGGCCGTGGGCTGGTACACAGAGATGAAAAAGGCGAGAGAACCTTTGAAGCAGGAGGGGATGTTCTCTGCTGTCTAAAGGTAGACTACACAGTCAGCCATGTTGAAACGTAGAGGAGAGAAGACATGACAGCCCTCCGAACGACTACGTTTTACCAGATGCATGAATAAAATGCAGGGTCTCTTAATATTTCAAAGACGCCTAATTGGTTCAGTAACGTCTGGTCCTTCTAAAAAAGATGCTGGCAATCTGCCTGAATGTACGCCAATTGCTTCAATCCAAATATTTCCTCGTGAATTTCCATCGCAAATGGATGCTCTTCAAAAACAAATTCGCTAAATCACTTCGAAAAGAGCACATTGAGGAAAGTAATTATCATTAAGGCACACTTTGGCTAAGCATCTTGATGAACATGCATTTCTATATCCAGAAGAATAACATTGAGAGGGCATCCTCTCTCTCTTTCTCTCAATCTCTCTCTCGCTCGTTTTCCACCGTGCAGCACCCTGCTGGGAAACTCTAAATTACCCACAGTCTGGCTATTCTGTACTCATAATAATGATAAAGTTTCTTTTTTCTAATTATGCAAAGAACACTCAATTAGCATAACTCGTCCTCTGTGTCACTACAAACAGCAGAACGCCCCGAGGGGCTGCCATAGTTTCATCGCACGGCTGTTGTTTTTTTCTCCCATTGTTTTTCAGCGCGGTAATGAAGATATTTGTTAATGAAGATATGAACAAGCACCAAGACCACCTTCCTCCCCCCACCGACTGTGCAGGTAGATGCCACAGGCAAATGAGGTGCTGTTTGGAACATCGCCCCCATCGGGTCTACTGCGGTACTGCAGTGAGTCAGGCCTGCGGGGAAGATTAAAGATGATCATATAAGAACAGATCAGAAACATGAAAATACACAACCCTATGAAGCAGGGGGAGAGCGTTACAACTTTGGGAGGAGGATGGGGATTGTCAAAAAGGGGCCCCACTACTCAAGACCTGTTGGCGCTTCTGTTCTGGATGTGATAACGTCCATCAAAAAACACCCTGGGCTCTGAGCGCAAACAAATTTAATCGCACAAACATACACACACATGTAGGCAAGGCAGATCCCTCTCATCGTGAGTGTGGAGAGCAGAAGCATACGTCACAGTAAATTCAGAATCCATAGAGACATCTGCCTGAGGCGAGAGACAGACTGGAAATAATGGACATGGAGGATGTAAAGAAAGCTGAGATTGCAGTTGAGCTGAAATAATTAGGTATGACATTGCTAATAAGTACACAATGAACACTGTGCTAATGTGCTGGTGATCAGTCTGTGTAACTCAATGATCTGTGATGCACACTAACAGAAATGTGAAAATTGTTATGGCAAAAATGATGTACTCAAAAATGGTGCATGAAGCCTGAATGTAAGGGTCATTAATATTATGCAATATATGGGATAAATGATTAAACTCAAAAAAAAATTAAGATTTGAATCATATTATCCACAACAGCATAATTACATGAACAAAGAATAAAAATCTATATAAATATTCTCTGTCTTCATTTTGTACTTTCTTTACTTGAAAGATCTGTTTTTGATATAGAGACTTTCCATCTTACTGGCCTTTTATTTATTGTTTTTAACGGGAATATCACACAAAATTACATCAAAATTACATAAATCAGAAAAAAAGTATACAAATTTTAAAGGGGTCATACTATCCTTTCCTCATTTTTTCAACTTCAGTTAGTCTGTTATGTTGCTGTTTGAGTAAATGGACTGCATTTATATAGCGCTTTCAACAGACCACATGGCCATCGCTTTACAAGTTGCCTCACATTCACCCATTCACACACTCATTCATACACCGACTGCGGTGTCAGCCATTCAAGGCGCCATCCAGCTCGTCGGGAGCAGCTGGGGTTAGGTGTCTTGCTCAAGGAACCCCGACACTTGGTCAGGTGGAGCCGGGGATTGAACCACCAACCTTCCGGTTTGTAGACAACCTACATGAACCACTGAGCCACTGCCGCCCCATTAAAAAGCATTAAAATGATCTGCAAAGTTATAAAGTCCACTTCAAAAGGGAAATTTTATGTAACAGAAATCACTTTTCAAAAACGACAACTCGTTTGAACTACAACACATATTTTCCAGGATCACAAATATCGACGAATGGGACGAGACCTGGTTGAGTACACCACCAAAACAAAATCAAGAATATGTAAAAGATCATAATAGGACCCCTTTAAGTAGTTTTTTTTCCCTCACTTTAAAATAGTCAATCATGGTTGATAAAATTATAAAACACACTGTTGTTATCAAAACTTCAAAAGATAAATATGAAAGTTAAATATAAAATGAAAAGCGACGCTCTACATAAAATGCAATACTCTCCACTGAGCAGTAGTTAACCGTAGCTCTTTATTTCCATCCTATTCATTTTCTTTTCACTGTGCAAGTAATCAAGCTATAATTAAAAGTTTAAGTGCATGTGCTTGACCAGAGCATATATCTGCAAGAATGTGTTAAACACTTTCATAAAAATACTTACATAAACTACAACACAAATAAATTCATGCTATATAAGGTTTAAAATGTACTGCATGACAAGAATGACCTGCAAACCATAAACAGATGCTCTCTCTCTCTCTCTCTCTCTCTCTTCACATGTACTTGGAGGGCTAGAATTAGCAGGGAGGAGCACCTGTATCCTGCCTCTTAAACAGACCACATACTGCACAGGAAATATTTGCTTATCCAACTACAACTGGCCTGTCTTCAAATTAAGTTCTTAGGAGGCCAATGTCAGAGAAGAGCAAAACCAGAAGCAACCAAGAGACACGCAGTCCAATTATGACCCACATTCCACTTCAAGGATGGCAAGCCATTACTCAGCCTAAAGGGTACTGTGACTAATTCAGTGTAAGGACCCAAATTAGCATCATTAAGACCCTGATTGGCTAAATCAAGTGGTTAAGAGTCTCAACACAGAGGTACATGTAGTTCCCTAGACCAAATTCAGTCCCAAAACACTACAGTCCATTTAGACTCTTTGAGTCTGTTCTTCTAAACCTCGCACAGAAACATGAGAGGAGATCTTTGTCACAGCCTTTTCCAACTTGAATCATGTGTGCTTTGTAAAATCCACCTTTTCTACTTTCCACCTACAGTCACCTCAGGCAGCATAAATATAGACTCAGTGTGCGTGCGTGTGCACATGTTAGTCAGAAACTAAAGGCAGAATTTCACAAACTCCTTCAGCATTTAAACGTTGAGCTGATGCTGGATCAGGGCATGAATTATTCAGCGAGATGTCTCCTTCTTCAAATAGACAAACAGAACAGGATAATGCCTCCACAAAGCAAATGGTAAACATGACAATCAAAACAACCGAATTAATTAGGTAATTAGGGAAACAAAATAAATGTGAAATAATGATAAACTCTTCAGAGGCAACAGCTGCAGCTCCGCAACTGTATGCAGATATGCAGATTTGGAAGTTGCTAATGCATAATTAGATCCCACTGTCAAGTTTGGTGGATGGTATCCAGTTTGTTCTTAAACTGCGGGGATTTAGAGAGCTCTTCGGATCTTTGTGTTGAGATGAGATTCGAGAGATGTATTTACACAGATTTTACGGCAAAGAGGCCTTCCTTTCCAACTCTTCAAACTGCTTTAAAGCACAAATGAATCAGATATGCGGATGCAGAAGCAGTGATAGATTGTCAGCGAATGGCAGATCCAATCAAGTGGGTTATATGAGCGGCAGGTCAATCAGCACTTCTTATCAGACAGTCTCTCGCCATATTGCTAGTGCTGCGTTTACGCTTACAGTTATTCAGAAATGAAAATTAGATTAGGCTCTTCACTGTGATGCGACTGCACTCCACCGGCTTGATTCGAGCACAGCCTCTGAGTAGCTTCTTCAATATAGCTCACTCCAAAAAGCTCAGGGCTGAAGTCATAAGCACTGCATCAATTCGGTCAATAACTCAAAAGCGCACACGAAAGAAAAAACAAGGAAGGCACATTAACCTTGGAGAGAATTGTTTGCTCCATGACTTTGAAAAGGTCAAAGTAAAGCCTTTCAGCTCGGGCAATTAAAAGGATTCGACTCAATGCCGTAAGTACAGCGGGCATGGAAAGCGCACGTCTTCCTTCCTCTTTGCGCTTGACAGCCCAGTCTTAGGGCTTAGGTGAATATGAAGTATCCATTTCAAGCAGTATTTAAGTCCCATTTCCAATTTGCAGCCCTTGAGGAGCGGTTCAGTGCAGGCGGGTGAGGCCGAAACCTAATGACGGCTTCTCCAAGGGCTTATTGAGAATGATGAATACTCAGAAGGGGGAGGATTGCTCCGTGTGAATTCATGAATTTGAAACAGATTATTTAAACGGGGATCAAATTAAATTCTTGCTCTCGCACCCGATGTGGACACATTAGTTCAAGGGCAAAGACTGCAGACTAAAGCCTTTATAAAGTAGGTTCTCTGAGGAAAAAGGTATCAAATCACTATTGTGTGAAGATTTGTTGAAGATGTGTTGAAAATTATCATTTAAAACACGTGAAAAGTTTTTAGGAATGTAATCGCGTTGGTTTCATCTGGTTTTGAAAAACATATAATTTTCAAGAGAAGTTTCAGTTTTTCAAATAAAAATAGTAGCACTTTAGTTTTAGGGACCAATTCTCACCATTAACTAATAGCTTATAGCTTGCATATAGCATATTGGCTGCTTATAAGTACTTATAAAGCATATATTTATGCCTTATTAGATCGTTAACCCATACCTAAACTTAACAACTACCTTACTAACTATTAATAAGCAATACGTTTATTGTGACAAAAATGATAATTATTGGTGAGAATTTGTTCCCAAACTAAAAAGTAATAATATATTTCAATAAATCTTGAAAATATGAAAACAAATCGATCATTTTAAAAAATATATATATATATTTTCTGGGGTAAAAAATATTGGTAACACTTTATATTATGGAACACATATTCACTATTAACTAAGAGTTTCCCCTAAATAAATTCCTAATTTAGTGAGGACTAGTCCTTAATATAAAGTGTTACCAAAATATATATATTTTTTGAAATAATTAATAATTAATTAACAATTATCATTAGCTTTTTAGGGAGTCGCACCAAATTACAAAATGCCAAAATGTTTATATTCATGTATAGGGTAGACAATCGACAATAGGTAAAATCTATCTAAGTTTGCAAAAATAATAAGTAAAATATGTGAGGAGGGAACACCCAAAAGAGAGAAGAGAATAATCTACATAACAAATTGGGAGCTTTGAAGCAGACTACAGCTTTGAAGAATACATTAAAGAGCCCATGAAGATCACTTAGAGCCAATCATCAAGGAGCCTTAATTTAGATCCTCGGTGTGAGATACAACGAAGCAAAACATATCACTAATAAATGAACATGTGATACAAAAAGAGCGAGATAACTGGGACGTTAAAATAATTCCCAGAGAACATGTGAATGTCTTCCTCAAATGGAATAGTCAATGAGGCAGAGCTGTCCTGCAGGAATGCTACTGTTCAGCTCAGCTCTCCATTAGAGCATATGCCAGTTGATTTGAAAATCTCATTAATGCCCTTACAGAGAAATAGAGATACAGAAAAAGAGAGAGGCACAGCAGGGATGAAACGTAACTTTCCCCCCTTCTTTCAAACCCATCAATCCACCCCCCCGATTCTCCACTCTCTGAGTCTGCTGGGCTCCTACACACTCTCTCATCTGTGCTTCTCTGTAGCTACGGTAGGTAATTGGGCTCGGCTCATTGTTATTCAAAACCCCATAGAACCAATTAGCGGTGGACCTCATGACCTGTCAGTTGCTATGTAATGCCACTTGCTAAAAGACTCTAAAGTGAGGAAGCTGGGAGCAAAAGGTCCAGAAATTTCTTTTAGTTTCCTGATTAATAATCCTGTCAGGGATATCAGATACATTAAAGGGAAACGCTAGTTCCTGCTACAGCTTTTTACTGCTCCTTCGCCCATTTTGCCCCCTTTCTATTAAACCTTAATGATGACCGGGGCACCACAGCCCCACTGTCTTGTTTGATAAATGTACAGTTAACAGGATAATGAGGATTCTTGATCTTCTGGCAATCTGCGACAGGGAGGACCTCTGACCCCAAGGAGAGAGATGGACAGATGACTGGAGGTGAGGAGGAGGGGAGTCAGCATTAGAATTATGCGAAAAGATACAGAGCGTGCAGAAGCTGTGCAGTGAACTTGATTTCTAAGCGACTTAAACATGAAGTCTGCAATTTCTACACCACTAGTCTCACCAAACATAACTGGGGGAGAAAAAAACCCCCAAACAAACAAAAAACACTTCCATCATCTTTCAGTGGTTAGATTTGCAACTTGAAGAATTTGTTAAGTCAGTGTTGTTGTGTCTGGCTGGTCAGACAAACTGAACAAATTTTGGTAAATAGTGGATATCTATAGTATGTGCTAATACTGGATATTTGTACATGGTTTTGTTATCTAAAAATAAAATGTAAATTTCCCATACTGTAGACTTACAGGAAATTACCTTTTGAAAAGGTACACTTTTGTACACTTTGGGTACTAAAATGTACACTTTGGCATCTTGGGTACTAATTACCTTTAAGATACCAGGTAACTGTATAAAGGTGTACCTTTTGATAAGGTACTGTACTATACTTTATAATGTTGTTATACCTAAATTCACTTGTTTTTTAAACTTATTTAGACAAAAAAAAGGGGAAAAAAAGGAATTTTACTACCAACCATTTATTGGCCATTAATTAATTATCAGAAATTACACATTTCACCTTCAAATCCACAATACAGCGAGCAAGACAGACAGAATGGAAATAGTGGCACAGCACAGGCAGCTTTATTAAATAAATTTTAAGTAAAAAAAATTATATTGTATGAAATGCATGAACCAGATTATGCCACGCAACACCGATTTACTAAGGTTGTAAAATAAATTAATAAATTTCATGAATGAACATGAAAACTAACACATCTGGAGGGCTGGGAGAGATATGTAGCAGGTAATTAAAATTAAAGTGTGAGGTTTAAGTCATCAGAATACCTTCAGAAAGAACATAAAATAGAAAAGGGTTGTGATTGACATTTCCATGATATAGTTCAAGATGAGCCTGGGTCTAATGAAAACAGGGGTAGCACAGGTGGAATATTGCTGCTCGCTCCAGACCCCTCACCAATAAGGACCCTTCCTGGGGTCTTTGTTAACACAGGCCCTGTTTACATCAGCAGCATGCACATATTAAAATGATAAATCTCTTTCATTATATGATGTCTGCTGGAGATGTGTTCCCTTGTAATCTTAAGCCTGATCTTCAGACAGCTCAATAATTCATATTTCCTGATATAAAAGACTAGCCCAAGTCTCTCTTTTATTATACCGCTGTCTGATAACTGACAAAGAAAACAGAAGGCAGCCTGAGTTACATTGCCGGATATTGGAGTAGCAATTGTCTGAAGGGTTAGATTCATCTAAAAATGACTTTCGCTTTCAATTGTTACGGAATGATAATGGTCAATGTGTACATTAAGGTGGGCCCCATGGGTAATAAAACAACATGGGCCTGAAGCCTGCATTCATAAAATACATAGTCCTGATATGCCTCACATATCAAATCCTGGAACTGTAAAACAGAAATCACGGTTTTCATATTGTAAGTATTTTCTTTTTTAATCAGGTTTCGCAAAATAAGAATCCTTCAATTTCAGAATGGGCTATTTTCTAGAATGTCATCATCTTTAACATCTGCCATATGTGATGGCAGTGTAGATGCAGTAAATCAACATCAAGAACTGCCCCCATATCAATAGGAGCATCTGTTTAATTCACTCAATTTCACTTATTCTTTCTGCGATTTCATTGGCACCATGAACCACTGAACCAGATTAGGCGAGATAGTAAATAGTTCAAAGGGAAATTAGTTGGACCAGAAAATATTTTACTGGCAACAGAGCCAGACTGACTCACTGGAAGGAAGCAATGTGGAAACTCTAAAGATTTCAAAATAACTTCACTGAATTCATTGCGATTAACATATTGGTAGGTGAGAATACATAACATTATAAACATTCAAATACAAACATTTATACATAGCACAAACCTTACCTCACCTCTGATGATTTAATATGAACGCAATTCACTGAAGAGACGGTCTCACACTCGCACTCTAATGTAGGTAAACCTAAGAAAGATTGTCCTTCTCTGGCAAAGACAAAAATATTAAGTATTTAAATAATATACACTAATAACACTAATATTGGTCAGTAAGCAATAAGGTACAGAATACAGAAAAAAAGGTGCAGAGTTTCAAACTATTTTCACTCAGAAATTGCTAGCATTTACAAATAAGTATTAAGAAATAATTACTTATAACTTACTTACTTATTAAGAGCTGTGTATTTTTTTTGTGTTGTTTTTTTTTTTTTTTTTTTTACAGTGCTCTATGTTCTTCTTACATCCAAAAATGGGCATAAGCCATAATTTACATGCAATAAACCCCCCACAATTTCTTATAAACAGCATGCGATTCCTGTGTTGTCCTAATAAGGGCCGAAACATCTGTCGATCTCTTTGCATACCAGAATGCACCGTTCATGCAGCAGGTAAAGAGCCTTTTATAAGCTCACACCTGTTTTGTGAAAAGCTAGCTGGACCCGATATGTTGTTTGCGTTCTTGGTGTGTGTAAAGTGCTTGTTTGGATCGGACCTCTCCTGAGCCACGACTGATGTTTCAGTGAAGAGTGCGGCTCGGCAGTGCATTAAGTCAAAGTCCTGAAAAAGCCCCCACTCCAAGTTGTTGGATGGACTCGGGGCCCATCATAAATCCTTTTACGACAAACTCCATAAACCTCTTTGGTGCCTAAATATTTATGGATGCCTGCGGTTCCCCCTGAGGGCTGTTTCGTGTCAGAAGCTCAACCCAGCTCTAATGCACCTGGATCCGCTCCAGGCCTCTTATCTGTGGCTCGTGGTGAAGACTTCGATCCAGCGAGGTTAGGGTGGTCCGCCGTTAGCCACTAGCATCTTCCTTATGGAGAGATATGGGGAACACACACGTGGGGATGAGCAATAAATTAAAGGGTTAGAGTGCGGGATTCGCCATGCAGCTGTTCCCCTTTTCCGCCACAGCAGTCCAAGCCATTCCCCGGATCTCTCCGCCACTCAGCTGGGCTCTAGTGACCTGGCAAACACAGCCCACGCTGAGTGAACTCTATGGACCAAACAAATAAACAGGCTGTTCCTTGTAAAGGCCCCGCAGTCACTGCCAAGGAAAGCAGAGCAGCCTGGGGGTCAATGTTTTCAGGACTGCACCGGAGGAAACATCATAGCTCTAAAAGGGCTTGGTGAAAGCCAGATGATTTCACGCTTGGACTGAATTCTCACCAGCCCTGCCGTGATGCGAGCCATGCAGAACCACCACACAGGATACAGAGATCAAACGCAACACTGGAAACAGATATATAGTGGTAACAGCATTTATAACAATACTAATAGAACTACTATGGCTGTCAAAGTTAACGAATGCGATGAATTCAGGGTGTTTAATGCCATTGTTAAACACATTTATTCAATTCCATTCTGTGTGATTAACAACACTAATTGGAACCATTGGAAAAAAGCCAACCATGGGTACATTTTTACTTTTAAATGAATGGATTATTTATTAAACTTATTTCTATTCATTTATTGTGAAAAAATCAAACCCAGAATGGAAGTCATTCATGCTCTTTAATAAGTCATCATCAAATCATATCAAGTAAAATATTACCAATAAAAGATTATGACGGACTGCTGACCAGCAGCCAGTCTAGCTTTAAACATATTCAATCAATCATGGGAGAAAATGACGTTTTTACTATTGAATAATTGCACATTATTTGTTTCATTGTATAATAAAACACACATTTTATTTATATTTCTTGAAACTGAAGGTGTTGATCGGCCGAGTTTACTGATAAGAATTAGAAGATAAATCACAATTGGCATCTGGCATCACTACACAGCGGAGTTAAATCGAATGCATGCTTCACATGCTGATATACCAACAGAAGTACTTCAAGTATTTTCACATATGCAAATCCTTCAAAGTGATGGAAAACACCGCATGTACATTAACCAGTGCTCTTTTCATCTAAGATCAATGACTGGAAACAAACCTACGGGCTGACACTAAGAACACCTAAAACAACAAGTCGTAACACTCGCTGGCCTACAAGTGGATGGAGTTTATGGAACACATTCTTGAGAGCATATGGGGCAAAGCAGTGCTCGTTTCTCCAAAAGGGTGTGTGTGTGAACCAAGCAGCACTACACGTTCAGCAGCCCCGTGAATCCTCTTGCCTCCTCCCAGTGCGGTGATTACTGCCGTTTACCCTCTTTAATATGTGTAATTCTCATTTTCTCTGACTGGTGAGTAAGAGGCCTCGAGGGAAAAGCGCTCTCTGTGGCAGACTGCCAAAGCCCTCCTTTAGAAAAGACTCCCCTCCCGTTCCCCCCGTGCGTAGTCAGAACAAGCATGACAGTAAGTGACTGGCTGGATATGTTATTATGATAATTGCAATTTTTTCTGGGCATTGCTGATAACTTGATTACACGATGGCTATTGTTATGGCTTTCACACATCCCTCAAAGTGACATTTACAAAAAGGTTGAGGCCCTGACAGGCTAAATGGCTTTAGTTCGCAACAGGAAGAGAGACCAAAGGTCACAATGGGCATCACACGATGAATACTTATGCAATTTACACAGCACGACAGCCCGTCCGGCAGAACTGCCAAAACATACCATCGACAGACACTAAGTATAGATGTAAACTGCGCATCTGTATTTGAGAAGGCTTCTTACGGTCTCTTCAAAGGGATAGCTGAATAAACCACTGATTATTTCTTTCATACGAAGAGTTTTTCCATCTGCCTTTCTGAGCTGTGATGAGAAGCATGTGTACTGAACAATAATGGTCAAACTGACCGACCACTCAGTAAGAGAATATTCCCATAACCACTCTGTGGTAAGAAGCAGTGAACTGGATTTGCACGCTGGGCTGGCCTGAGAAAGATCGCTTTCAAATGAATTGTGAAATCATCAGCTCAAATGGTTTGGCTAAACAACTAGAGAGAGAGAAGAGAGAGAGAGTTGCTTTAATAAGGCACCACAACAGTAGCTTGAGTCATTCTGAACTGCATCCAAAACCACATATATTGGCACTTTACAGCAATATGCCATTGGCATGAGCGTTCCTTTAAAATGGAATCAAATCACTGCGTGGGTTTTTTAAACAAATACGAGAGGAATGGCTAGAGAAACGCCAGGAAGCGCTGCATATAAGAGGTGGCTGTCCTTGCTTTCCTCCCTCTCACAGTCTGCACTTTCCATCCAAGGTTTACATTACGCTGCACAGAAAGGCCAGTGTAAAAGCACAGAAGCATGATGACAGAACTGCCAAGAATGCTGACCTTACCGCCATTGGTAATGTTTCACTGGAGTTCCCTTAATAAAGGGGTGATATAATTTCCACCAAAAGCGGTCGGGGGTGATGACAGTTCAGATTAATGCACTCTGTAACGCCGCCAGAATAACAACTGCTCCCGCATGCATCATGAAAAAGCTGCAAGTTTGGAAGGAGGCGAGAGCTGCCAGGTCCACAAGCTCACGCATATTTGGGTCTGTGAACATCTGCCAGCACAAATAATTTACTGCACCCCCCGCCCCATCCATCCTTCTCCTCTCACTAACGGGTGCTAGATCCCCCTTGACAAGTCTGTTCCAAGTTACAAGGAAAACGCCTGTCATGTGTGCTCGCAAGGATGTATACGCAAATACCTAAACATATGGGCGCACACATGTGAAGAAAGTTAGAGATTTATGTGGTTATAGAAATGCTGTATACATAAAAGCCAAAACGATTTTCTGTGTAAACTGTAGATCACTGCTTCCAGCATTGGATGAGAAGAACAGGGCCATATACAGTGGCCCCAAACAACGCTGTCATAAATTGTGATAAATTATTAAATAAAGTGTAGGGATGCACCAATAGTAAAATTCTGCCTGATATCGATAAACCTATATTTGTCTTTTTCTGTTCTTTTTTTTTTTCATTTTATTTTCATGCTGAGAGCTGATCAATGGCAAATATTATAAATTCTTTCCTATGATATTTTTCAAAACAATTTAGTCCAAATAAAACTCAAATCAGTTGATACGGGCGAAGGCACTGCATCATAGCACACACACACACACACACACACACAAAACAATATTCACTTTCAGATTAGCAAAAAGGGAATTTAACAGTGTTATCAAACTAGGATTAGGATTTTGAAGTTTAAAGATAAACTTTACATTTTAGAAGTCAAATA
This sequence comes from Carassius gibelio, assembly GCF_023724105.1. NCBI lineage: Eukaryota > Metazoa > Chordata > Actinopteri > Cypriniformes > Cyprinidae > Carassius > Carassius gibelio. The sequence continues at coordinate 9,513,337 of NC_068413.1, read as the reverse complement.
TAATTGTCATTTATATACATATACTGTATATATATGCAGATATTCATTATTCAGTTACGCATGCAAATCTTTTTCTGTATTTTACTGCTGGTAAAGGGAAAAAAAAGTCACTTAGTATAATTTGTTATATATGCAATGAAATCAATACATTTTTAAGACAAGTTTAAAAACTTTCTGTAGCCCTGGTACATAGAGCATAACTAATGGCTTTGTGTTCACCAGAGAAGTCCCATAGCAGGCCCACGATCAGCAGAATCCCAAAGAGGCCTATCTATCCGCCGTGCTGAGGAGAGACAGATAAAACAAACTTTGCAGGCAGGCAGGCAGACTCTATGTTCCAGTCCAAAGGTATCAGATGATTAAACATCTTGGGGGGACTTATTATTATTCAAAACGTTCTTGGCTAACAGATGCAGAATAAATCATTAATGCCCTCTACCCAAATACCAGCGGTTTCATTCAGATCACACATAAGCGCTGTGGTGCAGAGGGCAGAAGTGCTCCCAGACAAAAACAGCCACATACCAGTGATCCATGCCCACCTTAAGCCTGACCACAACAGATCGCATTTAATAAACGGCCCTTGCACTGCTTGTGCTCCCTCTAATCCAGCTGGGCAGGGATGGGCTGAAACCAACAATAGTTCATTCTTGCTCAAGGGCACCTCTATTTCTCCAGCATGGCTAAGCTAGCAGCCGTTATTAGGAACATCTGGACACTCCAATCCAGCGCTTAATGGTGGGGGGATTTTACAACAATAAATTCAGCAGATGTTGCGAGGCAAGAGTAAATATTTGTAAGGACATCAGTGATTTTCCAACGTGCTCCTCTAGTGATCCGCAGGGGAGGGCATATTCGGGATTACTGCTCTCCTGCTAACATACCTCCCGTCCAGAGCTAAACTGTTCGATAAATCCTCACCCTACTTCAACTCTACAGCAACAGCTTTTCAAGACATCCACTATCTGTAAAACTCTGAGAAACGGATGTTGAGGTATATATAATATATATAATGGGCTAGGCTAAAAACACGTTTAATTCAATGCTCTTTAGTGTATTTGGAGAGAGTCTTGCAGATGTTTGCCCTTCCTCCCAAACCACATACTTATTCATTGGTTCTTACGCTTAAAAAATATTCAGTAGATCCCAGCTGTAACCTCAGTGGAAATCTGTGGGAAAGAAACGTCAGCTTTGCTAACTCACACACTGTTATCCACATTACACTTAGCCAAAGTACTAACCCTGCCTCCCCTGAGCGCCCACAGGCTGTGGGTCAGTTCCAGGCCACCTCCAGCCAAACCCACAGGGAGTGGAGCCTGTCAATGTGCAAACCGACAGTGCTGAGGTCTGTGGTTTACAGGGGGGTCACAGTACTGACTCCGTCTCCACTCTCCACTGCACCTCAGCTATCCCCACACGCACTGCAAACTAACCGGTACATGAGCAACAACAATCAGGCCATAACCAATGATCTAGTTTGGCCAATAATACATTACTTCATGTAATATCTAGGTAGTAATGTTATGCATATGTATAACATGTCTGGAGATTTCTCAGTGTTATCAGCCTGAACACTTTTATTGTTTAAACAAATGTTTTGTTTAATTGTCTCTCATTTACCTTGTAGCCAATGACTAATGTTACACTGACACACTTACCTTAATTCATTCCTCCTTTAAAGCACCAGCAAATTCATCAGCCTTTGTTTAAAGCAGCAACACAAGTGCTGGAGCTTTTGATGCTGCCATCTGCTGGGCTGATAGAATATTCTCGCTGAAAAAAACATGTCTCACTGCAATACACGTCTGCTCTCTGCGGGAGAAGAAAAGTACAGCAGATAAAAATAAATCTTCATTTTGTCTAAACTAGATAGTTCAAATAGGGAAAGCTAGTGCCGGAATATTTATATATGGAACAAATAATTGTTATTATTTTATAAATTATAATTATTAATTACAATATACCATACATTTTAATATTAACACGTTGTATAAATTAGACATTAATTAACAAGGATAATGAAAATAATATAGTGTATATTAGTTTACTTATAAAGGCAGCAATCAAAATTAATAAATGACATAAAAACTGTATTGCTAGTGGATTATACCTAATCCAATAAGTGTTACCAAAATTAAATGCTAGATTTAGGCTCTTCAACTCACCTCAACAAAATATTTTAATATTAAAATATTTAAATTATAGATATTATATAGATAGATAGAAGGTCAAGCAACAGATCTAAGGTACCCTTTGTAGTCATTTTTTTTTTTACTTTGCAATTTTCATCTTCTCTCCTCTTACAGTCTTTTATATCAGTTTTTGGAATGAAGCAAATTCATTCTCACCTGCACATGCAATCACAAACTCAATGCAAACTACATGAATTCACGAGCAACCTGTTTTTACGGCAATTTTTTCCTTGTGTTTTACAGGTGGATAATCACCTTCTCGAGCAAATTTCTTTTTCACCCCTAAAGTCACTCATCAGGGAATCTGCATTTCAATTCACCGACAAATTTGTAGCACAAAGGCTCAATCAAAGTTTCAGGTTCACAGGAGGATCAGAGTGATGAAAACTTGTAGAGGATCTGAGATGAAAGGGGCAGACGAGACCGCTTGTAAAGGTGACATTAAAGGCTGTTTTTACCCTGTATGCAGACTAATGAGGAGCGAAAGACAAAGAGAGAGAGAGAGAGCACTGTCAAGCATATTTTTCCTCTTCAAACACTCAGAACATACAGAGCTTTTACACACCCCCATGTACTTCAAAAGGCCCAATTCTTCATTCTCCTAAAGAGGTGAGCTGGATTATTTTTAGTTCCAGTCTTCATTAAAACACCTTTCATACAGCCTGTCCTTTTATGCCATTATCAATGTCATCCGTTCAGTGTTACACATCAGCATGTGATAGAAAGTGTTCTGTTAGGGTTTACTTTGAAGTGCTATGCTACGCAAACTGCGAATCTCCAAATCACAGCATAGACTGCTCAACAACTCTGACGTCTCAGGCGTAGACTGACATGTATCTCGTAATTGCTCCTTGATCTATTGCTACTTAAGTGACATCCAAATCCATCTCACATATTAATGCCTTCAAAGGGCTAGCAGTTTCCAGTCTCTAAAACAACATAAGTAATGAAGACAATGTTGCTCCATAAAAAGACCCACAGCAGCCCTTTCAATCTCAAAAACAGTGTTTATAACTTTCTAAAGAGCATGGCTTCCATTAAAACCATAGATGCCTCTCAAAACATGTCTACAGTCCTTTAAGGATGTGATGCAAGACGGGTGGGAGCCAGTGAGTATATGGGGAATCTCTGGATGTTCACATCAACACTCTTCCACTGCAGCACTCCCATAGGAAAGGAGTGACAGGTTAAAAAGTATTTTTTCACTCTCAAAAAGCAATTTGAAAACATTTTCAGTACGGATTACCAAATGTGGCCATCTTTGGCTGAAAGAAATGAACACAGATGTAGTTCTCCATTTAACAGCCTGTTTATATTTTGCAGATTTCTCCCTCCGGAGGAGAGTGGTTTGATCTTTTAAGTTGTAATTGATGGAGGAGACCACAGCCCCTTTCTGCGGCAAAAGTATTTTCCAAAACAAATGATCAGTCATGCAGACATAAACACAGCAATGAACCACTCACCCACACACATACTCATTTACAGTATTTATATACACAAATATCCAAAAATGCATGCATGTTAGAAATGTTTCATTTTTTTTTCTTCATTACCAAATTACATCATCAGCAGCATTATTTAGAATGTGAGGGAACTGCACAATGACAAGAAGACAGCACTGTGATCTCACTCACTCTCCAATTTCTAAGGCACCTCTGGGAATTGAACCTCCGTCTGTGGAGCCCTAGTCTTCAACCACTAGGTCACCACCCCATGTCACAGGAAACTGGATAAAGTTTCAGCTTCCTAAATAATGTAGTAATGCCCATGCGTGTGTTTTGTTAAGCTGGGTCTGTGAGGTGACAGCAAAATACATCATGTTGGTTAGAGTTAAATTACCATCCTGACTAAAATGAGAGCAAACATTGACTTGAGACCTTTTCTGTGAGGTCACCTAACATGTCATTCTTTTTGAGGAGTTTAACTTGTAGAGACACAATTTCATTGTTATTTGGAGGGTAAAATATATTTTTAAGAAATGTCAGTGCTCAACAATAACTGAGCATTTAATAGTAAATTTACACTCCTTGAAAACACTTGACAATATAAAGTTATGTTCTGCGGTTCAGTTCTTTTACTATTATTATTGTTATTCCATAATTTTCCAATCGCTATTTGGGAAAAAGGAAAATAACTTATTCTAGAGTGTCATTATTAATGGACAAACATTTGAATACATCCTTAAGTCCAAGATGTGTCATCAAGAATGTCCTAAAAGAGAAAGACTTGCTAAACAATTATTGTCAACTTTTGGCAAACACTAGCATATAGAGATGGTTACAAAGCTAATATAAATTCACTAACAGCAAGAAAACTCTAGGCATTTAGCAGGCATTTTCTTATCCAAAAACTGTAAAAAAAAAAAAAAAAAAGATCTCTTGCTTTTGACAGTTTCTAACAAGATCTCTGAGGATTTGACAGATGATTGCCTCATTATGTGGTTTATATAATGAGAGAGATGTGGGGGAGAGTCTGATACAGAAACCCTGCTGTAAAAGTATTACAGCAGAACCTGACAACAGCCTGACGGGATAAAAACAACTTCATCTCACATAATCAGGACTGGAATATATCGCCAACATTTCTGTCAGCGGAGTATATAAGCCAGCAATGCTATAAATACATCCCATATGCCCTGTGGTTGCGTCGTTCCAGTGTTTCACACACTAATGTGAGGGTTTGGGGTGAAGAGCGCTCTAACTCTCTTCTCCCATTACAGCAGTGCTGTAACAGATAGGGAATGTCAGCGCCCTGTGAGACGTGTGAATGTGGGATGTCTTCTCCTCCAGGCATGTGTAATTTGTGCTGGGCAGGGACAGAAGCAGAGAGAATGAGAACAGGGCCTTGATCCATTGGTGGTTAACCGTAGCTTAATGAGGGGGAAAAACCTTCAACTCAGATGACACAAAGCTCTAAGAAGCACTTGAATGGCCAAAGCAGGACTAATTTGAACATGGCTGGCATGATCAGAGACAGACATAATGACACCATGACTGAAAAATCTTACCAAGAGATGTGATACCACTGTGAAACACGATCCCCAATACAGACAGTTTAAAGAATGAAATGGTTTTCTCTGATGCTGCTTTCCTGGACATTATATGCAAAGGGTCATAATAAAACAATCCCTACAGTACATACTGTATAAAGTAAAAATTCTGAGCTAAGTTCCTCTTTGTCATGAAATACCAAATAAATGTAATACATGAAAATAAATGCTGAATTTATTTTATATGAATGCATTTTCATATATTATTTGTAAATTACTGTAAATTATACAGAAATACATATATGAATTTCTGTATAATTTACAGTAATTTACAAATAGTACATATATATATATACACACACACACACACACACACACATATATATATGAAGTGCAAAAACAGATAACTGGTTTGTTTAGATTAGGTTATAAAAAAATATATATATATATATATATATATATATGAAGCTAAAATTTCTTACGACATAAATTACTTTGGATTTATTTTTTTATTTACTTTATTACTTTATATTTATTTTTTTGTAATTCCCAGTATTCTCAATGTTGATCCCCATTAGGTTTTCATTTATTTTAGGTTTTCAAGTTATTGTAATACATTTTCTATTTAATTTTAATACATCAACTAATACATTTAAATTAACATCAAATACACCTATGATGCATACTTCTTAAATAAATAATATATAAGTTTGATATAAATAACTAAATATTTATTTATACTACATATACTATACATAAACAGTATATTTAGTATAAATATACTACACATAAAATATATATTCACTTATTTATATAAGTTTTACAAAGATAAGTTTTTTATATGAAGAAAGATGCAAAATTTTCTTCTAAAAAGAGCATTCTTCTCAGGCTCCGATGTGTTTTTCAAATGGATCTGACCAGTGCAGGATCGTGAGTAAAAGCAGCATCACTTCCAGAGGTCACGCCCCCTCAGGGGAAGAGGTGGGGTCGTCAGCAGTCAGTATATGTTAGCGGACTGTTAAAAGCGATCACCACGTTGTGATCTCTAAGCACACAGTAATATGAGACAAACCAAGTGGGCATCTGGTTCTGGTTAGTGCTTTGGAAATCTGATTAAAGGAAAATTTCCAGGCACATTGAAAAGTATTCACCGTAATTACTGAGAACAGCTTATACAGATCAGACCACAAAGAACTAAACATGAAACCGATGTTGTGGTTCGCTCCCCTATTAAATATGAGACAATATTAGCTAGGGAGGGAAGTGGGTCTCAAGTGAACAAATTGATGAGGATGGTGGGGGTTTAGGTTGTATTTGGGGAGGGTCAGGGTTCCTTTAAAATTAATAGGGTATTATGTTTCTTTCCTGTGCAAAAGCTTAAGACTTCAGTGGAATAAAACTTTAACGCAGTGCCAAAAAGCTCTTCTCAGTGTCATGAGCTTTGATAAACTACGGTTACAACATGAACAGCCAAGCCAAGAAACTGAATGAAACCACAATGACCACAGTCAGTTCATCGTAGAGGAGAAGAAAAAACAGGTCTGTGCAAGCGTGAGGCTCAGCCAAACCTCAGTGTAGACAATAAATCGTATTAGCACAAATAAAAATCTTGATGGATGGTTGTGTTGAGGTCAGTGTTTAACAACAAATCTCTTTTCTTTTTTTGGTTGAGTGCTGAAATCAAAACCATATGCTGAGTGTTTGTGCAGTCTGTGTATTGGGGTTTATTGTCAGGCCTCTTAATGGAAAAAAAATGCACAACTTTTTCTTGCCAAGACCAAGGGACAGATTTCATTAAGTACATAAACAGTGTCTTCCACTTTACAGATGTCGATTATTTTGCCTAATTAATACAAACACCAGTAAAGTATTTAGGACATCAGAGCTGACTACTTACCATCCAACACTCATTTTCACAGCAAACTATTTACCCTAGAGAACACAAATCCCCTAACATGTTCCATCAAAATCAACAGTGTAAGTTAGTGCAGAACACAAGAGGGCAGTCTGATCCCTTCACTTTAAAGAACATGGCTTTGTACACGGTCTGATGAAACGGACTGTAATTAGAGCTGACTGTGACTCACAGGAACTGGATCAGAAGGGTCTCAAGGCAAATCGGCATGAGTGTTTTTATTAATCGAGTAATTTTGATAAAAGATTAAAGAAAGACTGGAATAAATGATTTTCATTGTTGGGTGAACTATACCTTTGAGGTGAAGTTGTTCATTTATATATCAAGAGGGCAACAGTAAGAATGCATTGTATTTTCTATTTATTTTTATTTTATTTATTTTTTCATTTAAAATAAGTGGCACGTACAATATCCCAAAATAAAGTTATATCCAAAACGTTGACAATGTTTTGCAAGAGCAATTTCGACAGCAGAAGCTGGCTCAAAATAAAAATTATTCTGTCACTCACCCCTCGTTTGCCCGGGAAAGATAAGAATGGCTGAGAGAATGGTGATTACATTTGTCAAGCACCACATAAAGTGCCATAAAAGTAATCCCATATGATTTGAGTGATGTAAGTCTCCTAAATAGATTCGATAGCTTTTTGAAAAACAAACCGAAATTGGCTAATTGACTTGAAGTAATGACAATCTTGCATTTTATTCTGACGCCTGTTTGTTTACATAAAAACTGCAACGAGCGCGTCATCACCAGGAAAAGATATGAATTTGCACACAAACCTCATTTGTTGGCGGTTATCGTCATATAAATTGTCTCTGGTATCGTCAATGCAGCAGTTTTTATCTTCATTACACCTCGTCAAACAACAGACACAAAATCACCCAAATATGATTTATAGTTTATTTGTTGATTAAATTAGTAAAAAGGACCATTGTTAACTTGCAGAAGACATTTCACAATAAAAGGGGAACATAAAACATTAAAAACATTACACCAAATTAGATTTTTTTTTCTGTTAAAGAATTAATTACTAATAAGTTTTGAACTTTGAACCGAAAAAAAGTAGTTTTCACAAAAATATTAAGCAGCACATGTTCTTAATATTGATAATAAGAAATGATTCTTGAGAACCCAATTAGCATTTTAGAATGATTTTCTGAAGGATTACTACACTGAATACTGCAGTATTGTCTACTCAAAATTCAGCACTTGCATTACAGAAAATACAAATTTTTAATTTCACTAAATTGCTGTTTCTACTGTATTTTTATCAAATAAAGGCAGCCTTGGTGAGAATTACTTCTTTCAAAGACAATTAAAAAATAAGATAAGACCACACTCCTTTTAGCAGTAGCGTATACACACACACACACACACACACACACACACACACACACACACACACACACACATTCAGTAACAGCAGCACAATAAATGCTCAACACACACGCTCCTCTCTCATCTTTGCAATCTGAAGCAGAGCCACTTTGGCCTCTTCATCCATGTAACCCTGAAAAAAAAAAACAGCTTCTGAAACATAAATGCTACCATCTCCATGGGTCTACTTTTGAAAGCACATTTACTTAAGACCATATACATCATACAAAAATAAAATGCTACCTGTGCTGCACTGAGCAATCGTGTTCTGTAAATTGAAAGCACATGCCTGTAATGTTTTTCACAGTCCTGGCAATAAAAGAAAAGAAAAGAATACATTAGATCTCCCATCAGGTCCATGCATAAACCTACATCTCATATAGAAATTGAGAATACAGGTCATAAAGTGCTCTGTTTTGTTGGATTACAATAAAAGCATTGGGGACAAATGAGAGTTATTTTAAGAGAAGTTAAGATGTCTCTGGAGAGTGATTCACTTGTAATGCTTTTTTTGATCACAGTAACAGCAGATTTCTTCTAATTCCACAGGACAATTTCATGTTACTCTGTGGGATTGTAAAAATTGCTTCTGCTAAGTCTGCCAAGGTGAAGACCTCTCCAGCCACCCATCTCATGGATGTTTCATGTCCACTGGTGCCCTTGTTGCTAAGAAACATGCTACTGTAACATATTGCCAGCATACTTGCATCCCCATGGAGCTGAACAATAGATGTCTGTCTGTGCAACAGCACAAAAACTCTACAAGCAAACTGAATTTAAATCTGGTTAATATGGATATGCTGTGCTTTCTCTTCTCCATAAACACAGCACAAGAAACAGAATATTCCAAGAATCAAAACCAAACATAATCTAATAATAATTTGATCAAAATTTGTTCTTAGTATTACAAATACATTTGTACTCCAGTAACTGTTGGACTGTATCATGTGTTTTTATTTTACTGGGTTTCTTAATATATTACTTTTGTATTACTGTTGCATTACTGTTATATGATTTTGTATTATATATATTGAAGAATGCTGGTAACCAAAACAAGCATGTTTCATTTCCAATTGGATGGACAAAGAAAAATACAGTGGAAGACAATGAGAACCAAAACTGGTTACAGACGTTTTTCAAAATATCCTATTTTCTGTTGAAATGGCATGAGGATGAGTAAATGATGACAGACCTTTCATTTTTGGGTGGAATATCGTTTTAAGTTTTATAAAAATGAATATACTAAATAATCTTATCAATTATTCATTTTGAGCCAATCTGCACTTTAAGTACCAACATAAACCAAACCTCAAAGAAATAGCCCTAGAGGATAGAGCAATCAGTAACTAACCTCTAGCTGCTGTTGCAGGCTTTGGACCTGAGCCTGCAGGGAGCTGTCAGGCTGTGATGGTCCACAGGAGCTGATGGGTTCTGATAGGTTGACCTGATATAACCTCTGTCCCTCATGCTCCACTGATGACTGAGACAGAGAATATATGTAATTCAATTTACTGAAGACAAAAAAATGTGCCCTGTGCAAAACCCTAAGATGATCAGGGTTTTTTGGATAGTTGGATCTGCAGGAAAAATTTATATAACTAATATACAAGCAATAATCACCTTTTCAACTTGATCTTGCAATGTGCTCCCCTGGACTTCAGTTGTGCTACTTTTGGTTTCTATTTCAGATAGCTGCGCATTTTTCACTTCACTTCTAGTGACTTCACTTCCCGGTCTGTCACTCACTGTAGAAGAAGATACTTGGTTATGCTGTACTTCACTTTTGCATGGCTGCATTGGTTCTTCTGTCTGAACACCCTCATCCTTATTGTTTGAGATGTTCACATTGGCCTGGTTTTGTTGCTTCTCCATCTCTTCAAGGGCCAGTTTGAGTCGCTCCACCTCTTTCTCTTTTTCCTCCACTAAGGCGACAGGAACAAACCTGGCCTGCAGAGCCTCCTGGATGGTGTCCAGCTCAGTCTTTTGTTTATGAAGTTCTCTCAGCAGGCTCTGGTTCTCCTCCTGGGCCCTCTGGTACTTCTGTAGAGACTCGTCAGCTTTGGTTTCAGCCTGCTGCAGTGCATCTTTCAGTGAGCTAGTTATAACTGTGTGCTCATTCTTGCTAATGTAGCTCTCCAGATCTATCGTTGGTTCAGGGGTTTCTGTGGTGAGGTCAGTCATGGTGCTCTTCTCATGTGTGGGGCACCATTCTGACGGGGTTTGAGCTTCTTTACACAACATCTCAGCTTGCTGTGTCTCCACTTCCGCTAACCTGGTCCTCAGTGTGTTTATTTGCTCTTCTCTGCTGAGAAGCTCATGGGAAATCCGGCTCAGTTCCTGCATTAAGGAGCTCTGGTTCTCCTTCTGCTGCTCCACCTCCCTCCTGCTCTGGATGAGCTCCTTCTGCATCCTCCCTAGTTCGGCTATGGCTGCCTCCCGCTGACCTTTGACCTCTTGGAGCTGGACTCTCAGTTCTTCCACCAAGTGCTCCCTGACAGCCACTAGATGAGCTTGCATCTGTCTCACTCGGGTTTCCGAGCCGGCCATCCTCCGCTGCACCTCGCCCAGGGCCTCCTCCAGCTCCCACGACCGGTTATGGGCTGCATGCAGAGCTTGCTCGCTGCTTCTCCTCAGTCCTTCATACTCCTGAGCACGCAGAGCCAGTGCCGTGTCCAGCCTGTGCACCTCCGCCTCTGCTGCTTCCTGCCTTCTTCTTGAATCTCTTAGTTCTCTTTTAAGGGCCTCCACTTCACCAGGCAATAACTCCATTGGAGCAGATCTCACTGGCACAGGAGCTGACTGTGTGGGCCTGACCTGAATCATTCACATAGGTAATGATAAAGTAGGAAATACATTGTTTGTGTGTTTTAATTTTTTAATTGAACTGCAGTAAAAAAATATATATATATTTTGATGGCTCACGTCAAGTGAGGATACGACCTTTTAATCTCTCATTTTAAAAACCACTTAACTATATTAGTTGGTGAACTGCGTAAAAGTCTATATTATATTATATTATTACTACTACTGTTAAAATATACAAATATAGAAGAAAATCATTACATCTTCTAAATAAGAATTTTTGTATTACAAGTACCTTTATATTTTTACTGGTTCACACACAAAATATACAAATTGATTTTTTAGTTCACCCTATTGTCGTTCCAAACTTGTATAAGTTTCTTTCTTCCAAATATCTTCTTTTATGTTCAACATAAGAAAGCAACTCAAGCAGGTTTGAAATGACATGAGGGTGAGTAAACGATGACAGTTTTTATTTTTTGTGTGAACCATTCTTTTAATGTTAAATATATTTTAATAGCCTAATATAAGGACAAACTGTGGAAGATATCAAGGACACATTAAATCCACATATTAATGCCACTGACATTGAAGGAATAATGAATCAAAGGTAAATGCAAATTTAGCATTACATTTCTAGATCACCAATAGATCCTCTTGCAGTGAATGGGTGCCATCAGAATTATCCACACATCTCCAGTTCATCAGTAAACATGAAGCGAAAAGCTGCATGTTTGTAATAAGAAAACCTAAACTGCACCCATTCACTGCAGAGCACCTACTGGAGAGTGATATTCTTCTTATTTACTTCAAATCTTTTCAGATGGAGAAACAAACTCATCTACATCTTGGATGGCCTAAGGGAGAGTACATGCTCATCAAATGTAAATTTTTGGCTGAACATAGCAGACATAGATCAAGTCAGGTTAGACAGGGTACCTGTATACAATCCAGATTCTGACTTTGTTTGGCACCTTTTCCTTCAGGGAACAGAAAACATGTTTAAAACATAAGAGCCCAGGCCTGAAAGCTTTTGTGATATGACTGATTGCAGTCCTGATGTTCTGCCATGATAAAAATAAAATAAAAACATGTGTTCCAAGTTACCTTCAGCAAAGTGACTGCCATGTTCCCTCTGTAATTCAGACACAGCCCTTTACTGATGACATCCACAACTGATCGCAGGACCACAATCAGCTACAGTAATGAGGAAAAAGACTACCTCATAGCCTCAATTTAAATAAAGAAACTCACTGTTAGTGGCTCTGACAAAGGTTTCTCAGTCTTTACCGATCCTGATTTGGTCCGACCAATCCCTGTGGATGGGGATTTCGCCTGCATTTGGAAAGAAAAACACTATGATAATCAAAAACATCCATACATTTTAAATTCAACATCATAAATTATTTTTCCCAACGGTACGTGTACATCAAATACTATTATGTGTTAGTAGTAAGAAACTATCATTTTACAAATGTATGAATTATTCACATGAGCATGAGAATCAGTTTTCCTCTCCATCGACAGCTGGAGAAGAACATTACATTTCATCAAATTGATTTCCATCATTGCAGAGATGGAGACAGTAGCGCCAATCGTTATCAAGTCTCTAGGTACAGTATTAGGATGGCTCTAATTAAAGTCCACTGCGATTAGTGTTTAAGACTCTAGATGGCAGTAAGATCAATAAACAGATGAAGTCAGTTTGAGTGCGGCAAACCAATGACTTTTTCGGATGCTGTTAACTGTCTCTCCTGTCTTGGATTATAAATACTTGAACTTGACTGTGAATATGCATGCAAATGCGTTAAACAGTCGGCTAAATGTCAGTGTTACCTGTTGGATCTTCTGTGAAACAGAGGCAGTTTCTTTAGCTGAAAACAAATTTGGGAGAAATATTTTTGAACATGATGTTACTGTTTGTAATGCACAACATTTCAGATAAGCATTTGTTGCATTTAATTATCTTGAGATATTGAATAAGCATCTTTCAGGGACCCTAGTGCCCATCTAACAATAAGCAGCTGATTTGCTTGGAATAAGCCTTTCTCTTAGAAAAGCCTCGTTCTATAAATAAAACAGTTCTCGGAAAAGAAATACAGACCAGTCACCTCTTGAAAATGATTTCCTTTTAGTGTTAGGATATGAGAAGTTTCTGTGAGCACAGCTGGATCTGAATCTATCAGCCACTTCTCTTAAATGACATGACATTACCCTCAAATGGTTGATACAGCAGGTCTAAATTTAAAACTCAACTGGCCTGCTGCCTGCAAGAGCAAGTTCAGTAATTGCTACATGTAAGGGTAACAAGACCACCAATTTGCACTGCCTTTCCGAAAAAAAACCAGCATTGCTGGTCACAAGATTATATGATCTTCTTAAGACAATGACATAGTGAAATAACATTTCACTGCACTTTTCAAATGTATATTGCTAGAAAACGGGAAAAAAGTTTGACAAGTAACATGTTACCTTTAGTGATTTTTTCCAAGGCATGTTGCACAAGTGTGATCAAGTCTTGTTTCTGACTTAGTCTGGCGTAGTGGTAAGCATCATGGCCATATATGTCTACTGCAGAAACATCTGCCTTAGTCTTCAGGAGAATATCCAGTGCTTCTTTACAAGAGCTCTCACAAGCTAAGATAAGTGCGGTCCTAGTCAGAACACACACAAATACAGAAAATACTGTAAAATAAAGGAAAAAGTCAGGAAAATGGAACATAGAAACAAAATTGATCAGTTGGTGTGGCAATAATAATGTCAAATCAAACCGATACTTTCTGCGATGTCTTTACTTGCATGAGCTTTATCTACATGACACATCAAGAGCAGTTCATGTTCTACACCAAGGGGCTAACACGTTTGGCAACCCCTGTTCTAAACTATATTATTACATTGTTTATTAAATAAATCGAATGCTGTTTCTACTGTTATCGTTAATGCCTTGAATCGCATAATGAGAAATTTACAAATGTTTTTGAGAAATGTTTTTTTTATGCATCATTAATAAAGACGATAAAACCTAATCATTTTAAAATAATTACTTGTTTTGCTTGTCTCGAAGAACAGAGCGTGCTCCAAATTGCACAAGCATCTGGCATGCTCCTGGTTGGCTCATCTTAGCAGCAAGCAATAAGGGAGATCTACCATCCTGAAAAAGGTACCAAAAGTCAATGCAACATACATTGCAACATCTTTTTGGTTTCAATTTCAAAATCAATTCTTCTATCTCCCTATCTCAAATAGCTTCTTATACATACACGCTGTATGAAATGAATTTCTGTTTCAAAACCTATTTTACTTACAGCATCAACGGCATCAATAGATGCTCCGCTGTCACAGAGCATTTTGATGGCGGTTTTGCAGCCTACATATGCTAAAAAACAATAAGACAAGACATTATAATTTTCCAATCAAACCTGACAGTCAGACACTATATCTGTCCTAGATGCATCACCATGCAGTAACTGAAGAATTTATAATGAAAGATCTGCGCAAAAGAATAACAACAATAAATCTGACACACACTCCCAAAATGCAAAGAAGGAAACTGAAAGAATGCATTGTCAAGAATGCATTAACATGAATTGTTAAGTGAATTCAATTAAACACTTCTATAAGAGGTATAAGAGGGCCCATGCTTATAAAAAGTTTATTGCTTCAGAATCCTAAAACATGTACATACATGTTATATAGAATTTCAAATCGATTTAATTATTTTAGATTCTAGCATACCAAAGATCTGCCATCTAATATTACAGTGTGGTATTAAAATATGTTGCTGTTGTGCAGTTGTTAGTGGAGCATGTTATTAACTATACATAGTTTTGTCATCTTCTCAAACCAAACAGCAATTCTGCTGCCAAGAAACAATCATCTTTAAGGCTTTGGAACACATGCAAGTCTTTTCTAAATAGTGGATTTGATCTTAATTAAAGGGGTGGTTGATTGTGATTACACTTTTTTAAAGTTAGTTTGTAATGTTGCTGTTTGAGCATAAACAATATCTGCAAAGTTACAATGCTGAAAGTTCAATGCAAATGGAGATATTGTCTTTAATAATTGTGGCAGTTTAATGCCTACAAAAACGGCTCGTAGGGACTACGAGTTACTTCCTAGGTTCATGTCACAAACAACAAAGTTATTCTGACCTTTAACATTCATTAGACAATTTTTTTTTTTTTTTTTACCAATTAAACTCTTTGTGGCCGTTATGTTTTGAGGCCAAACTAACTCAGATAACTCACATAAATATATGACCTTTACATTGCACAAAGCTTAATTTCTAGAAAAAAAAAAAAAGAATTAACCATTTAAATTACTTAATTTAATAACGTGACATTAATATAAAACTAAACAATACTAAAATTTTCCGAAAAACATCGCTGTTATTGCACAAGGCTCAGTTTTTAGAATTACAATTTTGTGTGTTTTATAATAATTTTACAACTTTTAGTGTATGCAATAATATAAATCCATTAAACAACAATACCTTTTGATCTAAAAGTAACAAACCAACTGTAAAATATTCAGTATATTATTCCCTATAATGCACATGGCTTGGTTTTTCAGATTATGTCTTCATTATTTTTATATACAATACTGAATCCATATTTGTCATGTTTTATATACTGTTATAAACTGTTTATATCCAATAAACTGTTCCAAATTCCAATTATACACTTTATATGTATAGAGAGACAAATATTTTTCACATAGCTATGCGAAGCATTAAACATGGACTTGTGTATATTAAAAGCTAACATAAGCAGTAGCATTTACAGTTAACAGTGTATCTAAATGTTTAAGACAACAGCAAACGAGAAAAAAAAAACCGAATCTGTCAGGCTTCCGGAGCGAGAGGACAGTTCAAGAGCAGGGTTTGTTATTGTTTTATACTTTCAGGATGTTTCATTTTGAGAAAGTTGTTTGCATAATATGAAACTTTAATGATGCACTGTAGTCTGCAAAACAAATGCAAATGTGGTTTTATAAATTATGAAAACTTTACTAACATTTTAAGTGGAATAATGATAAAATAAATAAAACAAATGAAAAATTATAAAATATTTAATTCTATTTAATTCTATTTTATTATGAACGCTTTGATGTCTAGATCTAATATTTTCCACTAAAATACAATTTTGTCACATCTTAAAAAGCAAAAAATTCACATACCTGCATCATGCAAAGCTGTTCGACCCTGCAGGTCTGTGCAGTCAACAGGACATTTACACTGTTGTAAAAGAAATTAATTATTAACACATGCACTTGAGCAATATTATACATTCTGAATTGATATAAAATGTGATTTCAAATCTTAAATTACTTATTTCGCATAAGTTCGGCTACATATTTCTCTGCTCAACAACCTAAGATGCTGAGGAGAATGTAAAATGCATAAATGCCATATTAAAGCACATGCTCTCATCATGCATGCAAATATAAATGTGCAATTTGGCTCAGTCATCAGATTCCATTTATATGGAATTTTCACTGATGCTTAGGGTGCATTTTATTTCCCCTTCTACTTCTTTTAATACTTTACATTGTTCATGGTTTTAATAATCATCATTTTTATTTTTTTGCTACTTTAATGCAATTGACTGCCCGTTGAAACTCATTTCCTTCGCTTTCACTTGCATTTAATTACTGCTGCATTCACATCAAAGCATTACGAAAAATAATTCACATTTTCATACCAGTTAACACACCTCACATTCTTAACGGTGCGTTTGTGAGCAAAAAAGAATTGTTGCTATGATACAAAAATGAGAAATAAATTGCTCCAGCCCTGCCATAAGCGCTCAGCTTTATGTGGAGATCAAAAGCAAAAGAAAGTCCGGAGAAAGAAAAAACGAATAAACAAGGGCTTTAAACATAAAACACAAACCATAGAGGGTAGGGGAAGAAAAGAAAGCATTGAGCAGTCTTTGGCAGAGCAATCGCTAGAGGGGCTGGTTAGATGTCAACACTGAGACATTCCAATGTGGTTTCTCATTAAGTCTTTCTTCCTGTGATTGTTATTGGAGGAAAGCAGTGGACGGTACCTGCAGTAGCTTTTGCACACACATGGAATGACCGCCTGCTGCAGCCAGATGCAAAGCTGTTTTACCTGCAAAGAAGAACAACAATTACATTTACAAACAAACTTACAGTTAAGTACAAATGTCTGAAATGCACATATTAAATACTCTATTTTTCATAATTTGGTTGGTCACTGTTTTGCTGTAATGGCAGCAGCAGCTGCATAACCTCTACAAGTTTGTCTAAAGCCTGATGATCATGTTCTCACAATTTGAAAATGATCCAAAGAGCTTCTTGGGCTTAAATAGAAACAACAACATTTGGTCACTTGTATAATTAGCATCAATTTCACAAGTTTGCTTATTTAATAGTTTGATTAGTGACCTACAAATAGTGCAGAATCTCATTCATTTTAAGCAATAATGTTTCTTCGCTTTATATTTTTCAGTCTAAACCTTCTTGTTTATATTAGATTTAGAATCCCAATTTTTCAGTGGGGTCATTTTACCACAGAATATTACACGTATTCCTACTTAAATTATGCATTTTTATATAAATATTCAGAGAAAGGAAGTCTTACCGGCAGCATCTACAGCCTTCACGTTGACACCGTTCTCCAGGAAAACATTTAGACTATTTAAGATTCCTTTGCTAGCAGCAACATGAAACCTTAAAAATAACATACAACTAATATTATTAAAAGATATAAGTATGATTATCATCAATAACATTAACAGTTTCATTTGATGTATTTAACCTCTTAACTGAATACAGACCTAAGGTTGGTCTCTTTGTAAAGAAGACAATCAACAGATTATTGCAGAAGTGAAAAAACGAAAGGAAAAAAAATAAGTTATAGAAGGTTAAACTTACTGGAAAGAAAATGTACTGTACATTTTTTTTTTTTTTTTTTTTTGTAAAATATTTAACAAAACAGGTTTTAATCCATATTCAGCATACAATTAAAGCTATATGTGTAAATAAGTTGTGTTCCAAATTTGAAGTTGATATATAAAAAATGCAGGTTACTATGCTATTCTGTTTCAGCGTTATACCACATTTTTATGCATTTATCTGTCACAAATGTATACATTTCTTATATTTTATACATTATTAATAGATCTTATACATTTCCTATCACAAAATAACCCCTAATTATGGAATCTTGAGGCTTTACGATGATTTGTATTTTGTTAAGATTCTTAATAAGATTCTAAAGATTTTCTTCAAGATTCTAAAAACTTTTAATTCCAAAAGACCATAATAGCTACATTATGTAATATGATACCCTGCACTAAGGGGGAGGAGCCTGCTAAAATAATTAAAGAATTAAAGAACCATTTCTATGGTAACGCAATATCCGATTGCACAGGATGAATTTTGAGGTTTTAAGCTTTCAAATGATACATATGGTGAATACTAAAACATGTGATGGGAAAAAAGGAAACAAATAGATTCTTTGTGACAAAGGTCAGAGCTCCTGTTCTGGTCTATTTGTTTTGAGGTGCACTCTTGTCATAAATTAATCTATTACTGCTCCTACATAACAACACTTAACAACAAACAGTGGTAAAATATCTATTTAAAAGTCTTAGACCTTTCCAACGGTATTTAGTTTGTCATGATTAGATTAGGGATTAATTGTAATAAATTGAAGTTAACTTAGTTTGGGGGTTTTAAATGCAACATGAATAATGTATATCAGTGCATATATTCAGACAATTAATATTATCATACTTCTATGAAAATCGACAACATATAGGTGAGTTTACTAGTGATTTATTATATGAGGATGTATTAAGAGCCAAGAAACATGAAAAGAAACATGCAGTAACATAGCAGCCGAGGCCTGTTTCAACAGAAAATAGACGCAGCCACTCCTTGAGTTTAGATACAAAATAGGCATGAGGCATCAGTGTTTATTAAATCACTAAGACTGCTGGTATTTGAAAAGTGAAATAGAGGACAAAAGAAGGATCAGCCAGATGTAGGAATGAGTATAGACACACTGTGGAGCATAACATTAAATCTTCAAGGAATGCACAGGAAAAATTAAAACGTTCCTTATTCCATTTTACTGGAAAGGTCCAGGCAAGAAAATACATATATTCTTTTTGACAGAAAAATGTTAGCAGGTATAAAATCTTTTAAAAAAACAGGACATGACTGAAATCCTGTCATAGCCTGACACACCTAATGCATAACAACCCCTTTAAAAACAGCTGACCTGAAGAGATAAGACAAGAAAAATAGGAAAATTACAGGCTGCATTTAATACTGCACACCATGTTCAATTCTCTCCCATAAACATATTATCACCAGAGCACCGCTGTGCTACACATTTATGATTATGTATTTACTGTATGATGATTTGTTTACTCTGCAGAACAACTTTTCAACAGTTATGAACCTCTTTTACGCCTTACATGGCTCCATTGTACCGTAAATGGGATATCATGCTGTCTAGTCAGGTATGAAAAATGAAGCACTTGTTAAAACCTTGTAATTGCCTTTTTCTTTCATTTTGAAAAGTAAAAAATAAAAGTAGATAATATCTAAACCAAATGATAGAAGCAACAAACATTAATATTGGGAACTGTTTTCGAAGTTAGCAAGACACTTTTTTTTCCCCTTTTTAAAAAAAAATCTAATTATATTCTGTCTATGAAGCAAGCAGAGAGGATGGAAATGGAAAGAATCTTGCTATGCTATAAAAATGTTACAAAATAAGACTATGAGATTAATGTCATATTATTTTGAGAATATCAATAATATGAGAATAAACTCGTAGCAATTCAACAATAGAATAAAGTCAAAAGTCTGAGAAATTTTGAGATTTAAAGTTGCAACATTTGGAGAATAAATTCAAACCTGCCAGAACAAAGTTGTGGCAACAAATCTTTGCAATATGAGATTAAATGTATAATATTCTGAGAATAAAGTAATAATTTTAAACATTAAAATAGCAAGCTGCAAAGCAAAATCATTGACACGAAACGCTCAAATTGGATGACTTACGAGTGAAAATTACGTAAATTAAAAAGGTTTTAGCCAGGCAAGGCGGGGAGACCAGAAAACAACATATTTTTACATTATTTTTAAAAAAAAGTGTGTAGCAGGCCCATGGAGGAAAGATCTAATTACAGATTGTGAAAGCTTTGTCAATTATACAATAAAGGAATACAGAAGTCTGCACAAAGCAAACTTGGCATTCTAGATAGCTTATCCTTAAGGGTAAAATATAAGATTAAACCAAAATAGCATTAAGGGTGAAATTCAGAATTTGTTTAGCAGTAAAAGACATGGGTTAGTGTACATGTGACACTTATGTTCCAGGCAATTCTAATGCAAAAGAAGAAAAACACTACAAAACTTGAGTGCTACAGACTCCCTACTTTTCATTCAGAAGCAGCTACTGGAAATAAATTCAACAACAATCAAGGCATTGTGCACTGCAGTGGAGGATGAGGGAACAAAAAATAGGGCTATCGAAATCCCTTCCCTCATTCCCTGGCTGGACATTTGCACTTTTATTAAAAAGCTATCTTTTGTGGCAAGAGATGAGTGATGAAATGCATTTAAAAGAAGTAAGCACAGGAGTCCCAGCAGGGAGGAAAGAGATATGCTTTTGAGATTCACATCAAATCAAAGATCGCAAGACCACTTGATCCTAGAGCCCTTCACAGAGGGGTTCGCTTCCACTTCAAAACATAGTGCTGGAATGAGCTCAGTAGTGCACGGATCCATAGAGGATGCTGACTGACTTTAAAATTAGCTGTCTTTGCAAAAATGTTATGTCAGTCAGTTTTGCTGCATACAGGTAGGAAATATAGATTATACTTATGTGGGGAATTATTCTCAGTAAAGAGCACTAAATACTGCCCTCTGTACAGTGGATAGTAATTTTTAGCATCACGTAAGAGATGGTCATTTGAAAGTGGCACTTACGCAGAATGGCCCTCAGGGTCTAGTTTGGTGGGGCTGGTTCCTTTCTTGAGTGTGGCTGTGAGTTTCTCTATATCTCCATTCTCTGCTGCCTTCATCAGACGCTCATCATACTTTCCCCAGTCTGTGCTCTGAGACGATGGCAAATATAAAAAATAATCAATATTTCACAGCTTATTCTACAGCAGCTCAACAGAGCCATCACTGGAAGTGTAGCTTAATCAGTTTAATCATTGCATGTTTGGCTCTGCTAATAAACACTTTATTTGTTTTAATAAATAATAATAATAATAAAAATAATAATAAATGTAAATCCACATACATTCCACAATATGCTATATTTCCTCCTAAAATAACAATGTTGCTGTGCATAATTAAAAAAATTGCATTGCTACTATACTGAGCAAGCTGGAAAGCTGTTTTGGCCAATCAGCATTCAGCACTTTTAGAACTATCCTGTAGTTCATGGCTCTGGTTTACACCAAGGTGATGCTGAATTCTTGATTTTGATTGGCTGTCAGACGTTCTAATCTGTCTATTATTTTCAATAACCGCACTATGAAGTAGTTCCAGGTCTGATGACCGCATTACAATTCCATATGGCCGAATTATTACAGTTTTTCAAAGAGCCTTGATCTACCACATCCTAAAGAAATATGATAACATTAAAAACAATATTTGTGAAATGATTCTACAGTTGTATTCCATTGCAACCGCACAGTAAACAATCTCTGATTATCTCACTCACTCATGCGCAAAGTGTTTTACTAGAAGCATATGTGAAATGCACCGATAAAATCAACTACTGAGATTTTGCGTAATTTCTGAAGATACGATAAACGAGTCCGGAGAGTAGTAAAGTCCTTATCACTATAGACATAAACATAACAATCCATTCCTGGTGTTTAGCAAGATAATATGCAATTTACAGTACAACCACGCGCAGATTGACCATACAACGCCCAATTATTACACACGCTGAGATTGAGGACATATTATGGGCTTGGTCCAAAGTCCTTTTCGAAACAGTAAAACTTGTGTCCAATGTTTACCTCATTTTTCTTAAGTCGTTGTTTGAAACTTTTCATAGTTCCAGTGTAACCGTGCACTTGTCCAGATCTCCAAATTTGCGTCTCTTGTCAAAGTTTTCCTGCTAACTTTATTCCCCCCCTCGGTTACAAGGTTCAGGCTCTATTGAGACCTGACGCACTCCCATGAACCAATCGTCAGGAAAACTGTGTAACTATGAGCCAATCGGCGAGTCTGGGAGTCTCTGTATGAAGGTCATGCCGTAGAAAAGCTGATTCACATGATTTGCGGGCTACAGATTCCTCAGAGTCGATACATGCCTTCAAAACCAGCTCGACAATGAGTGTTTGTTTTGGATACAGCTTCGAGTAATACTGTCAGCAAGCTAGTCCTGTTTGCGAACTTGTAAACACAGTTGCGTCATCAATGATTGGTTGGAAATATGCTTCTTTTGTAATTCATCATATGATTTAAATAAACATGTAAGTAAGACCTATTGTCTATACGTACCAGGTTTTAGACATTGCGCTCACAAAATAAAGGCCAGTATCTTTTCAGGTTCCAGAGTTAGTCAAGTTGTAGTGAAAGTATAAATTATCCATTATAGCGCCACCTATTGTCTGTAAAAAAAAAATGTGTGTGTGTGTGTCTCTTATTGGTATGGCTTCCAAATTCTTTCACTTACTGTCTCCGAAGCCCAAAAAGAAAACAAATAAACACATTGATTCCTGCACCTCTAATTATGACCCAAACTTTATGCAGCTTTTTTACATAAGGGCCACTCATGTATGTTATGAATCACATCCTGCGAATCCCATCCACTTTGTGGTATCATGTAACAGCCCTCTAAACATATTAACATAAGGAGATTCATTTCTTTGTCGAAGTACAGAATGACTGAACAATAATACCAATGCTGCTTCTGATACATTAAACGCCAGGGTTATGTTCTTTGAGGTCAAATGTAATTTTATGATTGAGCGGCTCCTGCTCAAGTCTGGGAACTCACCAAACCCAGTAGACAAACCAGTTTCAAACATGAGCCTCTTGAAATACCTCATTCATTCCACCCTTTAAATATGTTTTATGTAAAGCAGCCGCCCAAATAGTGTGTATCCATTGCCTTTGCCATTGTGTTTCTCAAAAAGCAGTTCTACAAGTGTTTTAACGGTCACTGCAGCTCAGCTTCTGTTAGGTGATGCTGAGCTACACTCTCAAGTTAACCAGTGCTGCTGGGCGGTTTCTGAACATTTGCAGTCTGCTGAAAAATTATATATTCATCAGTACAGTAACATCCTCTTTTAATGTCATAATGTTCAAGACAACAAACTCAAAAGTTGTCATTGCAAACCGCCCAAATGTATATTAGATTAAAGCAAGCAAAGAACAAAAAACAAAGACTATACTTTTTCAGAAGTGATGGCATCTGCTGCACAACATTGAATTAATATTGCTAAATGACCTTTACATTTAACAGTAAGATGTGAGCCATCGTTAAAGCGATTCAACATTTTTAAAAGAAAATTGGCAAAAGTCATGTAGGGGGGAAAAAAAATGCAGCAGTCATAGCTGAAAAGAACAATTTATTGACTGACGTGTTTGATAAAAAAAAAATAATAATAATAGTGCCATCAAACAAAAATGATCAATCACGATTAACCACATCAAAAATACGATTTTGCTTACATAATACATCAGTGTGTACTGTGTATATTTATTGTCTATATAAAAACATACACATGCATGTATATTTAAGAAAAATATTTAGTTTACATATTAAATATTTATATATAAATATAAAAATGTATATACACACGTGTAAATATTTTCAAAATATATACTGTAGGTGTGTGTATTTATATATACATAATAAACGCAGTACACATATATGTATTATGTAAACAAAATCTTATTTTGGATGTGATAAATCGCGATTAATCATTTGACAAAAAAAAAAAAAAAAAAAAAGGAAAAAAGACATACGAAACAAAAACAAATGATGCAGCATTTCAACTATACATGACCAGGTTCTGTTTATCAATAATACATTAAAAAATGGATCAATAAAATGGGTGCAATTACCAGCAGCTTTCTGAAGAGATTTAATCCTCATTTGAAATACCAGACATCATCCTTAAAGTACTGAATCAATATTGAATGATGTTGTGGGCACTAAGATCTTCCACAAGACTGATGAATGGATTTAAAAAAATAAAATAAAATGAGGATCAGAACGTAGCACCAAGCATCCTCACTGGCTTTGCCCTCAGACAGCTTTGCGATGATATTCCGGAGGTGCAACCTCATAGTCACTTGCACTGAACAAAGACGATGAATTCTTCACCAAATACCTAAACAGAGCATAAAAGTCAAAAAAAAAAAAAAAATCGAGCATTAAAAGTCAGTTACTTTCTGCAAGTGATGTATACAGATCCATTTTTAAATAAATTTAGTTCAATACTAAATATATATATATGTATAAAAAAAAAAGTTTCAATAGTTCATAATCTACATAGCTTTGGCTTGACATTAGGCCAGCTTCACTGAAAACTATTAAAAAAAAAAACTATGAATAAGTTCATCATAAAATGTCTTGTTCCTAACCTGACGGTAATTCTTAAAACAAATTCAACATTATTAAAACAGATTTCTGCTTACTTTAAAAAATCTTGTAGGTAGCTGAGAAGCAGGGCCAGACTCTTCTCATCCAGAGGTGTGTAGGCCAGCATTGCTCCAATTCTCACTGTCAGCAGACACAAAATAGGCTATAAATTATCAAATTACTAATGTCAATTGAAACATTCTCTGAGATACAAACACCAATTAAAGCCCCCCAGAACTAATTTACAAAATTTTCATGATAACATTAAAGGGGGGATGAAATGCTAGTTTTCACTCAATATCCTGTTAATCTTGAGTACATTTAGAGTAGTACTGCATCCTTCATAAATCCAAAAAGTCTTTAGTTTTATTATATTCATAAGAGAAAGATAGTCTGTACCGATTTTTCCCGGAAAAACAAGACCGGCTGGAGGCGTGACGTGTGGGCGGAGCTAAAGAATCACGAGCGCGATTTGGCTTTTGCGTTGAGAGCATGTGGAAGCTGTGACATTACCCAGAGCCGTTGAAAAACATATTAAAGGCTCTGACATTACCGTGAGGGAAAACCCATCATCCAAAACAAACCATGGCTTACAGTCAGATTCAGCCGTTTATTTATGATCCACAATCAGATCCAGAGGCTGAAACTGAACGAAAGCAGCAGCAGCAACGACTCGCTCCGAGCGGCGCTCGAACCCGGGTCTCCGGCATGGGAGGGGACGCACTAACAAGGAGGCAGAGATATTTGAAGCACCGCCTGCGGTTCAAACACATGATCGTGGCCCTTTTTCCTTGGGATTGCATCATCCTTAAGAAATAAACTATACGCAAATCCGTTGTCAAACTGGGCCTTGTGAACAAGCATCTTCGAAATGCAGGGAACAAACAACTCTTGCACACTTGCACAACTCCGTTGATGCTCTGTAAAAATAAACTCCATCCACTGGTCCCTTAATGCTGTTTTTTTTTTGGTAATCTGTGCAGGGTTGTCTTGCCCTGGCAAACAAAAACACACTTCTTTTGTGACTTTTCGCGACGCTCTCGCTCTGATCAATGAATCGTTCTGATCAGTGAAATGTCTGTGCTGCTCAGCCTCACTATACGGGAGCGCACGCTCTTCCGGCAGAAGGGACCCATATAGGAACCATATAAGGAAATTCCGCTCCATCTAACGTCACACAGAGCCATACTCGAAAAAACTTTCCGAAACTTGTGACAAACAGGAAGGAGTATTTTGGGAACAAAAATACTCCTTCAAACGTACAACTTAATTTTTGAAACTTTGTCCATGTTTAGCATGGGAATCCAACTCTTTAACAGTGTAAAAAACTCAGTATGCATGAAATAGCATTTCATAGCATAGCATTTCACCCCCCCTTTAAGGCCCTATCCACACGGAGACTAATTTACCTATATACGCATACATTTTGTATCGTACAGGCATTTGGTCCACATAGATCTGGTGTTTTGGGAAGTCGTGGCCTAGTGGTTAGAGAGTTTGACTCCTAACACTAAGGTTGTGGGTTCGAGTCTCAGGTCGGCAATAAAACGAATTAGGTACCCTTGAGCAAGGTACTGAACCCCCAACTGCTCCCTGGGCGCCGCAGCAAAAATGGCTGCCCACTGCTCCATGTGTGTGTTCATGGTGTGTGTGTGTGTTCCCTGCTCTGTGTGTGTGCACTTTGGATGGGTTAAATGCAGAGCAAGAAATCTGAGTATGGGTCACCATACTTGGCTGTATGTCACGTCAATTTCACTTTAAACCGAAATCTGAAAATCCCATCATTGCGTTTTCATTAGGACAGCGTATTCGTATATTTTCTGAAGCGTTGACATCATAAGCCCAGGTCTTGCCCCTAGTCAGGCAGCGCTACATCACGTAACAGCAACAAAAATATGAACAAACACTGAACAATTGTCATTAACACAGATTAATAAATGTATTTTTCCATGTTTGTCTGTATTCCACGCGTAAGGTTTATGCGCATATTCCAAGTCGTTTTCTCAATTTTTAGTGCATCTCTGTGGCAGAATTACAGCGCCACATACTGGTCGGGCATGTATACTACATTGTTTTGTGTCGGTTTCTTGTGGATGCAGATATTTCTAGAGACGAGGGAAAAAAAAGATTGGATGGAGAAAGTTCTGGCTTTGTGTGGATGTTGCCTAAGTTTTGAGGATGTGATTATGAGTATGGACTATCATGCATCTTCCTATAACAGGTTTGTAGCATTCAAAGCTTACATTTAACATTTAGCTTTTTCTAAAATATCTGAAATTGACTGGTTGCTCTGATTTTGAAGGTAAAATTAAGTTTAAAAATATAACCGGCATTAGCAAGTTTGTACCAAAAAGCCTCAGCAGGTGTGGAGCTCCGTAGATCTTCGACATGGATGTATCTGGATGGTTTGCTAGGATCTCTGCATACTGCGGCCTCTCAAACTTGTAGAGGAGCTGCGTGCCCAACATGACATTGAAGTACTCGCGGATTCCAGCAACCACCTCATTTACGGCAAATTCCCTGAATAAAGATCAAGTATCGCTTTAGAAACTCTCTCTACATCTTATTTGTGAATTTCTACAGCAGGGATGATTTGCACAACAAATGAATAATTTGTACAAAGGTGATTTCAACTAACTGGGTAAGAATTTTTTTTTTTTTTTTTTTTACATATGGCATACAAACATACTTGTTATCAGAGTTTCCTCTTGATTTCTTGTAAGTTGCATAGTCCTCAAGGACATCATCTACATTCTTTTTTGCAGGCAAGTGAAAAAGCTAAACAAAAAAAGAAAGAAATATTTTCACAATGCACATTAAGGCGTGTTCATACCATGTTGGAATTAGCATAATTACAAGATTCCAAACTGTAAAAGGTTAATCTCTTGATAGAACTCATAATTATAACCTGTAAACTCTGAAACTACTTTTGTAATATATCTGTTATGTCAATAATGCATAAAACTAATGACTAATGTCGATGTCTGAATAATGCATGCATCTGAAAAAATAAACAACGGATCAAAATGTGACAAGCACATAGTTAAATACATCTAATTACACTAATTACACCATGGTGTGAACACAGCATAATAATTAAAAAGTCAAAATGTGATTGTATGACAAGTTTACGCAGATATACAGGAAATTTTCTGCAAATGTGCAACTGGAAATAATTGTTCATCATATAATTGTCTAGTTGCTGCTTTAGACACCATTCTGTAATGTATTATGTAATAAAGCTGAATAAAGCATGGGAGGATGTTTGTTGTTACCTGCTTCTGTCTAGTGATCAGGTCCCAGTCATCTACCAGCCATGGTTTTAACTCTTCGGGAATTTTTACTTTCACTTCAACTCTGTTAATAAAAGTCTCCTCCTGCATACAAAACCAGTTAAGGAGTCAAAACCAGTCTCACTTTTAACTTCTGTTAAAACACCAACTCAGGAGAGACTCTGAATAATTTAAACAGGCTTTGAACTGACATACACTCTCCACAGTTGGGTCAACACGTGCCCTCTTCTTGCGTGGGGGGTGAGGCATGTCCCCAGTGCTAGTGCCCTCTCCAGCCCCTGGCGCTGAGAAGCAAACAAGACGAGAGATTGTTATCGGTTAATAATCAATGACTTCAAACCAGATAATGTATGAATTTTATTGCATCTGCAACTACTTAAACATTTTGACAAATACAACTTGGAGAACAACATGACAGATGTGTAAACTAACTGTAAAACTTTAACTTTTGTTATTTAAACACATCTATACTCAGAAGGTTCAATCAAACTGCTTTGGCAGGTCAAAATACATCAGGATTTGCATAGGGAATAGGAACTTACTCTTTTGCTTGTTCTTCTTTGTTTTTCTAGAGTAATGAATAGAAAGCCAGCGGTTAAATATGCGCCAGTAAACATGAGTTTGCAGTTTTGACAGTTCATTTTAAAAAAAATCTAGAAGCGAGAAGCAGAGTTCATTTGAGGGCACTTCAAACAGTTAAAGCTGACAAAGTAACACTCACACATCTACATTTTTTTGCTGCACAGCAGCGATTTTCTTGCTCGGTGCGACACCCCTCATCCTTCCCTCAACATAATGGTCTCTGAAAAACAATATTTTGCATTAAAACTTTTCTCATAAAAGATAAACATGCATCACAGATGGCATAAACCATTTCTTGATCCACTAGAATAACAAAAAAACAATAGGGACATAGAAGCGCTGTGTGAATTTAACTGATTTCTTTGAAAGATCTGTTTAGTGTCACTTGTTGTTTCTAAACTTTATTACTCACTGATTTGCCTTCTGAAGCTCTTTCTGTTTCTGCAGGTTACTGTCCACATATTTGAGCACACGGCTTTCAGGAACCCATTCGTCCCAGCTAGAAAAAAACACATTTTACACACATTCTTAGAATAAGGTGACCAAATCACATGGTAACTAGCACTAACTACATTAACCATTTTAACTTGTATAACATGGGGATTTTAAATGTGTCCTAACTACCACTGAATTTTCATCCATTCAAACCAGCATCTTGAATGCACAGACTTACTTCTTATTCCATCCACTGTAATGAATAAAGTATTTCACTTGTTTGTCCTTGATATTGATTCTTACACACTGTGAGGAAAGACAACATTTGTATAAACATCCAAATCATCATTCAGAAGATGACGGTTCAAAAAAAATCCAAGATAACTGATACAATTTAACTAATGTTGAACATTAAAACACACACACACATATACACATGCATCTCAGTAAATTAGAATGTCATGGAAAAGTTGTTGTCATGGGGAAGACTGCTGATCTGACAGTTGTCCAGAAGACAATCATGGACTCCTTTCACAAGGAGTAACAAATAGAAATGTTTGTTTTTCAGAAAAGTTGAGTGGAAGGAAAAAGATGCATAATCAACTGAGAGAACCGCAGCCTTATGAGGATTGTCAAGCAAAAGCGATTCAAGAATTTGAGTGAACGTCACAAGGAATAGACTGAGGCTGGGGTCAAAGCATCAAGAGCCACCACATACAGACGTGTGAAGGAATTTGTCGTAGTTGTCATATTGCTCTTGTTAAGCCACTCCTGAACCAGAGAAAATATCAGAGGCATCTTACCTGGGCTAAGGAGAAGAAGAACTGGACTGTTGCCAGTGGTCCAAAGTCCTCTTTTCAGATGAGAGCAAGTTTTGTATTTCATTTGGAAACAAAGGTCCTAGAGTCTGGAGGAAGGGTGGAGAAGCTCATAGCCCAATTTGCTTGAAGTCCAGTGTTAAGTTTCCACAGTCTGTGAAGATTGGGGGTGCAATGTCATCTGCTGGTTTTGGTCCATTGTGTTTTTGAAAACCAAAGTCACTGCACCCAATTACCAAGAAATTTTGGAGCATTTCATGCTTCCTTCTGCTGACCAGATTTTTGAAGATGCTGTTTTCAATTTGCAGTAGGATTTGGCACCTGCCCACACTGCCAAAAGCACCAAAAGTTGGTTAAATGAACATGGTGTTGGTGTGCTTGACTGACCAGCAAACTCACCAGACCTGAACCCCAGAGAGAATCTATGGGCTATTGTCAAGAGAAAAATGCAGTTGAGCTGAAGGCCACTGACAAAGAAATCTGAGCTTCCATCCCATCTCTGAAGTACCACAAACTGATCACCTCCATGTCACGCCGAATTGAGGCAGTAATTAAAGCAAAAGCTGCCCCTACCAAATCTTGAGTACATATACAGTAAATGAACATACTTTCCAGAAGGCCAACATTTCACTTAAAATGTTAAAAATGTTAAAATGTATTCTGATTTGTGGAGATAGTGAATTAGAGGGTTTTTGTTAAATGTGAGCCAAAATCATTACAATTAAAAAAAACAAAGACTTAAACTACTGTTTGCACTGAATTTATTTAATACACAAGTTTCACAATGGGTTGAATTATGATAATAAATGAGCTTGAAATGAATCATGACATTCTAATTTATTGAGATGCACCTGGTTAAATGGCTGCTGTGCCTATTTTATTCAACTTAATGCAGAAAACAATATCAAAGGGATAAATCCTAGTCTACAAAACCACTACATCAAACACTTAGTCTACATTTACACTAAAAAAAGGATATTGCCTTTTATGTTATTGCTACCTAAAAATATCAAACAGGCTTCTGAAGGATGCAAAACGGCATGGATGATTCAGACAGATACCTTAGCTTCGTATAGCAATGGCCCATGAAAGCACAGCACTCGTTCACCTGAAATACATCAGAAACATTCATTTGTAATATCCTCCACAGGTAGGCAAATAAAGAAAGCATTTAATCATATGAAAATGTGTATAAGCACATGATCACATGTTTATAGTGTATATTTTTAGCAAATACATTCAAAACAAGTCATAAAACACAAAACAAATTTATTTAAAAATACATTAATATAAGTGTTTATTGTAATTTTCCATTTTCTGCCTGTGTATCTAAAATCGAAACATAATTTGCATTTCTATTAAATAGTTTCACATGAAGTCTTGGCTTAAAATGGTTCTGCAAGTTTTAATAAAATCCTATTTATTCAACTAAATAAGTTGTGTGTGTCTGTGTGTATATATAAAAAGGCAGCGGCTATTTGCACTAAGTGTAAACAGTGATAGAGGTTATTTATACTAAGTGTAAATAGCAATTAGATGCTATTTACACTGAGAGAAAATAGCATATTTTCTTAGCAAAAGATGACATTTACACTAAGTGCAAATAGCTATAGATTCTATTTACAATATGTTCAAATAATACGGTCTTCTCCTTTTTATACTACTTATAGCGAATAGTGGCAATTATCTGCACCTCAGTATTGTAGTACATTATAAAACAGTATGCAATAATAACTTATTGAGTGCAAATCTTAATTCAAATTAATAAATGGATGGCAAAATATTGGGATTATTATATTTCCCTCAGATTCGACCCCAGGTCAATCGCGTCACATCTGCGTCACTGGGGCTGATGACTGTTGACCGTCTTTTGTAATATTGACTAACCGAATCAACTTTAATGGGCGGAATTAATGTAAATAGCCTCTGCCAACAATAAGGACTATTTGCACTTAGTGTAAATAGACAATCCGATATAAAAATGTAACGTATACAACCAAGTCTGATTTGTAATTATTTTAGCTATTAAACTCCCCCATCAGTCAAATAAATCCTCGCTTTTCTCTGCGTTTATTATCAGCTAATTAAAAATCTTAAGACACGATAACTTGTTCAATTAATCAATTGTTGAATCGAAGCAATTAATTAATGAACTAATCATTTTAGACGGTCACTGTGCCACACCACATTCAAAAAGATTCGATTCCGAACAAAGCTTCGTTCAGTAACCGGACCTTTCTAGCGGTTGTTTGGGTTGAAGCCTGTATCGTTTCATTAGCAACATAAATAATTTAAAATAGCTCTAACACGACATTCCTAGCATGTTATGAATGGTAATATATAACCATTCCCCCCAGGACTTCAATGCAATAACGGGAGCTTCCTGTAAACCAGGCCTGCTACAAGCTAATGGGCTAACGTTACATAGACAACAGCTAATGTTTTGTTTCAGGAACACACCTCTGTGTGCATGTATAAAGACTGCTACATATAACAGAAAGCACTAGAAAGCACTAACGTGCAGTCGTGCATGCGCTTGACTGCTGCTAAACAAATCTGCACAATTCATAGAAAGCAATTAGCATTGCTCGGCTAAAACTGCTATACACATCTTGTTGTGTACACGCGCCATTGTGCGGAGGCAGCGCCCGCTTCCTTTGCGCGGCTGAATGAGAGGATACACCGAGCAACTGAGGACTCCGTAAGAGGAGACAAAGCTTTCCTATAGCGAATCTTACCTTCTTGAAATTTAGGTTTAGGGTCCTGTTTAGGCGCCATTCACAGATTAAACAATAAAAATAGCTGGAAAATCAAATCCAGGCATTGCCAGCTCCGATTTAATTCACACAGGGTGAAGGCGCCGCTCTGCGTTTCTATGACGCACTATTTTGGCGCCCCTGTCAGGTGACTCCTATAATAAACAATAGGCTTGTTCGACTTCATGCAGTTTTGCGCAAACCGATCGTCGGCTGACTTGAAGCAGTGCATGCCGGTTAGAAATTTTGTCCGACTTGATACAGCGCTGACGCCACGTGACTGTGACGTGTGCCGTCAAAGTACCACGAGAGCGATTCGAGAGTAGCCGGAGAACTCAGCCAGCGCAGCTTCTGAAGAGCGGCTGCACAGGTTCTGATGACGACACAACTGATCCACGATTGGCTGGATTCACTGATGACACCGATGACGTGCGTTTCAAGTTTATTGCGAGTCGGCTTCAGTTTCAGAAATTCTCATATGGACTTTTAAAACAGTTCAATACGTTTTTATGTCGTCTTCATCTTATAAATCATATTTATTAAATATTGTTTTACTGTATTTACTTTATTGTTAATATAAAGTTTGTGTATGTTTATTTTGCATGACTTTCTTTTTTATACAGACCTTTTACAGTATTCAGCAGCATAACCTATTCAAATGAGCATTTTTAAGAACTAAAATGTTAATCTTAAAAGCATACAATCTAATGTGGTCATAAATGTATGCTCCTATACAAATGATACATAATACATTATGTTCCTCCATTTGTTTGGTTTCTTCATATTCTTTAGTTTATTTTGCTGTGTTTATACTTCACCTGCATGTGGTTAGCAAACTGCTAACAGCTTGCTGTAACTTCAACTTAACAACTTGACAACATTCTGTTCACTTTCAAATAGTTGGTCTAAATCACAATATAAATCCAACAGAATTGTGCTTTTCTGTATATGAAAATCAGTGGTGTTATGTTTAAAATGTTAAAAAGAGCTCAGCTGGAGTGTACTGTAAATCTTGTTGCTGAAACCTTCTTAAAAAACACATACCCACCAGGGATTTTTTTTTAGGTTACTTTTATCATTTTGTATTAGCAGAAACACCCATGTCATACTGCTAAAGTATATATTCAATATGTTATCTTGTTTTGGAAGACACCCTTCCAAAACACCACTTATACACGCATCTTAAACGCGATCAAGTAAGCAAACGCCACGTGATCTGCCACGACTGACGTAATTGCAGCAAACTACGGGAGCCACAACGTGTCCGGCTTTATATCTCCGTTTGCAGCTCCTCCCAACCTGCACGCGGCTACTCTCGCCGATCGGTTGCATCCAGCCGCAGCCGATGTCGAACACACCTAAAATTTAACCGGCAGACTTATTGAAGCGTCACAAAATGTGTGCACTGCATAAGGATTATCGTTTAGAGCATTATTAAATTTGAAGTATTATGTATTCACATTTGTCTGATAGTTATTTGTGTGTTGAGTCAAATCTGTTACAGCTTTACACGTGCAGTGTAAAATATAAATGTTCACAGTTGTGAATGTTTTTTTATTTTATTGTAGGCTATATGTTTTTTTAATATTTGCTTATATTTTCATTATATATATATATATATATATATATATATATATATATATATATATATATATATATATATATATATATATATTATGATTTTCTTTAGTGTCTGAATGTGGTGCAATGAATTTTAGTTATTACTTAAACAGTTCAAGTTTAATTAACTATTAAAATATATCTTTGAATTTAGTTAAGAGGTCCACAGTTCATAAATATGCTTCATTTTATCTGATGTTCTTTCAACAAAATAATCTTATATAGTTTTATAATTATAAGACATTAGGAATTCATTTAAATGTTCAGTAGTTTTGTATGGAAACTTAAACCTTAAATGAAAAGTTGCAAAAAAAGGTTGTTGTTTTTTCCAGTCCATCCTCTTTAAAATTATTTGCTATTTCCTCCTTAGGAAACTCTTGTCCAGTTACACAGAGTTGTTAAATGGGTTTGAGGGGTAAGGAATTCTTGTGATGTTCATGGTACTGCCTTTCTGTCAGCAGATGTGCAGTTCTCTCATCTCATACAGCAGGTAAAATAAGTACCATCACCATAAGTAACGTCACCATTTTTCTCATTAAATATATTTCTAAAGGTGCTGTTGACACAAAATATTTACCAGATGTTGGTAACAACTCAAGTAATCCATATGTACAAAGAAAACAAAACAAAAAAGTCCAGAAATTAAGTTCTGTGTAATAAAATGGAATGACTCAGGGGGAAATTATTGAATACGCTTACTGAAATGTGTTTAATACTTCATACAAAAGCCTTGGTTGTTAATGACAACTTCAAATTTTGCCAGTGCTACACCATGATGTGTTTGGGGGGATGTGCAGGGCCATTTGACCTCCAAACATGGTGTGTATTTTGTCATCCAAAGAGTACAATTTATGTCTCATCTGACCAGACAATATTCTCCCAGTATTTCACATGCTTGTCTAAATGTTGCGCAGCAAACTTTAAACAAACTTCAACATGATTTTTTTTTCATACAGGCCAGGGCGATTCAGTGCATCACTTAATGTAGTTATTATTTTCTTTGAATCAGTTGTACATGCTAATGACAGATCTTTCTGAAGCCCTCCACAAGTGATCCTTGGCTCTTAGGCAACTCTTCTGATAATTATTTTCACTCCTCTGTCAGAAATCTTGCGAGGAGTACCTGGTCATTGCCTGTTTATGGTGAAATAATGTTTTTTGTCCACTTGGGGATTATGTCCCCAATGGTGCCCAATGGAACATTCTGCAACAAGTATAGAAAACCTTCTGTAACCAATGCCATCAGTATGTTTTGCCACAAAAGGTTGCAAAGTTCTTGAGAGATCTCTTTGCTTTTACTCATCCTGAAATGTTTCCTGTGTGATGCGTTGGGAATGAGACACCTTTTTATAGGCCTTCAGTTGAGACTGAACCAATACTAATTCCCACTGACTAGGGGCAGGATCGCTTTCTAATTACTGATAGATTTCAACTGGTGTCTTGGCTTTCCATGCCTTTTTACACCTCCCTTTCTTCATATGTTCAATATTTTTTTTTCCTGGGTCATTCTACTTTATTACACAGAACATAATTTCTGAACTTATTTGTTTTGTTTTCTTTGTATGTATGGATACTTGGGTTGTTACTGACATCTGATGAAAATTTCATGAAGAAATATATTTACTGAGAAAAATGGTGATGTGTTCAATACTTATTTTACCCTCTGTATGTAGCATGTGAAAATATGGTCAAAAGTGGACTACATCAGTGATTTATTCATATTATGTCAACTTTATTGGGGATATGATTCTGTTTTACAATATTTTTGAGAAGACAGCGTGTTGTTGTTTTAATAGTAATTTTCAAACATGCATACATTTGTTTCATTTTTACAAATGACAGAAATACCTATAATGACCCATATATTTCTATATAATTTTCAGCTTAATCGTTCATTTGTTCTTTAATATTATTCAATAAATTAAATCCCTCTAAATAATTATTGATGCAACTAAATGTAGGCTAATGCATTGTTCATAGCTATCATAATAATAATACATCGTTTTATAATACATTGTGACAAAAAAAGAAAAACATATATACATATTTTATATACATATATAATATATACATATTTTGCATATACATTATTATTTTCTCATTTTAATTTCGTTACACTGCTTCATGCATGCCTTGCAGATTTCTGAAAAGACCTCTTTAATAACCAAGGTGCAATATTTGACAAACAGTTTTTCAGTTTCTTTCTCAAAGCCCTTCTCGTAAGACAATATATAAACGGATTTAAGCAACTATTAGTATGAGCTAAACAAACAGTCACGGGGAATACATAAGTATGGACAATATAATACGCCTCATCCCAGTGAATCACGTTCAACTTTACCAAAACACCCCAAAATGTAATTGCGTGGTTCGGCATCCAGCAAAGAAAGAAGGAAAGAACCACAATTGTGATGGATTTGGTGACATGAATCCTGCGCTTTGAATGACTGCTATTCAGATTTCGCTTTCTCACAAATCTCAGAAGCAGCAAATAGGACACGGAAAGGATCAACATGGGCAAAACAAAAGCAACCAATATTTTCTGCAAATGATAAAAAGCAAGCCAATAATGTCCGGCGGGAAACTTCAGCAAGCAGAGCTTCTCTCCAGCCACGTCGGTCACAGTGGAGAAAACTGACGTTGGCGCGGTGGCGACGGTTGCAAACACCCACAAAAATGCGCAAACCGATTTGACAGAGAATGATGTTTGGGGACGGACCCTGTTCTTGGTGGCTGAAGCCACGGAGCAGTATCGAGTGATGCTCATAGCAGTGAGGAAGAAGACGCTGGCGTACATATTCATCACAGTGACCGACAGTATGATCTTGCACATGGCGTCTCCAAACGGCCAGCTGAAATCCAGAGCGGTATCCACCGCCCAAAACGGCAACGTCAGGACGAACTGGAGGTCTGTGACGGCTAAATTAATGATGAACACATTAATGGTGGTGCTCTGTCTGCAGTGTTTCACTCTCATGATGAAAAGGACGAGCGAATTCCCAACTAAGCCTATTGCGCACACGAGAATGTACACCACTGAGATCAGGATTCTTAGGACCGGGCTCCTGTCCGCGGTCACGTCTATGTCCTCCAGATTTCCAAATGTGACATGACCCTGAGGGGTTCGGTTAAACACCCTGCTGCTGCTGTTAAACGGGTCACTCATGGTTAAGCATCCAATAGCGCGGTCCAGCTGCGCTCAGCCAGCTTTCAGCTGTTGAAGTGGTTTTCTCAGAGGTTTGCCCACCAGCCGTGCGCTGCTACTAATATCTACACAGATACACGTGTTGTGGTATTACCCGCCCTTGCAGGGCAAAGATTGGTTGGAGAATTTTGACGTATGTCAGGTGGTGGGAATTTTGGGGGTTTAAATCCTTGGGAATGTGGGAGGCAGGGGATACGTTTTTTTTTTAATGTGCATAAGTGCTCTGACTGTATCTGCGTTCCAAAACATTTTACTGATCTCTAAAATTCTATTACAAGTTTGGGCGCGAATTCCTCCTGGCGTTCTAAACTCAGGCCCTCGAGGTCCACTTTCCTGCAGTTTAGCTCCAGCTCTAATCAAACACACCTGAACAAGCTCATCACTAGAGTTTGACCAAGGTTGGAGCTAAACTCTGCAGGAAATTTAACCTCGAGGGCCAGAGTTGAGAACCACTGCTTTAGAGTGTGTATATTTATATATTTCTATATATTTCATAAAGAAATGTATAAATATAAATTTAATTATTATTAATAATTATACAATATTATATTAATATCATATTAATACACAATATATTACTATAGCATAAAAAGTGTTTGTGCTTTCTATAGATGTACCATTTTGTGCATTTATTTGTGATGAACAATTTCTCATAATTAATAAAGCTGCTAGCAACAATTAATGAGCCAAGCAGTGGATAAACAAGGCAGCAAGCATCAGACCAACTGTAGCAATGAGTTATTGAAGCAATTTTAAGATGATTTTAATCAAAATGGCTAAAAAATCATAAAAACAACTACTAGTAATGTGATTTAATGGCTTACCACTTTTGACCAATTGACTGTTATCAAATCAATGTGGTGTGCTCTGTGTGAAGGGTAAATGGCACACATAACGCCAAAGCGTTGCAGAAATACAGCCTCAAACGTAGTCTGGCATAATGCCTCCAATTCGTAGCAATGCTATACAAAAACGATTTTGTCTATCAACATGAAATCCATAACTTTTTGTCAGCATAGTCTGAATACGATCTGACTCAATTTCAGTGAAAATCAGTCAAACAGTCTAGGAGGAGTTAAAAAAAAAGCAGGTTTTGAACAAAAATTTGAATAGAGGACATGAAGGTAGGACGACCATGATATAATTGGTATCTAATGTTGTCGTCATAAGATGTTTTGAGACCAGTTTTATTACAATAGGCGAATGCAATCAAAGTTATTAGAATTTTGGGAAATCTCATTATTAACGGTAAATTAACGGTTTATCACTTTTGACCAATAAGTGGCACTGTAACCAAATTGATGTGGTGTCATGGACACTGCTGGCCACATGGGTGCCCTAAGCAGAATTGTAATGTTGTCCCCAGTCTTTCAAATATTATGAAAAAAACACCTACTACAGGAGAAAATATTTATTTGATATCCTGCTGATGAAATTTGCCCACTTAATAAAAAATGCAGGGTCTGTAATTTTTATGGTAGGTATATGTATATTTTGGATAGAGACAGAATACCTACCAACAATACCAGACTTAGTACTTGTAGTGTAGTGACAGCCAAATATGGTTACCCATACTCAGAATTTGTGCTCTGCATTTATCGCATCCAAAGTGCACACACACAGAGCAGTGAACACACACACACACTGTGAACACACACCCAGAGCAGTGGGCAGCCATTTATGCTGTGGCGCCCGGGGAGCAGTCGGGGAGCAGTTGGGGGTTCGATGCCTTGCTCAGGGGCACCCAAGTCATGGTATTGAAGGTGGAGAGAGAACTGTACATGCACTCCCCCCACCCACAATTCCTGTCGGCCCGAGACTTGAACTCGCAACCCTTCGATTGCGAGTCCGACTCTCTAACCATTAGGCCACGACTTCCCCTTTGTGCAGAAACCCATGTTGGCAAGCACAGAGTTAAGATGTTTTTTGTAGTTGGTCACCAGGTTTGCACACGTCTCAGGAGGGATTTTGATCCACTGCTCTTTACAGATCCTCTCTAAATCCTTAAGGTTTCTTGGCTGTCGTTTGGCAACTCGAAGTTCCAGCTCCTTATAGGATTGAGGTCTGGAGACTGGCGAGGTCACTCCATGACCTTAATGTGCTTCTTCTTGAGCCACTCCTTTGTTGACTTTGAGGTATGTTCCTGGGTCATTGTCACGCTGTATGACCCATCCATGTCCCATCTTGGGTGTTCTGACTGAGGGAAGGTGGTACTCGTCCTAGATTTTAAAGTACATGGCCCCATCCATTTGCCCCTTCAAAGCGGTGAAGTCATTAGCAGAAAAAGAGCTCCAAAGCATAATGTTTCCACCTCCGTCCTTGACTGTAGGGATGGTCAAGGCATGTTCTTGGTGTCATAGTTAGCATTTCTCTCCCTCTCTCCCATCTGACCACAGCACTTTCTCCCAAGCCTTCTCTGAATCATTATATGTTCTTTGGCAAACTTTAAACGGGCCTGTACATGTGCCTTCTTGAGCAGGAGTCCCTTGTGGGCACTGCAGGATTTCAGTCCATTGCGACGTAGTGTGTTACCAATGTTTTGCTTGGTGACTGTGGTCCCACCTGCCTTAAGATCATTAACAAGCTCCTCCCGTGTAGTTCCGGGCTGATCCCTCACCTTTCTCATGATCATCCTTACACCACGAGGCGATATCTTGCACAGAGCTCCAGACCGAGGCAGATTGATGGTTGTTTTGTATTTCTTCCATATCCGAATAATTGTGCCAAAAGCTGTCTCCTTCTCACCAAGCTTCTTGCTGATGTTCTTTTAGCCCATTCAAGCCTTGTGCAAATCTAACATCTCTGACATCCTTTGACAGCTCTTTGGTCTTGTCCATGGTGGTGAGAAAGGATTGGAATGACAGATACAGATTGTGTGGATAGATGTCACCTAACGAGCTGACATTCGGAGTAACTTCTTAAAGTGAGAGGACTAATCTGTGTTCCACATGGGCACATAACCAATCTGTGGAAGGCAGAATT
The DNA here is from genome assembly GCF_023724105.1 of Carassius gibelio. Classification (NCBI taxonomy): domain Eukaryota; kingdom Metazoa; phylum Chordata; class Actinopteri; order Cypriniformes; family Cyprinidae; genus Carassius; species Carassius gibelio. The sequence goes on along the minus strand of NC_068413.1, from coordinate 9,472,767 downwards.
ATTAAAAGGGAGAGAATAAAGTCGGATCCACTTTATATTAAGTGGCCTTAACTACTATGTACTTACATTTTAATTAATACTTTAGTACAATGTATTTATTGTGTACATACATGTTTTTACATTGTACGCATATTTAAAAAAACTACATGTAATAACATCTGTATTTAATTTCTGTAATTACATTTATAATTACACTTTTGACCCATACTTTACACCTTAACCCACCCTTAAACTTACCCATACCTCCAACCCTCTCCCTAACCTTACCCCATCCCACCTCAATAGCAGCAAAAGTGTTTTACAATACAATATGAACACAGTAAGTACATTGTACTTATTTTTTTATGTAAGTACATAGTAGTTAAGGCCACCTAATATAAAGTGGGACCATGAAGTCATAGTCAAAGTTAGGACGATCATGTCAAAACATCCACGGCACAAGCCTTACCATCGATTGAAACATGAATTAATGTTAATAAACGTGATTAAGATCAACACCCAAAAAAGCTTCACAGGATTATGAACGTATTTAAAGCGCCTTGAAACACGCAGCATTATTCTGTGTGGTGACGTAGTTTCAACTGCAACATGAAGAGAGGGCGGGACCTCTAGCAGCCCCGCTCCCTTTTTAAAATAGCCAATGGTGTTTTGTTTATATCTGCTCGGAGCTTGGTAAAGCCTAACCCTTTTGACAGCCACAGTCTAATAGATCACCCTCTAGATTCAATGTCAAAGTCTTAGTAAAAAAAAAATAGTGGTCATAATCATGCTAAGGCTGTGCAGTTTTTAGTAGTAACGTTTTTAATATATGCCGACTCGCGCATATGCGGATTTCCGGAACGCAACGGCTCTGTATAAACAATATAAACAAAGATTTACAGATATACAGCCTCAGGCAATTTGGCATAATTCTAGCAAAAATTTTTGATGTGTTACACAATAACTGTTTTGTATATCAACACGAAATCCTTATTTTTTTCCAGCATGATCTGAAGATTATCTGAGTCAATTTTGGTGAAAATTGGACCAACGGTCTAGGAGGAGTTTGAAAAAAAATTCAAAATTTCAAAAAAAAAAAAAAAATAATAGCGGACAGGAAGTTTGGCTGACTATGGCAAAATTGGTATCTGTGTTCTCAGCATGATCCAAAGAATATATTAAGACCAGTCTCACTACATTAGGCTAATTTATTTAAACATTTTTATTCAAACCATTCAGATCATATTTACACGTTTGCACAGCTTGTCAGTGAACATCGGCTCTGTGTGTAGTGAATGCTGCTCCATGTGAAACCACGCAGGTGATGGAGATTTACCGCTGATTACACAACCGGCTTTACTTATAAGATGCGCATTAAATATCACACGCAATTTATTGTGCAGCCCTATTCAGAAGTTATTAGCAAAAATAGCAATTTTTCATATCTCATAACCACTAGGTGGCACTGCACTGAAACAGTGCAGAATAGCCTCAGGTCATTGTTATTATAACACACACCAAGTTTGGTCTCAATATGCTAAACCTTTTTTGGAGATATAGTCTAAAATCCATTTGTGCATGCTCTTTGTTAAATTCATGCATGTGTTATTTAAGAACTGTTTGACAGATCAACTTCAATTCCATAACTTTTTGCCAGCATGATCTTTAGCTGATCTGAGCAAAATTTGGTGAAATTCAGACAAACCATCTAGAACGGGTTTAAAAAATGATTTTTTTCCGAACTATTAAAAAATTGCATGAGCCAAGAGTTTAGAAGTTTTTTTTTTCTTCTAGCCCTTAATGTTGAAAAGTTATTAGCATAAATGAGTGAAAGTTTGCACAACTGGTGGTCCTAAAGAGTTTGAGTTAGAGACACTAAATTTGCTAATAATGGTTAATGAGACTGTACTCTATCAGTGTGCCAAATTGCATAACTCTCCTGCCATAGACTCAAGTGAAAGGGGGCAGTGGCAATGAACTTTGGTGCTTGGCCCCAAAATATTAAATGAATCAAGAGCATCTACCGATTTAAATAATACCATCGTATTATTTTATTCCATTTTATTTTTTTAAAACACAATTTTTAATTTCTATGGTAGTGATTTAGAGCCTGCAATGTATTTCTAACAGTTTAAAATAATATTTCATAACTCACCCAATGAGCACCTGAGAAATAACCTTTTTTTCCTGTTAGAGCTGATTTCATTACACCCTGAAAAAAGCACAAAAAGTAACCTTCTATCTGCAACCAGAGGTCAAACAAGAAGACCAAAATACAGATAAGACAGAAATAGAAAAGATTTTAATGTATTTGTTTTATTACAGCTAAACCGCTCTCTACATAAACAAGTAACATTCATTAAGAAACAATGTATCCCAATTCAAATAATAAATAATTAATATAATATTTTGTACAAACTGGTATTGGTTTCCTGTACATAATGATTTCTCTCATAGCGTACCATACAGTAAGAGAAGAACTTAAGGCAGAGAGTTCATACTTGCCAGTTACTGGTACAGCTATAACAGACTGACTGTCTAGTGGTATACTTCAAGGATGTAGCGGATCAGTGGGCACATGAAATGTATGATTTCAGTGCAATGTTGAAGGGGCGATTTGTGTAGAATGATGGCGGTCTCAAATTTGTGTGCTATCAGGTAACTCAGTGCAAAGGTAAAAATACATAAATTAAATAAGCATGGGTTGATCAATCCAATTGTTAATTTGCAACACTGGAGACAAAAATCACTTATTTAGAAAGGTTAGTGGAATCTTTTGTGTACTGGCTGTCATCAAGAGAATAAAAGTGTGCTAACGTTCATCCAGGCCTAACATTAGCTGTTCCACATCCTTTTTTTTTTTAATGCATGAGAATCAATGACAAACTGCGGTCACGTTACAATGCAGCCAGAGGATATGCACACACGCAGCTATCCTGTTTAATTTCAACCAAAGTTGAATGTGACACAGCAAGTATGATTGTGGAATTAGTGCCTCAGATGTCTCATATAGTACAAATATGAGAGAAAGAGAGACACAGACACATAATTAGCTACTTGTACAATGCAAAGCAAGTGTTAAGAGCTCTTAAAATAAATGCATGAAAGTAATGCGTGATCAAACAAATAGTAAAAATATAATATATAGATTAAATAAATATTACATTTTAAACAGACGAAAAAAGACAGCACAGATTATGTTGCAATAAGGTCACCTTCCAAGCACGCTTTGAAAATCTATAAATTGTAGCCCACTTAATGCCCAAACCACACAGACCTCGAGAAAATGACATTTTATACACGGCGTTCTCGACATTTAAAATGGAACAACGACATTCACTGGAGGAGACACCAAATGGAAATGGCAAGTGAGTTTACCCATTTTTACACAAAGCTGTTAACTGGTGATCGATAGCTGGAATATTGGGACCAAATTTGGATCGTAAGGTCTGCTGGCGAGGGATATTACACTTCTGCAAGGTTCCCGTTTTGAGGAAATGATTAACATCTGCACTACGGCTAATGCAACATCGTTCTGTCATATCTGCAACAAACTAAATGAGGTATGCTATAGCGTCTGATACCCTCAGCGCTGTTTTTGCGAACCACACCTCATCTTTTGAGGTTTAGTTCAGACAAACATCATCAAAAAAAAAAGTACAAGAGTTTACCTCAGGTACTAACCAGCAAATCTGGGCACTGAAACCAAACTCCACTTCTTTCATACTTAATGTGGTGATGGATGAGAAAGAATGTGCAACTGGAATAAGACGTGACCTCTGTCCACTCTTCAAGCATGTCATGACTAGATTCTGTATTGGCATAAGGGAATGCTTCTGTACAGCACACATCCTACATAACTTAAGCAATAATAAATTACCTGCACAGGATAATGGCATTAAATAACTTGATGTTCCCCCTCGCTGATCAAACAATGGCTGAGGGAAAGAGTCTTCGAAAATAAAATGATAACGATGACTGCCATTCTATTACTTTGACTGAAATTATTTGAAGTGAAATAAAATAGCAAAAAAGTATAAAAGGTACAGAATAAGAGAATCAAGGAACAACACACACAGAGCAGTGAAAAACATCTTCAGTATCCATGGAGAAAATACCAACTGAAGTCACTCACTGAGTAGGCAGCGTCCTATTGTTTATATACAAAAGTAAAACTGAAAATAGATTTTTCTTCTCTGTACACAGTAATTTTATTCTTCTCTTTACAAAAGTCTTTGTTCTCTTTTTTTCCTTCTTCCCACCTTCCATCCTATTCACATCTAAATCTGATCACGAGTGCACAAAACTCCTTCTGCGTCCTCCTGTTGTTTGTGATAAAGGCTTGTCTTTTTGCGGGACCCCCGGCAGGGTCAGTCCAGTGAAATAACGTCGGGGATGGAGCCGTATATTACGGATGCGGCAGTATCGGAGCGCGAGCGGGACACACTGCTGTGTGGGTGGCTGTCTCTCAGACTGCTGGAGGACACCAGACTGCTGCTGCTTCCGCTGCTGCTGCCCCCGCTGCCATTGGCTGGCACTAGAGAGCTGCTCGCCGCTGACCCCGACTGCTCCAGGAAGAGCTGAGAGGAACCGTAGGGCATGAAGCGGTTCAGCAGCAGCTCGTGGTCTTCTGACGCTGATGCAGAGGCAGAGGCTGCGGCGGCAGCGGCCATGACCATGTTATAATGCTGCAGAGAAGTAGAGATGAACAGCTTAAGGCTATGCTGATGTTTAATTAAAACTGTTAGATATTGGCACTAGTGCATCTAATCCATCTAGACCAGATTTAGTTAAACATAGAGGTTTGTTTGAGCACAATGCTGCCCTCTAGCTGCTGTATCGGAGAGTGAACCTACCTGGTGATTGTCCCCTTGTAAAAATGAGAAGAAATTCAGATCTGTAGAGCAAGAAAGAAGTTGTTTGGCATGAATTTGCTTAATATATTTATGAAATATTTGTAATTGCAACAAATCCTAGACTGAATATACAAAGATTACATGTTTAAATTATGCAAAGCAAATAATGGATTACAATCAGTGATGACTACACTATCCTTCAAAAGTTTGGGGTTAGTCTTTTTTTTTTTTTTTTTAAGAAATACACCCCTTTATTTAGCAAGAATTCATTAAATTTCTCAAACGTGGAAGTTAAGCCTTTCAAAAAGATTTCCATTTCAAATACATGCTGTTCTTCTGAACTTTCCATTAAAAAAAATCCTAAAGAATCCTAAAAAAAAGGGTTTCACAGGTTTCATAGTAATATTTTGCAGCACAACTGTTTTCAACACAGACAATAAGAAATGTTTCTTGAGCACCGAATCAGCCAATTAAAATGATTTCTTCCATCACAGAAATATATTCCATCTAAAAGTATGTTAAAATAGTAATACTATTTCAAAATACAGTTTTTACTGTTTTTGTGATTTTAAAAAGCAGCCTTGGAAGCATGAAAGAAATGTCAAATTCTTTCAAAATGTTACAATCCCCAAACTCTTGAACTGTAATGACAACGCAAGCACATGAGCACGAACTCTACATAAAATATTCTATTATTGAAATGACTCCAGTACCTGAGAGGTCATTGGGTGTGTGGTAATAGTGACGGTAGTCCTGGAGGAGAGGAGGAGGGGGAGGGATGTAGTTTGTCTCCATTGCTGGCATGCTGGGAGCTCGGGCCAGTGGAGACGTCTGATGATGCAGATTTAACACTCTGCAGCAAAATATAACAATTAGGAAAACTAGTCAGATATTAAAATCATATTTTAAGTAACAAATACAATGGCTCAAAATATCATCAAAACAATTTGAAAACGCACTTGAACGTGAATTTATTCCACAAAATATAAATCAACAGGTATTTATAATAAACCATTCACAAATATACTTTTTAAAACATCTTTCAACACCATTTGTAGGGTTTAAATGTTAAGACAATAGATATACTGTTCAAAATAAAGGGAAAGTAAATTCTCACCCTTTGTTGACAGGCGGGGAGGTTGGTGATAGAGATGGACAGGCTCTTTTAGGTGGAGGCTCGTCATTATCTTCCTCGTCGGAGGAGCTGTCCAGCGTCAGGTCAATCACCTCCACTTTCTTACTGCTACTGTTGCTGCTGTGGGACGAACTGTTCCTGTGGTCTGACATTACTGACCTACAAGAGTCTTCAAAAGAGAAGCATAAAAAAACTGAAGCACTATGAACTTACTAGTTTTAAAACTGTACCATGCAAATTAGGGGTGTAACGATAAACGTATTCATATTGAACGTTCGGTACGAGGCTTTCGATTCATTGGAATAGACCTATTACATTTGAAAATAAAATAAAAGAGCTTAAAGCGTGTGGAATATAATGTTTTCAGTGCCACTGCACTCAACAAGGCAGGCCAAATGACGTAAAGGGCAACATGCTTTATGCCCAGTGGTATAATGTTACGACAGGCACGCAGGAAATGCACTGCGAAAGGCACAGCAATAACCTTCTCTTGCTGGGTTGCATCGAAAGACGATGATCTTGCCAGAGATATAGTCAAAAACATCAAATGTTGGCAATATTAAAATATTTGCGACTTCCAATTAACGTAGGCCTGTTACATTCTTATTTTTTTATTAGGCCTATTATGCAGTTACTTTTATTATTAAATAAAAATTACAATTAAATTGCCCCGCAATAATTATCATATAAATGATGTGCTGGGAGGAGGAAAAAAGATTAGGTTATTTACTCCTCAATTAAAATGTAAAAGAAAAAAAGCAAGTATTTTAAAACAGGTCTATTATACAGTGAATTACAATTAAAAGATTAACACCAATAATCAAAACTCATCAATAAAAATCAATGAAATAAAAAGCTTTTATTTTAAGAACCGACTTTCAAAAACAACCAGTTTAACACCAAATATGTTTCCTCTCATTTTTTCCCACCATTTAATATTAGAAATATTATGGGAATAAATGGAAATAGTTAGCTATATAGCATTATCAGCACATGTTGAAGTAGATCTCTGAGAGAATATGCAGCATCAGATGCTGAAAGCTCCATCATTACTCCAGCAGTAAGTTTCTGTATAGTGCATTACATGAGATTAAGCACTCACTGGCATAACTCTCTGTGTGTGTGTTATATATATCCATTGGCTCTCATTCATCGTTTAAAACAGAAATATTCCCAACATTGTAACGTAACCAATATACCCCGTAACGAGCCGGACTGTGACTCCACAGTCATATTAATCTGAACCGTGAATTTTGTGAACTATTACACCCCTATTCTAATTTTTTTACTAAAGGACTGAAACACAACTGTCTATTGTCTCCATAACTCCTAAGAAGTATAACAGTCTTTGCTGTAATACCTTCAATGCCATTTGACGAGGCTGACACTTCCTGTACCACCTTCTTGGATCTCATAGGAGCCCAACTACCATCTTCTTTAAACTGGATCTCATCACAGTCCACACAACTGCTCAGGATCTCCATGAACAACCTATTCAGAAACAAACATAGCTTAAAAAAAAAAAAAAAAACACCTTTCCCAAGAATTCCCAATTTACAGGCATAAAGTAACATCTAAAAGATTTTGTTTTTAAGAAAATAATACTTTTTTCCAGTAAAGATGCATTCAATTTTGATCTGAAATTGAATTTAACTAAGTTTAAAATAAGAAAATAAAGATGTTTATAATGTTTTACTATATATATATAAAAAAGGGAATAACACAGGAAATAACTGGTACTTCAAAAGAAAAGAAAAAAAAAAAAAAGAATTACAGAAGTGATTGCAGATTTAAGGTGGCTCACAATCACAGGTATAAATGGTGAGAGCAGCACTGACCCGTCAATAATTAGGTGCTCATATGGGGCTTTCTTGTCGCACACCGGACACACCCAGGTGGGTTTCTTCTCATTCATGAGGATGTAGAGCGTAGCATCAAAGCACTGCAGGTGTGAACAGGTGAGCGCTCGACAGGGAATTGTCAGACGCATCTTCCCGAGCTGTTCATTTACACACAGATGGACACGTCAGCATACCTCTTATGGCCACATACTGCTCTCAAATTTTATAACTGAATGATGAATATATAATAGTATCCGCTTGTGGGTTTTTTCTACATCACTTAAAATTATTCAACTGACAAAGAACACATTATGGGAAGTCAGATAGTCAGGGCTCAGTGGCCTTGGTGAAATCATTTTTCTGACAAAATGATTAATGCAACTGAATCGGAAGGAACATAAATAGGTTTAACAGAACACTTTGAAGAGAATAAAATCTTTATTGAGGGTCAATTACACACCGGACAGAGCAAGGAGACTCGCAGGCTGGTGGTGGCAATCTCACTGTCAGGGTCGGCCGTGAGCTTTTCTTTGACTGAAGAGAAAGCACAAAACATTGAATCAGTCACATCACTTGATTCACAACACTGAATACCTCTCATCAAATTCACACTGCTAACAGGTAGCTCAAGTAAGCTCTAGAACTTTACAGGATATTGGAAAACCATTTGATTTTGATAATCACTATCGCTTAATTAAACAAAATAGTGAACATTTTTCAAAATACTTGAAGTGGAAGACATTCAGCTATATAGAGGCTCAATCCAACTGTGATAAGTCTAAAGTTAACTTACTGAGAGCTCTTGAGTGGTCTGGGTTTCTAATGCCTTTTGACCGTAGTCTCTGTAGCAAAACTGAGGAGGACTGCTGTCGGACCAGGTACACTGCCATGGAGTAACTCTGTATGGACAACATAGTTTTTAAAACACATTCTGAAGATGGAAATAGATTTCAAACAGATTTATGGTTATTACCCTTCCGATTTCCGATGTCCATGACACAACAATGGTGTTGGGAACTGTTGTAGACAACCTAACCAGGGAGGTAATGTTGATGGGTCTGCTCGGCCGCTTTGGCTCCACTCCATTTTTGGTTGGGGGAAGATATCCCTGAGGACAACCACAAAAAGTCATTGAGTTTAGCACATAAAACAATAAACTACAGATAAATGTTTGAATCTGAAATAGGTTTTGTTATAATAGAAGTTAGAATAGAAGGGAAAAGACTGATGTTGAAAACCTTTAAAAGTCTAGTTTAAGTGCCAAACACAAATTTGAAAAATGTTTGTCATTTAATTACCCGTGAAACTGAGCAAAACGTAATGAGATATTTTCCTTACACCATAAATATGAGTATATTGTTTATCAAGGTTTCAAACAATTTGTCTGTCATTCGCAGACGGACTGAAAGATTCCTGATGATTTGTGAGCAAAAATAAAGCCAGACTCACAGGGAGGTTACAGGGTTTTCCATTCACTTTCACACAAAGGTTGGGTGGGAAATGATCTTCCTGAGGACAACTTGTCTCTGATAAGCAAAACCTGAAAAATATGTGTTGAGATTTCTTTAGGAATGTGTGGGAAAGAATTCCGAGACTCTCTCACTAACCCAAACAAAAGAAAGCTACGAAAATGGGGGTAAGTTAGCCTCAACACAGGAAATCAGAAAATAGACAACACATTCAAATACATTATTCAACCGCACAACACTTTAAATAGCAAAGAATTTGGTATTTTATATGGTAAACACTAAGTTTTACATTATCATAAGGTCTTGTGATAACAGAAAACATTAAACAATGGGGGAAAGCAAAAAAAAAAAAAAAAAACTCTTTAAATAATTATTTTGCTGGATATTTCCAATCCAGCTGAGCATTGAGGATTTTTTGTGGGAAACTGTTGTCTTCTCATACCTTAGCTGTACTTGCACGGTGAAGTCACATTTGGTCCCAGAGATGTCCCTGTCGAGACAAGAGGGTGGGAGTAAAGGAATGTGTGATGGAGCGTAGGAGAGAAAAGCATACCAGACATTCTACAGGATCGCTCGCTTGGGCACGTTTGATTAGCACTATTGTCTGCTATGGAATATATATAAAAAGACAAGATAAACTGCTAAACAGACGTTTTAAATTCAGCAGGTTTTCAGTTCTGGCCGAAATAGCTTTTTTAGTTCAAATTTATTACAAGCTCAAAATTAGTTGGGGTATTTCAAGCACTTGAACCACATTACCTCGTCTATGTAATTTAATACACCCCCCACCCCACACACACACACACTTACATTGAACTGCTGATCTGTTGAACTTGCTGAGGCGTTAATGCAAACGCAAAACATGTTTCCTGAAACCTCTGACTGTTGTCTGAGGCTGTAAAACAAAAAGAGAGGAGACGATTGTAAAAGATGGTGAACCAATCGCTCGATTGATAAAATGACAGTGATGAGAGTTGAAGAACTCTGTGAAGGAAAGGTCAGCCAAGCTAGGGAGTCATTTTCATTGCTACAATCATAATACACTGATACAAATAATAAGGAATTCAAAGTGTTTACCATTTAAATGTGACTGCTTTATGAAAAAGCACAGTTCAGGGAGCTTACTAACTAGTCATTTATGTAGCAATTTAGAAAATATGTACTGCATACCAATGACATTTAGAGATCTGTGTGCTGCCGACTTTGTAGCAAATGTATGGAGAGGGTCTTTTCTGTTTCTTAGTCCTAAATAAATTCTTAAGTCTCGAGTGTTTACTGTAAATGAAACTGTTAGGGAGGACCAGTTTCCTTGTAATGTAAATCGTTTCTGCTGGTCCACATACTTTTGGTTATATAACATATATTTGCATTTTTCTTGACAGCATCCTTGAAAGTACTTATAGTAAAACCAATAACAAAGCATCATCTCAGTTACAGACACAAGGTTTCTGGTCCTTTTCTGTGGAACTACATTAAATGCTTGTGCAGTTTAGTTCAAAGCCAAACTCTGAAACATGGCTAAAAATAACTTGGGGCTACATAACCCAATCTTCTTAAATGAAGCACGGGTTTCAGGAGCGAGAGAGAGTGAGAGAGATAAGAGGAAGCTCTTTCCGCACCTCGTTTTGCGCTCCGCTCCACACCACACACACAGGTGGCTGAACTCAATGAAAGAGACTGAAATGAGAGGTGCGTTTTCTGCACACTGACCACTTGAGTAGTCATGTGAAGAGGAAAATCTATTCCACTTAAAGTGGAGAGAGTTTAACAGTGAGAAGCTGGTAGATGGTTAATCTGTACTCGTGAGGAAGGAGAGGACGTGAGCCAATTCTCTGGTGCGCAAAAGATCCATCAACACTGGTTGCTCTCTCAGCTCAAACACAACTCCGATTTCACCAATCATTTTCATCACATTGACCTAGAAAGAATGTTCAGTCCGAGTGGCTTCAACTCAATATGGGAGAAGGACCATTGTGTTTCCTGAAAGCAATTTGAGGTTACAGGGTTCTTTGCCTTGCATAGCAAAAAGCACTCATTATATGGCAATCTCCACATAAATTGAACTCTAGAAGAGTGCTTGTAAGAAAATTAAACTTGAAATAAGGTAACCTGCTTCCTCACTCCAAAATGAGGTAAGCATTGGTTAAGAACCTAGATTTGATTCAAACTGCACTCACTGCAATTCATTTTTGATGCCGTTTGGCATAACTGTCTAAATACATATATTCTGAGTATTTACTTTGGCATTAATTTTCTTTTAAAGAATAAAAAACAGGCTTGCACTTAAAAAAAAAAAATCCACATAATTATAATCATAAATGTCCTGAAGTGAGAACACTACAGGCTAGTTATGTGAACATCTCACAGACCAAAATCTGAAAAAGTACATAACACTTAAACCTGCTGACAAGATAACTATCAAAACAAAAAGGCATTAACACAGACTCTGTGCTTAATGACACATCCTCTTCAATGATATTGGCCTTTTATTCTTAGCAGGAGCTGGACAACTAAATATAGCACAGATGGCCCTTGTCCAATCTGATAAGCCATAAATCACTTGAAGAGCACCTTTATGTTTGTATAGGTGGGGGAGGGGAAGTCTTCATAAGAGGCCTAGATTGCCTTTAAAGAATGTACAAAAATACAGTTTTTACAAAAATGACTAGATAGGTGGGCTGTCCTAATCAGGGCTTGAAAATGAAAAAAATCTATCAAATCGGTTCACTCATAGCTGATTTCAACGTTTCCATTCCTGCGTTCATCTGCATTATTATTGTTTCAAAACTGGTGTGCCTAGAAAAAATACAGGTTAATAATGTTATTAACTTTTTTCTTTGCCTATAATAATAAAAATAATATAGCTGCAAGCAGCAATTACAGGGCCAAGCACTACAGAAGCAAGCATCAGACCAAGTGCAGAAATGAGTAATTAAAGCCATTTTAGGATGATCTTAGTCAAAACGGCTGAAAAACAATAAATACAACCTCTAGTAACATGATTTATTGGCTTATCACGTTTGAAAAAAAGGTTAACAAATCGATGTGGTATGTTCTGTCCTTTGGAGTTGACAATGGCACACACAAAGTTTGGTGTCAATATGCCAAACCATACAAAATTCGTTGCTGTAGTATTGTGAAAAACGGTTTTGTTTATCAATACAAAATCCATATCTTTTTGTCAGCATGGTCTGAAGATGATATGATTCGATTTTGGTGAAAATCGGACCAACAGCCTTGGATAAGTCCGTAAAAGTAGGTTTTAAAAGAAAATCGAAATGGTGGACAAAGTTTGGCTGACTATGGCAACATTGGTATCACTGTTCTCAGCATGACACAAAGGGATCTTTTAATACCAGTCTCATTACAATAGGCATAATTCAGAGAAAGCTATTAGCATTTTTTAGAAATTTCATTACAACTTTTGACGACAAAGTGGCACTGTCTCAAAACTTTGAGCAATTTCAGGTCATGGTCTCTATGGTACATACAATCATTCATAATGGTACACCAATGCATTCATAAAATATGGCATTTTATATCATAATCATCTATTGTAGTCAATGGCAATTTCATGTTTTGTTCAATTATAGCGCCACAGAGAGGCACAATCCCACCAAATTTTTTTATGTGTCAGAGTGTGTATATACATACGTGGGTCCAATTTGGTGAACTTTCTATTTTTGTTTTAGTATTACAGATTTTAATATATAAGAAGAGAAAAAAAAATGAATGATGGTTGACTTTGCCACTAACTATCACATTTTTGGCAATTGGGCATTAGTGTATAATGGGCACGCTTTGTTTCCGAATTTACTACGGTGGTTTTGTGTCGATCAGAGTAACGTTTTTTAGGATATTGGCAAATGTTTTTTTAAAAGCCAAAATGCAATGTTGCACAAACCATAAGGCAAAACCTGGAATGCTTGCAATTGCTGGACTCGGCAAGGATTCAGGAGTCTGCAAAGGTGAGTCCCATGAAAATAAGTTTATCACACCCAAAGTTATAATCAAGTGAATATTTGATTTTACCACTAAGTGGCGCTGGCTCGAAACTTCTCAGGCTCCTTCAGTGCATTGTGCTGATGACCCATACCAAGTTTCGTAATGATACAGCAATGCGTTCGTAAAATGTAGCAATTTACTAAAAAATAAAAAATGGCCAATGCCCAAAATGACTGACATGGGAAAACTAGGTATCATTCGACTTGGCATGGCGCACCTTGTGATTTTTGGCTAAGCAATTCAGAAGTTATAATTAAAAATATGCATTTTTCATATCTCCTGACCACTAGGTGGTACAGTGCCAAAACACTGCAGGCAGTCTCACGTCATGCTTGTTATAACACACAAATTTGGTCTCAATACACCAAACCGTTGAGGAGATACATCCTCAGGTCCATTTTTGCATGCTTTTCGTCTTTTTGCGTGTTATTCGAGTTTAACTAATCAACTTGAATTCCATAACTTTTTGCCAGCATGGTCTGAATGTGATCTGAGCCAGTTTTGGATTAGAATCAGGCAAACGGTTTAGGACGAGATCGAAAAAGTAGGTTTTTGGAACAATTAAAAATAGTGGGAAAATTAACAACAAAAAAAAAATCGATTCAGCAATATCAGTATAATACTGCAATTCGTAATTAATGTTGGTATGTCGTGCAGCCCTAAACTGAACTGTGTGAGTGTGTGTCATTGAAACACAAATTTAGCTGCAACCCTGCGACCCACCCTGTCCCACTCTGTGACCCACAAGTGGGTTGCGACCCACAGTCTGAAAACCCCTTTTCTATGACTTCAGAAAGTTTGAAAATCCCTGGTAACTTTTATTGCAACTCCTGTACAGAAATACTGCAATACAGAGTGGAACAAAACTGCTAATGTTCATTCAGGACAAAGATAATGCTTCAAACGACATGACATTGGAGACAAAATTTCTTGGAAATGGCTTTACCAAGCTGTATACTCTCTGAAAAGCTGCATTTCTAAATTCATTACCGTGGAAACACTATTCAACCTTAATAATCAAACAGTCAGCTGTTAGATATCATTCCTATTACTCACCTAAACTGGTGGGCTTGATAAGCTCATCAAGTACATCGTAGAATGGGAGCCTTTGGAGCTTGACGTCTGGATGGACTGGGTGAAGGTTGGAGGCCAGATGGGGCAGGCCCAGCTCGTGCTTCGGCCCAAGCAGTGCGACAGGTAGTAGAGACGGTGAGCCATGCCCATCAAATCCCAGCTGTGTCAGGCTGGCAGGCAGGCCTGCGGGAGCCCCTCTAGTAGTGGAGTGTATGCCAGGGAGGGAGAGGTCTGTCGGGGACACCATCTTTGTGGGGAAGCGGCGGCGGTAGAGCTCCTTGATCTTCATCTGCACGGCAGGGCTACAGCCGGCTTTCAACAAATGTAGAGCTTTGGTCAAGAGTTCGTGCTTCCTTCCATGTTTGTTGCGGCCAGCATAACCCAAGAGAACCTGAAGCTCTGAGACACGGAGGCTCATCACCATTTGCTGTTGTAAAAAAATATTAGAACAAACAGGAGTTAAATTATACAAATATATGTATATATTATTTTTTAGTATGTTACTAGGATTTACACAAGCTCCAGTCTGGATCCAGAACACCTGAGAAGAGATGATGGTGACCTCTCAGAGGACCCCAGATGATACTAACCCTGAGTCAACAAGATAACTAACAAATATTGCAAGTGTGATTGCATCATATAATAATTGCGGTTAATAGTTCATCATCTGGCTGACTACGTCTTGTATTATTTTTTCAGAAAAATCCTGTCATACGTGCACAAACTGACAGTCACCACTTATAAGCTACTACTAAATATTGTGGAAACTTAATTTTCTGTAAAGATCCTTTGTAACGATTTGTATTGTAAAAAGCACTATACAAATAAACTTGAATTGAATACTGACTAATAACTTCCACATGTTACACCTACTGAAAGATAGACATATGAAAGTTTCATTTCTACGTAATCATTAAATCATCCTAACTCGTGGTATTTTTAATGATGGTGATTTATTATGAAGTTATCCAGTCGGTTCAATAGGACCTATAATTTATATGACGTATACACAATGTAGACAATGTAGCCAAAATTAGCAACAAGTAGAGATGCATCGATAGATCAGCCAGGGATCGGAATCAGACCATTTTCCTCATGATCAGCCTGGATCAGTGACGGAGATTTACCAGCAAATATATTTAGCTTTTCATATATCCAAGTGGGCTGGGGATAATTCATGGGTTGGGTAATAAAATTCATTCTGATTATATGCGGGTGTGTAGAAGGTGGATAAAATAAATCATAAATGATGCAAATATTAACAAAACATTTTTTTCATGAGGCAGATGATTTCTTTTGTGTATGTGTATGTTTGTTCGTTCGCCTGATTGAGAAGTTTTAGTGACAGAAAACAGTGACATTCCAGATAAATGCTATTGAGCAGGCTAATATGGCCAGATAAGATATTTTGTTTTATAAATAAACGCTCATTTAAAAGCAGCCCACGATCAGCTTATGTTACCGTTATCCCTTACGACTCACACAAGGTTTTGTTCCATTCTCTATGCTGTGCCAACTCACAAAAGACTATTTTTAGCCAAGAAACATGGAGAGCTGCTTCAGAAACATGCCGCGGGTGCAGTATAAACACAAGAACTGACTAGAGCGTCTGCGATCAGCTCCGGTTCAAGTGGAGACGTAACGCACCACAGACGTGTGGAGTGAGACGCAGATCAGCTCTAACGTCACTGAAACTGCTTTTAAAAATGAACCATCCATTCATCATATCATCATGCAAAACATACATGACAAAATGCTAATTTTTTATTGTTTCTCGAACTGTCATAACTGCTCAAAATCATTTATGGCACGCATCATGTACATGGTCAGGCGTTGACGTCATCAAATTGCAATCGGTTCATGAGATAGGCCAAATAGTGTGTACCGATCGAGTCAAGAAATGTGATTATCGGCCGATACCGATCTCGGGGGGATCGAACAGAGCATTCCTAATCTTTACTGAACAAAAACATACATTGTTTTAAAAAAAGAATGTTTTTTTTTTTTTTTACTTCTATATAGTGGTGTATTTTTAATAGATTTTGTGACTACTGACAGATAGATATCTCCAAGGTGAAATCACAGAGTCATCATTTCTACTCAAACATTAGTTAACCTAACTTTTGGTAACTAGTTTCTAGGTGCCTCATTTTCAATGATGGTGATTTAATATGAGGTTATCCAGTCAGTTCATAGGACCTATGATTTATACGCTTTATACACAATGTAGACCGACTAGCACTAAATTAGCTTCAGCGAGTGTTCATTATAAACCAAAAGTCATTCATAGTCATACTGGCCATAAGGCAAGTCAGTGATGATACAATAAGTTCATTTTGCCAAATGCAAAACAAGTCAGGTTTTTGTAGGATTTTTAGGTAGTAAGTTAACATTTGCAGTGTGTTGTTGTTGTTTTTTGCAATGCAGACCTGTAATTGTGACAGCCCTCATGTACGGCGTCTGACCACATATGTAAATGTTAGCACCTACATGTGTGGGATCAAAACCACTTCTCATGTGCAGACTTTACCTCCCCTGTCGTTCTTGGATATTCTGAGAATATAAAGGGCTGTGTTGATGTTACCGGCATTTGGATTCTATTAAAATCTATGGACAAGTAGAGAGGTGAAGAGGGTGCAATAGTGGGGGAAGGGAAGATCAAGCCTTAGCCTGGGCCAGTTAGCTTTCATAACAAAAGCAGTGGAGCACAGCTCCAGGGAAAACAAGAGAACCGCAGAGGCTCATATTTCTCCACTTCAGAGAGACCAGAGTCCCCTCCCCAGTTTACTGCCAAGTGCCAATTGGACTGTTTACACAAATACTGACACAAACACACTTTATTAATTTCCTCCCACCCACCCACCTCCTAACACAAACAAATGATGAGACTCTTGCTCTCGTCCTACTGTAGTTAGGAAAGGCCCCCTAGTATAAACCTAGAAGAGATCAAGAAGCTTGGTATAGCATGAATGGTTTCAGAACGTTTTTCTTTCATGCTTCTAAAAGCAAATGAATATCCCACAACCTGTCTGAAAGTCTGGACTCTTGGTCAACAGTTGAAGCCCCTAGACAACAGTGAGCTAGCTGAGAGATCAGGAAGAAAGGAGCAAACACTATTAAGTAAATGGTTTATTAGGATGAGCTCATTCTCTTCATTAGAGCCCAATAATCCTGAAGACAAAGGAATAGGAAGTGGACCCTTAGCTGTGCAAAAACCTTCCTGAAGATTAAGCACTCAGGCATCTTCATGAGATTCTAAGGAATCCTAAACCTTATGGTTTTTCACAGCTACAGGTTAAGTCCACCTTCACAAATTTGAGGTCGGTAGGATTTTTCAAATGTTTTTTTAAGAGAAGGGGGAAAAGCCTCTTTTTAATATTTAATTATTTAAAATAACTGTTTTCTGTTATATATACAGTACAGACCAAAAGTTTGGACACACCTTCTCATTCAAAGAGTTTTCTTTGTGTTCATGGCTATAAAAATTGTAGATTCACACTGAAGGCATCAAAACTATGAATTAACACAACTGAAAATATGTCGTATTCTATGTTCTTCAAAGTAGCCACCTTTTGCTTTGATTACTGCTTTGCACACTCTTGGCTTTCTCTTGATGAGCTTCAAGAGGTAGTCACCTGAAATGTTCTTCCAACAGTCTTTAAGGAGTTCCCCGAGAGATACTTAGCACTTGTTGGCCCTTTTGCCTTCTGTCTGCGGTCCAGCTCACCCCTAAACCATCTCGATTGGGTACAGGTCCGGTGACTTTGGAGGCCAGGTCATCTGACGCAGCACCCCATCACTCTTCTTCTTGGTCAAATAAATTTAATTTAAATTTAAAATTAAATTTATGCATTTAGCAGACACTTTTATCCAAAGCGACTTACAGTACATTCAGGCTATCAATTTTTACCTATCATGTGTTCCCGGGGAATTGAGCCCCCAACCTTGCGCTAGCAGTTGAGCTACAGGAACACTAATAATAACAACAAATAGCCCTTGATGCCTTCAGTGTGACTCTACAATTTTCATAGTTATGAAAGTAAAGAAAACTCTTTGAATGAGAAGGTGTGTCCAAACTTTTGGTCTGTACTAATATATATATATATATATATATATATATATATATATATATATATATATATATATATATATATTTTTTTTTTTTTTTTTTTTGAAAACGGCAAAGTTGTATTTTCAGCATCATTCTTTCAGAAATCATTCCAAAATGCTGATTTGGAGCTTAAGAAACATTTTTATTATTAATGTTAAAACAGTTATCCTGGACTGGCTAATACTTTTGTGAAAATTGTGACATACTTTCCATGATTCTTTGAATAATAAAAAAAAAAAAGAGCAAGTGTTACTTGAAAATATCTTTTGTAAATATCTGTACTGTCACTTTTGATCAAGTTAATACGTACTTTCTGAATAAAAAGCTAAAAAATAAAATAAAAACCTTACTAACCCCAAATTTCTGAAATGTGATACAGATCAATGATACAGATAACCTATGGGAAATGGGCTCTTGGGTCTGTAAACACACGTCTAAATATACCCCTTCTAAGCAGCAGGATGCTGAAGACAAGGTTTCTATAAAAGCTAAGTCCATTCAGGCAGTGGGGGCCTAATGGTTAGAATCAGACATGTAGTTCGAAGGATGCCGTTTCGAGTCTAAGTTCTGGCAGGAATTGTCGTTGGGGAAAGTGAATAACCAGAACTCTCTTCCACCTTCAATACCACGACCTGGTTGTGTGTAGGGGTGTGACGGTTAGTATATAACCGTGAGACCGGCGGTTATAGTTGAACACCGTCATTAGAACTCTATAACCGCCAAAACAGTGTCATTAAAATATTTTTTACAAACATTTTTTTATCAAAAATTATTTTCATTTTTTAGATAGGATCATAAGATGCGCAATATATCGGGAGACATGGTTTTTACCACTTAATGAAGTTTTGTAAATCGTCAGACATGATATTTACCACATCATACAATTTTGCTTTGTAGAAAACCTTTCTTAAAAACGAATTTCGTTTTGTACAAATTTTATCTTAATTTTAATAAATGTTTCATCAACCAATTGCATGTATTTTAATAAATAAAAAGCAAATATAGCAGACAATGATAACCGTGACATGGAAGCGCCAGCGCGCCGCGTTCACTTGCACTGCACTGTGAACTAGAGCGCATCTCATCATAAATGAAACTCAGCGTAGGCCTATGCCTCATACATTAGCATTAAATATCTTTGCTGCATCCTTTCTAGAACAGACAATGGCTTTTTTTTGCGGCTCGCATCAGCAAAGCATTGCATCGCCATAGACCGCAAAACAATCAGAGGATGGCGGGCGGGTGCGGCTTTGAAATTTGCTCAAAAAATGTTGGCGCGGATGATGAGTTTTGTGACAGATCTCCTTAAACGGAGGTCTGAAATCTCTGCCCCTTTATCGATCAGAGCGCGCGCTGAAACGGAGTTAACCCGCTATCTCCAAGAACAACCAATTGACTTTACTGCGATTTTCTGCGATATATTTTGCGATTTTTCTTACAAACAAAAATGGGGTGAACACACTTTCATTGTAATTTTAAATGATTTAAACATCGACACCATCGTGTCAATAGATTAATATGCGCGCGGGAGCGAGAGCAAGACAGCGCTCGTGTTGTTTGAAGACGGCTCGCTCTCTCTGTCTCTCTCGCGCTCACTCGCTCGCGCTCTCTCTCTCTCTCTCTCTCGCTCACGCGCACGCTCTCTCTCTCCCTCTGTCTCTCTCTCGCGCGCTCTCTCTCTGTCTGTCTCTCTCGCTCGCGCTCTCTCTGTCTCTCTCTGTCTCTCTCACGCTCTCTCTCTCTCTGTCTCTCTCGCTCTCTGCCCTGTTAAATTTGCATGTGTTTTTCAGTCCTGTCAATGATAAACTTTCACTCTATGATGGTTAAGCTGTGCAATTAATCCGCGAATCACATTCGTCAAGGGCCGGGCAGCAGTTGGCCCGTACAGTTAATGAATAACAGATCAACTACGACAGCCTACCTTGCACATCCTGTGATGTGACTATCGTGGATTCGTACATCACGATATCGATGCTTAAACAACACGTCGTGCAGCCCTAGTGTGTGTGCACTTGGGTGGGTTAAATACAGAGCACATATTCTGAGCATGGGTCACCATACTTTGCCACTCGTCACTTCACTTTCACTTAATCAGCAGCTAAAAACAAGTACCACAGATCATGAAAAAAAAATCTTCTAAAAAGTGAGAGATTATAAATATATAAAGAAAAAGACACCTTGCAAAACATAGTAGAACAAAGTCGGTCCTGGAGAGCCAGAAGCTGCTTTGAAACTATCAATATTGTATAAAATGCTATAAAAGGTGACTAGACCTATGTAAATTTACATGACGTTAGATTTTATTATATTTCCAAGCTTAGAAATGAAAGTTAGCTGTTATTTCATGGGTTTACATGGCCGAGGGAACCCTGCAGGTTGCTATACTTTAATTCATGATCCACTGTTTAACAGCCATTGCAATCATTTGAGCACAAACATTTTCTTAGAAAACTGAAACATTCTTTGAAGTTCTATTTTTAGGGGGCATTTTTGTTGTTGTGCGTTTTCTGTTTCCACAAAATCTGTGGGATCAGGAAAGGTCCAGGAATCAAACTCAAGCTGTCCGAAGCTCTGCTGCACTACAAACTTTATAGACATTTGAGAAGAAGAAAAACAAACAAACAGAAATTTAATCTAGAAAGCTTTTGCACCCATTCATTATGAAGAGTGAGTGACTAGCACAGACTTCAGAATTTCTCTTTTGTGCACCATAAGAGACAAACCGCTTACAGGTTTAGAACAACATGAGGGTAAATAAATGATGATAGAATATCTTTTTAGGCTCTCAGATAATTCCAGCACTACTTCCAAAAACATCAAAGCAATACAATAGCAGGCTCTGTTCTATGGTCTGATTAGGAATTAAGAACAGTCTAAAGCAGTGGTCTCAAACTCAATTCCTGGAGGGCCACAGCTCTGCAGAGTTTAGCTGCAACCAGCTCCAAATCACACCTGCTTGGAAGTTTCTAGTAATCCCGAAGACCTTGATTAGCTGGATCAGGTGTGTTTGATTAGGGTTGGAGCAAAACTGTGCAGAGCTGTGGCCCTCCAGGAATTGAGTTTGAGACCAATGGTCTAAATAGTACACTACTTCTCAGAAAATGTGTATTTAATTAAACAACTGCTTGAATTACTAGTAAGGTTACTGATTTAGTTTCAATAAGTGTGGTTATCAGAAGCCTAGATTCAGTTATGATAAAGACATAACCATAGGAAGCACTTCTCTGAAAGGATGTAATTTTGGTACCTGCATGAAGCAGACTTCCTTCCTGCATAACCCACAAATGCACTGATGCACAATAACAATAAAATAAATCTATAAGAATCTATAAAACTATAAGAGAATTCGTGCTTAAAAATCACCAGTTTCATTAAGCACCAGGAAGTGGTTTAAACTATGAGCTTTTTGTTTTAATCAATACATCAAACAATATGATACAGGTTTGCAATGCAACTGCAAAAGCTAGGATTAAAATCTCAATAACACACTAACTAGAAGTACTACAACAGGTGTACATTTGATCATCATCTTAAGATAAGATTTTATTAGATGAGTTATTTCAGACAGTGGTGGGTCAAAAGGTTCTGTCATTGAACATAAAACTAAAATAAATAAATAAAATCCTGATTCTGGAGTCAAAAGGTGAAAATAAGTTATCTTAGAATGTCAATATTTCATAACTTTACACTTTCATATAAATTTAACTGGTATTAAAATTTAAAGACAACTATCACTCCAACTAAATCTGTGGCTCATTGTTTGTGTCATTGTTTGAAAACAGAACAGGAAATGCCTCCTATAATGTCAAATCCAAAACGCACGGCTCAAAACAAACAAACAAACAAAAAAAGTTATTTGGATTATCATAAGTAAAGGTCATTTTGTTCTCTGAAAAATATATGTTTTATTACTGTCAACAAGAGTATCATGGTACAATGTGCCATTGCCAAACATAGCTACTAATTTTATGAAAAAGAAAAATCTACTATATAAGGGGGCATGGTATGGTGCCTCGTCTTCTCTTTTTGGAAAATACTGTTGCCAAATGGTCTGATCCATAACTCTTTCAAATGAACTAACAGATACTTTTGACAGTATACGGTCTAAGTGACAGAATCAATGCCAGTAGAGGTCAACATGTTTCTCTCCTTAAGAAATAACATTATAGCTGACCAAATGAATTTAATATAACTAGGAATCCACATCATGATTATAACAAAAAAATGTAAGTGGGAAAATCAAGCACAATCAAATTACATCAAAATAAGCAACAACGACAAAAGACATTAAAATATATATATATATATATATATTTTTTTTGTCTCAATGCAGGACTTCCTACGAAATCACAGTGAAAGAAACAGGCCATTATCGATAGTCATAGTGCATCAAAATCTGGTGCTGTATAAACAGAGACAGTAGTATTTTTGGATGTCACATACTAAGTTCAAAGGTTCAAACGTGTCTATGATGCCCAAAATTCACTCTTGGTTGTCAGATATTTAGGTCATGAGTCTGAGCAGTTGTCTGCTCTTCTAAATGCATCAGGTTAACAGAAGTCCTAACTGCCAAAGTAACGTTACCGAATCTCCAGGCTGTTAGCAGCCTACGCACCACCCACATGCTGCTTCACACTTACGACCGACTCCTCTGACGTCCCATGGACCATTTAATCCCTTCATTTAAACGTTAAAACAACAATTAGCAATATAAATATCCTAATTCAGATGGAAGACAGCTATTTTTACTCTAGCAGACAGGTAGTTGTGCGGGTTAGCTGGCAGCTAGCTGGATCCATCACAACAATAACACTGTTCCTTTAACCGGCCTCAGAACTGCTCAAAGAGCGCGTTTAAATTAATACGGAACGGCGCCTCGTTCAAAAGTAAATCACAGGAAAGGGTCGGAAGAAAAACATTGCCGAACAGGTCTTGGATAAAGGCTGTATTGAAAGTAATTTGTGGGTTATACTTTACCTTCAATTCCGCACTCTCCGCCATCTTGTTTCTCTGGCGCAAGCGTGATCGCGCTCATCGTTGTCTTGGCACGTGACCAGGACGCGTGCGGGTTCAAATGTGCAGGAATCCCTCTCTAGTTCAAAAAGTAGCGCGCGGATTACGTGATTTCTCATTGCCTGAATGCAATATATGGCATCGACCAGATCTCCTGTAACCAGATTAGATTTATCAATTTATACAATTCATACATTTTTTGTTGTATTGATTAAACAAAAAGGTAACGGTACATAATTTCCAGAAAATCGGATGGGATTTGCGTTCAGTGACGGGAAGTCCGAGTCATTTCCACAAATCTAATTTAAAAAATGTAAAAAATAAATTGTAAACAAAGTTTGGCGATTTTTTTTTTACAACCATGATCCATCTTTCAATATCTAAACCAAATATAATATGCATTTATATTAAACAATGCTAAAATCCTTTACATCTTTTGGCTGGCTTTGATAAATAAAAAATAAAACACGGATATGAGTTTGACAGCTGAACTCTGATCTAATCTTAACATCTAGTAACTTATTTGTAACATTTCTGCTGTTTGGCTATTTGCTAGGCCATTTACTTTGTATCCCATCAGCCTAAACAAATGAATACATTTGTAGTACATAAGCGTGTAGGGTGAATCAAACACTCTTTTAAGCAGGCACGTTAAAGAAGTATTGCCTTCTTGATTTTTCAGCTTTATACAATAATGCTTATGAAAATATTCCGCATTTGTTTCAGAGTGTAATAACTATTTTGAATCCTATTTTTCGAGTCTATGGATGTCCACTAGATGGCAGAAGCACACCTTTTATTGTTATTCCGACTTTTCGCGGACGTTTTCTTTCCTTTTTCTTGTAGCAGTGCAGTCAAACTCGGGAGGGAATAAGTGTGGATTTATTATTTTATCCAGTTTCGTTTAGTTGTATTAGCATCAAATTGTTTTATTTTGTTTTTTCATTGTATCAGAACATAGCCATAATAATAACAATTCTGCATCTAATGATTCTGCTTATTTATAATACATGATTGCAAAGACTTTAATTGATAAACCAGAGACTGTGGTAATATGTTTATTTATTTATTTATTTGGGGGGGGGGGGGATTTGTTCAGTATGCAGTAGGCTAAAGTCTTCCTAACCTTAACCAATTCTATAAGTACAAATCAACAAAATAGATTGTAGGTATAATTGCAAAATTCTATTTATGTGACCTATCTATTAAGATTCCAAAATAGCAAGGTTCTAGAAACCTATACAGCTGACTACATTATAGCAGTATTTATGTGGACAGAACATTTATTTTTACCCTAAGTTTCATGAGTTGGTAAAAGTGGGTCTCATTACTTGTGATGTTGTCCAGAAATACTTGTTCTGTGGAAGGCGAGCTGATGGACTGAGAGGAAAGAACCAACAATACCTTCATCTTCATCAAACTCATCTACTAAGTTGTTGTCAATACATGGAGATGGAAACTAAAGTAGCAGTAAAATCAGTTACTTAGCTAAAAACAAATGTGTGTTAGTGGATACATGTAATGCATCTTAACCCTTTTCGTGACTCATTAGCCTATTGATGTAAGGACACCATGTCTCATGCGCATGCATTACAAAAAAAAACATTAAATTATGAGAACTGAAAAACTATGTCTGCTTTACAATACTTCATTATTTTCAATATATCGCAATCATCTTTCAGATGCTAAATACAAGCTCAAAAAACACAATAAATGATAAAAAACGATTATTGATTATATAATAATAATTGTTAGTTAATATATTCAGCTCATCAATAAACCAAAAAGGAATGTCTAATAAAGGGGTGAGGGTCATACCCCACCCCATCAGACTAGTGGGAACTTACTTCAACACCCTGAATTTAAGACTATATATTTTTTTAATAATGCAATGATCAAAACTGTCATAATGATACAGTTATTTTCATGGAAATATGCACAGGTATATTCAAACTAAGATTTTGATATCAATGTCATGTTGTTCTTTGGGACTCACACAGATGCAAATGTTATTCATTGTTATGGAAATTGATGAAATGAAGACCAACTCTCAAACAGGATCATTTAATCCACATTTCAGTAGTTAGGGCTGCCAATTTAAAGTGCTTTACATCAATATTATACAAATATGCAGATGAGAATAAACAACCAACATGGACATGGAATAAATAAAATATACAAAAACATTCATCTAATTTAACAAAACATCCTTACCTATCACTATAACAAAAAGGGTATCACAGGATACATAACAAATATATGCATTGCACATAGCCACTTAATACCAGTGATTTCTACAGCTGATGATAATATTTTTAAGTGGGACGTCGATTTTTTTATAATGCAGTTTTCTAGAACTTTATATAAATTATACAGTACATACAGTGACTCTGAAAACACTCTTTTGCAAATGAAAATGATTTCATTACAGTGTAAGAGCTAAAATACTACAGTACACACTTGCTTATTCCAGGTCTAAAGGTTAACAGTGTTTTGCAGAGGGAAAAACAAAGTTTTATTTGACACATCAGTATTTCTGTCTTCAGTAGGTGTCAGTCAAGGCGGAAGAAGAGGAGGTTTGAAGGTGCAGGTCCCAGCGCAGTGACGGGGAGTCAGCATCTTACACGAGAAATGGTGTAGTGCGTCGTGAGCTTCTGGGAAAAAAGTGAATGAATCATTTAAAACAAAAGCACCATATGATTGTCTGTGTTGGTATGTGTATAGAGAGTAACAGAGTGTGAGAAACAATGTGTTTTAGGACAATAACTGCTTTAATAAACTGCGGTGTGGCTCAAGTCTGCTTCTAAAATAATATATATAGTGTCTACAAATGAATATCTAAGCTGGTGTGGGTTATCAAAAATATTCAAGGTCACACTTGAATACTGTCATACTGTGCCATCTAAGTCCTTTAGTTATCCTGAATGCATGGAATGCATTAGTTAATCCTTTTGTGCATGGGATTTTTTTTTTTTTTTGGCATTCAAGTGAACATGTTTCAGAAGTTGTTAAAAACAATCAGATCCATGGCTATGCTAGTCCCTTACTGCAGCAATGCAAATGCATAAACCTAATGCTTAGTATCATATAAAACAGTCAAAAGGACTGAACAAACTCCAGAAAGGACCACGAAAAGTCCTAAAAGGATGTGATCAGTTCTGATTAGTGTACTGTTGTTCTATTAAATAGAAAGCCAGAACTTGTCATGTGAAGTCAAACGCTTACCTCGAACAATCTGGAGTTGCTGCACCATTTCCTCTCTGTATGAGAGCTCTCTTTTCATTTGGTCTTGAAAACTGTCTAAGAAAAAATGTTAAGTAAATTAAATATCAAAGCACAATTATGTTTATCACTATAAAAAATAAATAAAAAATGATATAGTGCTTTTCAAAAATATTCAGACATTAATTCATTATTTTGACAGCTTTTAAGTGAAACCTAAAATGATGTTCCTATGTATTTTTATATACGTTTAAAAATGAACATAGAAATATACCAATTATAATACATTTAAAGATTGTGTACAGCAGTTTTCATCAGCCTCTCCAAGACTCTTTTTTTCCTGCATGTGTTTAAATCATTGTCATGCTAAACTTTATCACATGTTCCAGTATTTTGTTTCTGTTGCAGTAGTTCAATATTTTCTGTGAAATCAATTCTCAATTAAAAAAAAGATTTAAAAAAAAACATCCAATTGTATCTATTCATAGGGAGCATATCATTCAACCAAATAACCGCTAAATCTTTTCGCTTATTAATTTTGGCAGATTTTTTTATGTGGTGCCTCTGTTATGCAAAACTCATCTAAATCTATTTTCAGCTACTGAGCTTTTTTGATTGTGGGATTCTTTGTTGTATCTCTGTTAACACATGACAATATATATTTTGTGTAAGTGTAATTTTTAATGTAGCTATTAGTATTGAACTTTAAATGACCAACTAATAATCAGCAGGCAGAAGCAATTTGTAATGTATCTGTACCCATTTTTATAAAATGTATTATATTCAAACAGTATTTTTTTTTTTGTTTTCCAAGTTTCAGTTCTTATAAATAAAAATATCAGTAGAAGTATTTAAATTTAGAATTACTTGGATTCAAGCAATTGTAAGTTTGTAACAACTTATAAATAAACATCAGAGAATTAGTTAATGATATTTTTGCATATGTCTAGTAAAGTGTAAATAATACATTTAAAATAATTTTAACATAACCTACCTTTTAGACTCTGGAATTCACGCTCCAACTTTTTTCTAAGCTCAACTTGTTCCACAAGCTGTTTCTGCAATTCCTCTGTTAACATAAATAAAAGCAGCAGCTCATGCAAATGTTTAAAATTACAAAATGATTAATGGTTTTATTACCAAAATACACTAAATTGTTATGCTATTGCTGAATCCCCCATGGAAACCATAATTTTTTTATTTATTTATCAATTTCAACGAATCATTTTCTTTTCAGCTCTTCTAAATGCAGCACATTTTATTTTGTTTACCTTTGGCCATGTTCTCTATGTTTTTCTCAATTAAGGAGACCCTGCTGCCAGCGTCCTTGCGCACTGATTCCTCATCTGCGAACACAACACATACATATGAAGCAAATCATCAGACTAGTGTTGAATATTAGGAGGTCCAGTTAACGATACGCACCATCATTTGGTTCCTTCAGCCGCTCCTCACTGATGTTGGTTTGATCCGGATGATTTTTGGGTTCCATCTCTTCTACCGTAGATGAAGGTTCTTCTTCATGCACGTCTTTAACTATAAGCATAAATTTTTATGTTAAAATAGACTTTGTTTTCTAAATAATGAAGGAAGAAAAATCCACATGAATGAAAATAGGCCTACCACTCGCTTCGCGTTGATAAGTGGTCGTTGAACCAAAATAAGATGTGCTCATTTGATGCACGTGCTCGTCTCGTTCACGTGCATAGACCTGTAAAATTGAGAAGACTATTATTCGCAATTACCCAATTTTGCATTTTTTTTATTTGAATGCAATTAGAATACGAGTGGAACGTCCGCTATTTTGATTAATTACATCTTCAAAGAACTAAGATAATGAAGAGCCAACAAATGTCCTGAATTAATCAGTAAGTTTCAAAAGCAGGGCGACAATTATCCCCATCATCTGGACGCATTCACCTTACTTAGCCTTCTCATTTCAAAACATTAACAATAATTAGCCGGATTCTATAAATTAGATTAGAATAAAACACATCTAATAAAATGTAAAATAAATCGAAAAAATCGACTAATAGTTGAAGTGAAAAATATATATTTTTAAATAATAATAAAAAAAGACATTTCCTTAATTCTACTTTTCTGACGGCTTTTATATAACTGGCAAATTTATATTTATATTTATTATATTTTAAAATAATAGAGGATACATATAATGTTTAGAATAAATATAATAATGAATAATTTAATAAAAATCAAGCCGTTTAATAGGCTACCTAGCACTGCTTTTTTAATGAAAAATGTAGCTATTAATACAAAATCGCAGGAATTACGCATGGTTCCGTATCTAGATACTCACTTCAAAACGCGTCGTGTGTTTATTGCCGTGACTCTCCAAATCAGACGACCGCGTTTCACTTGAATTCGTCGTGTGTAGATCACTCATGGTGTGCATTTGGCTATTCTCATGGTCTTGACCTTTAACCCCGTCACTTTGCGCTACGGTCAAACCGTGAGGACTCCGCCGCTCGTCCACAGTCAGCTGCAAACACTCCTCGTCCTCGTGCACTTTATGTGACTCCACATCCACATCCGGATCGTCCACGCTGTCCACGTCCGGAGACACCGATCTATAACTAGAACTTTCACTCAAGAAATCTGGTGACATGTAACCAGATCGAGGACCAGAATACGGACCCCGGTTTCCGTATAGCTTTGCGATGCTCTCAACATCTTTAACAACCGGCCTGAATGCAGATATGTAGCTTATTTTTCTTGAGGTGGCTGGCATCCCTTCTATAGACCTGCTCTCATCCCCAGATTTGTCCTCCTCGTTTCTGGTAGACTGAGTGCTGGAACACCGTTCGTTATCAAGTAGACTGTCTTTTGGGGTGCTCGTGCTTCGGTCACTTTGCTCTGACACGTCTAGCTCACTATGTCTAGTGCACATCACGTCAGGTGGAGGTTTAGGCTGAGCATGATGGTATGTTGGCATGGCCAAGCTGCCTGTTGTAGGCCAAAACATCGGAAAGGAAGGATAGGTACTGTCCTTCGCGCTCGGCCAGAACACACCTGACAGGTTTGTTTTGTTCGGCTCTCCCATCACCACACCGTCATCCTTCTTCTGACACAATCCAAACGCAGGGAAACCGTATGGATGTGGAAAGAGCGGTGGTGGAATTTTCTGTAACATCCCAAAACTCTTACTGGGCACCGGAATAACGGGGTAACTGCGTATGCTGCTCGGCATCGTCACGTTCCCCCTCTCATCCTCACATCGGAGAGTTTTGTGGGGCACCTCAGACGGTTCCCCCTGGGTCTGACCTCTCGGTGCTTGCGTACTAAACGAGGACGAACTACCAGACCCACCGACTGGCAGCGTCCTCTTGCGGCTACCACCGTTAAACATGGCTTTGACGTCTTCCCAGGCATGGGACACGTCGTCCGGTGAGTTTTTATCGGATAGTTTTAAGTGCCTTCTCCACGAATTGAAGTTTGCTGCGTCGGGTTGCGTGTATTTGGACTCCGGTGTGCGATGAGAGTGAAAGATGAACTTGTTTGGAGAGAAGTACATGTTGCAGAACGAACACTTAATGCACTTCGCTCTCGAGCTGTTGTATCTGGCCGGGATGAAATTGCCCCGGCTGCCCCACGCGCATTCGTGCGACACGTCAAAAGCGAAATTTTCTGGTAATTTCGGCGGGCTGTGGGCGCCCAGAAACGACTTGCAGAGCCTCTCGGCCTCTCGCTTTGTAATCATCCCGCAGCGTCTCGAGGAGATGGGCATAGCCCCTGCGCGCCTGAGAATCTCCAGCTGGACCGGGGTGCACTGCACACAAGTGATGCCCAGGGCCACGCGCCGGTTGTGGATTTCGTTATAGCTGTAGCTCTTCAGAAGAGTGTTGGATATTTGGGCTAGGCAAAGTCTCTCTTGACCGTCTATGACTAGTGAAACGATCGGTATTCCATATAAAGAGGTCTCACTGACTTGGTTCGGCTTAAGTGTTGGCCCAGAGTAAGGCTGCAAGTCTTGTTTAGAGTTCGGCGAACAGCTGGAGTCTCTTCCAGCCGGCAGCTGATTTGGGATGGATTCCATTCCTGGAAATCTGCGGAGATGGATAGAAGGAATTTTTTTTTTTTTAAGTACACTATTGTGTATGTTGATCTAACAAACTGAAACAAAAAAACGAGACTATTATTGTCTTATTTCACAGAATTGCAAAGCGATCGAATGTAATAACAGAATAATAATGAAAAGAAAAATAATCAGGAAAATAATATTTTATGCCTCGGTGGCCACCATGGTTACATTAATCTATTTTTTTTAATATATCTTTGTAAATATAAGCTACAGAGATGGCCGTAGTGGTAGGCTATTAACTTCAATTCAACTTTAGCCATTTTAATTAATTTCCAGTTTGTTTACATTACGAGTTTACTTTTTGTGTTGAACAAAAGACAGTCTAGAAAAAGCAAACAAGTGTTGTGTCAACACCAGGGATTATAGAGGAAAAAGCGGAAGGAAATTATTCCTTGAGCCATGCCAAAGAGTTTAACAAAGGTGTAAGAAGCTTTAAGCCGCTTTAATTGTAATTACTAAAGATACGCTTTACATCTTTGATCTGTTGATAAATCAAATAATATTACAACTAGGTTTTCTATTCTCAATTTAAATAAAACTTAAACTGCGCAGCAAGTAGAACTGATTAGCTATAGACATTGTAAAGAGACTATGTATTTAAATAGATTGCACATATTTATAGCCCGTGTTTTAATACGCATGTAGCTTATTTATAATGTTAACAACACAGCAGTAGGCTATGCTTTTGGACAAATTGTGAAAAAGATACTGTGTCGCAGCTCCTCGCGATTAGACTTTTTTTTTCTTGCCTCTGAACAGTTAAATACACAAAAATTTACACTGCAAGCAAACAAATCTCACCTTTTTTTCAGAAGAAAGCGAAGTGCCTTTTATTTCAGGAGGAAAACGCGTATTCGAAACCTTCGAGTCCTTTGGATAAATGCGCTCTTTCTGTCCTCTATTAGAGCGTTCTGGTAATCAGACGCCTTGGAATCGCGCCGATCTAATATAAAATGTCCACGAGGCTTGTTTATCTGTTTTCTCTCAGGCCTATTAGAGCGCGTGGACTTGCATCGTACTCGGCTCTCCCGCGACTAGTGTTGAGGTGCGCGCGGAGGGTGACCACATGCTAGTGCGGACCTCAACGACACAACCACTGAAGACATTCGACAGCGCTCAAGTGACAGATAAACTAATGGCGAGGCACTCCCACTTAGCGCCAGCATATTTACATTAACTATTTGCCTTCGGGACCAATGGGGACGACAGTCAGTGCTGTCACTGAGGCCTGGAGACGTTTAAAGTTCACCACGTGATCTTTTAACACATGAAAGTGATTGCTTGTCTGCCAGTGTGTGCGGGGGCGTGTGTGGCATTTAGGAAGACTTTAGATTAGCCAACCTAGTAGTAGTAATCTAAATGCTGTATGTAAGCTCTGAAAAGGTTTGTTTAATGTGAAATAGCTACCACTTTTCGCGTTTGAACGTGGGAATTAAGCTAGTGCGTTCTGAGGTAAACGGGTAGCCTATGTGTTGTTGATGCTACAATAAAATGTTTTCTACATAGCATAACGGTGATTATGTTTTGTTGCATGCTTCCTAATCGATGCATCGAACCAAACCCTAATATTTGCAAATACCAACTTTAAAAAAAAGAAAAAGAAATAAAGAAAATAATGCTTAACAAAAAAAAAAATATTTGGAGAAAGGAGGAGTCATCCGATCAAGTCTCTTGAACCAAACCTAATGTTTACAAAACTAAGAGAAGAAATCATCTAGGCCAAGTCGTTTAGGGAAACGTTTATAATGTTAATCATTTACAAACCAGTCAGTGACCACGAGCTCGTGCACCAATGTCAACGTCTGACTGGGCCACCCATACAAATCCGCTCATGCACTCACCAAAGAAAAAGAAAGTAGATAAAACAGATCATTTATTTTGTGCACAACTTACCATTTGTTTTGTTTTGAAAGGGAACATTTTATGGAAATCATACGAAATAGCATAAATTAAAAGAGTGCATAAACAGAAACGGGAAAGGGAATGGCCTCGAGCCTTTTCATCTGTATTCAGTGTCTGTTTAAAAATAAACTATAGTGTTATTGAAACTGCATGGTGCCGGGGGACTTATAGGCTAAGCAATGATTGTCTCCGGGGGCTATTTGGATCGGCGTGGGTTAGGGGTGTGCCGTTGCCCGCATATGTTTTAGTTCCCACGGGTTAGTTTATCTTTTAGGAGCAATCATTCTTATGAAGACTAAGCGTAATTTACAACGTTACGCCTTAAATTCAGCTTGAAAGCCGTGTCTGCATTAAATATTTCAGATACAACGCAAAATCAAGTGGCTTGAAGGGAATATGGGATGCATAGGGCAATAATTAATAATAATGTTAATAATAAAAAAAGATTACAATAAAATAGCATAATAAACCATTAATTTATAGCAAAAAAAAAAACTTCCTATAAATGCATTTTACTCAATACAAAAATGTATTTCATGATTTAAGTGAAGAGTGAACTTTATCCATATTTTCTTGCTTTTATCCTCGCTAACTGTTCGTGATAGTCTCCAGAATGCTTGTGAAGTGAAAGCGAACGCTTTCTGCAATATTGATAGCGAAGGGAGGACCTGGGGAGGGAGTTTGGAGTAATGCGACCCAGCCCAGTGCTATTGACTTTCACAGGCAAGAGACTTTCTTTCTCGCCAACAATAATTACCATTTTGGACTGTAATTATTCACTTCTTTTAAATTATTCAGGGACCGAGCTGAATGCCATATTGTTATCCATTATTTCTTTTACTTACCCATCATGGTTGGATTCGGGGCAGGTACGGGAATCCGACACCTCACACGATATTTCATTTAGCCCTTTTGTTGATCCTTAAGAAATTAGAGACCCCATTCTAACACTCAGCGATGTGACAATATAGCCTACCTTGGTTGTTATACTAATGATAATGATAATAATAATAGGCTAATAATAATAATACAAAAATGAACAATAACAATTAACAACAACAAAACAACAACAATCCATAATGTATTATTATTATCATTTCAAATGGAATTAACTGAAAAAGTTATTTAGTAGTTGTTTATTAAATGTCAACAACTGGACGTTAATCGGTTAATGGACGGGAAACATTGTAGTTTATCTACTCAATATTTCTGCATAAAAGCTGCATTCATTTTCAAAAGTACAGACAGAGATATGGCTACATACATGCGTGAACCCTATTAAAAGCATTAAACACGCATATTTGAGTTCATGTTAAAAATTGCAATCTAAAAAACTAAAAAAAAAAAAAAAAAAAAATGAAGGCCTGTTTACGTCCTCGTAAATTCAACGTGTCGACTGTATTACTGTTTTTTTTTGTTTACTTATCTATCATGTTTATTTATTTATTACTTTATACTTTTATTAAAAAAACTAATTATGAATATAAAAATAGCCTACTGCAAGAAGAGTGCTGAACTAAGTATCATAATGACGACGGACATTTCTGCAAGACTGTTAGGCGCCAAGATGATCAATTACGAATGAATTTATGAAATCATAAGAATTGTTTTACCCATAGCCTAAAAACGCAGCTGATATTACCCTTATAGGGCAAATATAGGCTATACCCCTTGTTTTTTAAGAAATTAAAAATGTCCAATTGTATGATTTTTTTCTTTTCAAAATATAGGAGTAGGCCTGCTAAGAAAAACGTAACAAGCCTGACCAAACACAATATTTCAAGCTTAATTACTATTGGATTGCACGTGCTGGCATATCGACAGATTAGAACAAGAACACTGTAGAAACCGTGTTATGTTGTTGTAAAGCGTCAGGGAGGTTCCAGTGACCCCTATTCATTCCTGTTAGACAGCTCGTTTAGACAAGTTTAATGGTCTTTGAAGAAAGAGCAGACGAAATGTAACTTCCTTTAAAAGTTACAAGCCAAAACCTATAAATATGAACATTAAATAACCCCTTACAAAGTCGCTTCAGAATGGAGCTTGAGAGTAAACACAATTTCTACGAGGTATCAGCATAAAACCATGACCCCAATAAATTTAATTTTAGGGACAAATCAATCCTTTTCTCCTTTATCGATCCCAGCTAGCTCGCCACACTTGGGCCGCGTTTCAACGCCTTTTTTGTTTCACTTCGAAATAGCATTTCGATTAGATCCTTTATTAAGAGCGGATAGCCAGAAAATGGCCAGAAAATTAAATGGTGACAATTTAATTACTGGACATTGATAAAGGCGTCCCGGTAATAGTCGTCTATGAGGACTGGCACACTTGTGTCAACCCAGGTGGACTGAATAGTGAAGGCTGTGCAGCACACACTGCACAATATAAACGAGAACAGGCGCAACAGCTGCACTACAAACGAGCGACTGAAAAGGATGCGTGCTTGTGAATGGCGAAGCAGTCAGCGAATCACACCGGGTTAATTATTTATGATTATTTAGACGATATAGGTTTTAAAAATTTACAAATCGCTAAATATATACCAAAATATATTCAAACATATACATACATATATTCAAACATATACATACATACATACATACATACATAATATATATATATATTTGAAAGGTTAACCACTGAATGTGTATAGGAAAACTGGTGGAATTGTGCTGCCAAATATTCAATGAAAAGTGGGCTGCATTGTGCTGCTCTAAAAGCAAGTTGAGAAACTAAGGAGTAAGATCAGTTTTGAGAGCTGGCATAAACCCTTTTCTTGGCTCCTATGTCCTAGGCCCCTGTATTAATTATATACGTTTTTATGCTGCTTTGTCTCCATCCTTCAGAGTGTCTATAAGGGTCAGGGTAGGGTCACCTGATGAGGTAGTGAGGCTGCCCATTTGTGAGTGGCAGCTACGGTAATTTTACTTGTCAACTCAGAAAATTAGGTTCAAAACAAACAAGGCTTTTAAAACGAACTTGTCACTCTTGGTTCCCTTGACACAGGGTCACTGTGCTTAGACTCCACTAGAAGATTTTAAATCGCAGAGACTAAACAAAACCAAAAAAAGAAAAAAAACTACGAAAAAAAAAAGATAGAAACCCAGCTAGGTTATTAGTATTTATTTAATTTACCAAATGGGTTGGCTAACCCTTGACATTATCAAAAGAGAAATACACAAAAACAAATGAAGACTCAAATGGAATCATACCCAAAATAAGGCAAATCACAGTCACACTATAATTGACATAAGAGATGATCAAAAGCTTTCCAGACAGAAAACCGAATGAACATTACAAACGGTTTTAAAAAGAAGCTGCAGAAAAGTCAGCCTCTGTTAAAACACAATGACAGCGAGAAAAAGAGAACGTTATTAAGAGATGAATCAGGAGGGTCATTATGTGGATCATGCTTACCTTTACAAGACTGAAGGAAAGAAAAACTCATTTAAGTGTTCCTACATTAATCACAGCCTGCACATCAAACTGTGATAACCACCTGAACATTCCATTAAAATAAAACTGCCAGCCCTAGGGAAATCTCACCTTACTCTTTAATTGTTTTGAGGCTTTGATCGGCTTTTTAATCCAAGATTAATTTATGCATTTTTAAATAACTCTACATATGATTAATAAGCTTGAAAATTAAAAGGAGTCTAAAGCAATTATAACAAGTGGTTGGTCATCACCTCATTAGACGGCGTTGGGAGATGCAGTATGTCTGTGTGCGGCAGAGACAAGCGTGTTTGTGTGTGTGCGACTGAAATTGAGAGGCACGTAGATTTTCATAAGACTGTCCGTACTCATATATTACTAACAGGAAGAATAGCTATGCAGCTGTTTATGTGCATTGTATAATGCATAACGGGACTGTATGAGTTATGATATGACATGCAGTCGATGAAAGGCAAAAGCGGTGCTAAGTGGGGAAATAGGAGAGAGTAGATTGGCAGAATGAGAGTGGTAGCTAAAAGGGTCAGTATAATAATGGGGACTTTACAGATTTACATACTAATAGTTTTATTCCCATGAAAGTAAAACGCAGCTCAGAGCTCCCAGACTGCTGGCCACGGCCAATTTCGGTTCCACAGCACTGGCTCTATTATTTTGGGAATAATGTCTCTTTTTAACTAATTGTGCAGTGGCTTCTCTAAGTGTAGATTTACACCAGCCCTTCAAAAGCCATATAGTCTGTCAAGGTCAAACAGGAGAACAATGGAGCATCGGCCGTGTGTGTATGCGTTTATGTCATGCTTGAAAGAAACAGCAGCAGACAGGGATGTTAGGGAAATCTCTGGAGTGAGGTGGTGAGAGGGTATTGAAAGTAAAAGCAGAGGTTCCTTCAACCTGCTAATGTGTAAACAAGACATCACTCCACTCCTAGTCTGATGCTCATCGCCCTCCTTAAAATCCTTCCTTGCACTTTGGCCCGTCAACCTCAACGGCTTTCAAACACATATGTGAGCACTGGGTAGTAACTGATTATACATAATTACCTAATCAGATTCCAGAAATGAAGTACTTGTAATTAGATGATATTACATTTTAAAATTGTATTAATTAAATGATTATACATTATTCACATAATGGCAGCACATTATTGTGTTAAGTAATGCATTAATTCTCTGATACTGATTAATGACATGCAGGTAAACAAATAAAATATTTCTAATATTTAAAATACTTTCTTTTTAGCAGTCTGATTACATTACTTAAAAAAATTTAATCTAATATATTACACTAACTACAATAACATAGTTTGCTATCAATAACAGAATATAGTTTGTAAGTAATCTGCCCAGCAATGCCTTGTCTCACAAATGCTGTTTATACATTTCTTTATAATTTTCTAGGTTTTTAATAAAAAAAAGTATTTTTTTAAATACTTTTAAAAATATATTTTTCTAAACTTTTTATATAATAAACTTTTCATAAAAACAAATACTTTTGTTTTCAAGTGTTTTTGATTTAATTTTCTTTGTTTTCGTTTTTTCAATGTGATCTTTTTGACAGTTTTTAGGCAATTATTAAGTAATCTAAAAAGAAGTCTGATTACATAGTATATAATCTAATACTAACTACAATTTTCATCATGTAGTTTGTTATCAGTAACAGACAACAATTTGCAACTACCCGGCCATCCCTACTGCAAATCATAACACTTTGTCTTACATCTGCTGATCTCTATAAAGCCCATCACTTTATCTTACTGTGGGAGGTCTGTGTGTTTGAAACAGACTTATATCATGTTGTAAAATGCATTTGTCTTGCCAAATTTGAACTGATTTTTGAATTTGTACCACATATAAAAGTGTAAGGCATTATAGAGGTTATCTGCGACTTGCGTATGCGTGTCTGAGTCTGTTCACAACAGCCAAGAGCACAAGAACCCTTTTGTCACAAACGGAGCCTCATCTGTCACTGCGGAGACCTGCTCTCAGGAGAGAAGATGGGAACAAAGGTGCTAAAAGGCAGTGTGACAGTGAGGGCATCCTGAGGAAAGGGGAACCCTTTCACACACAACCACAGCTGTCAATCATTCTTCAATCACAAACACGCACACAGCACGCTCTCGCCACACGCTAACATATAGAGTCCAGATTGACTGACAAAGCTCCTTTATACTAAAAAGAAGCAT
Organism: Carassius gibelio; assembly: GCF_023724105.1. Classification (NCBI taxonomy): domain Eukaryota; kingdom Metazoa; phylum Chordata; class Actinopteri; order Cypriniformes; family Cyprinidae; genus Carassius; species Carassius gibelio. The sequence continues at coordinate 9,434,420 of NC_068413.1, read as the reverse complement.
TTTACAACAGCTACACTCTTAGAAATAGAGGCTGGTTTGATGGAAGCGCTGTAGAAGAACCATTTTGGGTTCTTCGAAGAACCTTTCAGTGAATAGTTATTAAAAGAACTATTCTTCTTAGTGTGAAGAACTTATAAAGAAGCTTGGTGTAATGGAAAGGTTCCATGGATGTTAAAGATTCTTTAAAGATTACCAATGATTTTTAACAGTGTAGAAAACATTTTAAATTGTTGCAAAGTTAAAGAGGTAAGAATGTGCCGCTTGACCTCGTTTTGACTGATTTTGCAGGCTGCAAGAAAATGCATATTAAATCTGAAAAAAGAGCATCACCTCAAAAAGGCAGTTCCATCACCTCAGCGTGTTGGCCAATAGTGCCAATCACAGAACGAGCCTCAGCCCGCGATAATGGGAATTATAGTAATGAAATCTGGCGCCTGGGCCCGTGTGCCGCCCGAGGCGCTTGGTATACTATAGCGGGGCATTAACATAAAGATGCGACTTGCTTGTTTTGTAAGGTCTATCAGAGGGGTAGTCCACAGAGATAATAACTATTAGTAAAAGGACAGTGCTTTGCTGGATTCCAGCTGTGGAGGCTACATTTCCATACAGATGGAAAGGCTCTAGAGGGGTTATATGTATGCAGAAAGGAGCAACTGTGTGGGGTGACGCCATCGGCTATCTTCACCAAAAGCCCTGATCTGATCTCCGTCCCCCTCATCATCTTTCCTTGTAGGAGTAGCAGTGAATTAACTCCTGCTATTAGAATACTAAAAGTTCTTTGCTGCAAGAGGTGAGATTGAAGGTGTGCGTGTGTACATTTGGGGCTCTTTATGGGACAGTTGTCCGATGTGTGGAAATCTGGACTCTCAGAGGTACCAAGTGTAAACAGCTTGAGCGACCTAGGTGTGACCATCTGCTTGACATCTCTAACAGGTTGGAAATGTGAGAAAGCGTGCAAATATCAGTCAGTGTCAACGTTTTTGTAATTTGTATTAAAGGGACAGTTCACAAAAAGTAAAATTCCATCATCATTTACTCCTCCTCATGTCGTTCCGAACCTGCATGTCTATCTTTCCTCTGACGAATACAAAATAATACCAATATCATGAAGAAGGCTTTTGTCCATAGAGTCAAAGTCAGTGGAGTCCAAAACAAAACAAGATCTCAATGGCTTTCATTGTACGGACAAAAAATAGCTGAGTTCAAAATATCATATTTTGTGATGCTCAAAAAAAGGCACACAGGTTTGGAAGTTTTATGTAAATTGTATTTTTCCCTAACATTATTCAATATGTGCTTAGCCAGTGTTTGGTGTAATCAGTACTAATTGCACTATGTATCTATTTTTGCATTTTGTATCAGTGGCCCTGATAAAATGATTATGTGATATGAGGAAGAAGAGAGGATGGGATCTTAGGGTATAGCCTGTTAGCATCTGATTAATTATGCATGTGAGGGCTACACTATAAATAGCTATGGAGAGATGGGTATTGGTCCTCTAATGACCAGGCCAATGTCATGCTTAAAGCAACTAGTTTGTGTAAATAAGGCCAGCGGTCTACAAACAGCAGCTGTTACACACACACACACACACACACACACACACACACACACACACACACACACACACAATGACCTTCTCTGGTGTCTCACAATCCCTTGATATCACTAGTCAAAAATAATTAAATAAATGTTTATTACATTGTAATATTTGCATCAATATCAATACACCAGTTTTTCTCAACCACACAGTCTCCATTATTTTCTCTTTCTCTATATTCACTAGAGCAATATTAATCTCTTAACAGGTGGGTAACAGAAAGGAATAATGACAGTATATAGATTGGCCTTGATTAAGAGCTTAAGAGTTAGTCAGAAACCATTATGTCCCTTCTGGGTTATAATCACAGTCTACATTAAGTTTTTTTTTTTTTTTTTAGCAACTGAACCCACTTTGTTACTTGCAGACAATGGACAAAGTGTGCTATTGCAGAGAACAGAGGACAGCCAGACACCACATCAGGAATATTCTGCATTTAAGAGTTATCTCCTCAGTAATTAAATAGTAATACACAGATAAGTGTGCTGCTGTAGTCTGTTTGTGACTAAAGAATGATTGACAGCTGTGGAGGTGTGAGAAAGGTTCCCCTAAACTCAGATTAAACTGCAAGTCTGATATTTGCTCTTAAAGGGATAGTTCACCCAAAAATGGAAATTCTGTCATTAATTCCTCACCCTCATGTGGTTCCAAACCCCTAAGACATCCCTTTATCTTCAGAAGACAAATAAAGATATTTTTGATGAAATCCGAGAGCTTTCTGACCCTCCATAGACAGCAATGGTACTAGTTGAATTAAAATTCTATATAATTTAATAACCAACATGTCATTCCAAACCTGGAAGTGGGTTTTTTTTTTTATTTTCTGAAGAACACAGAATGTCTATACAATGAAAGCCAATGGTCATGGTAGTGCTATATATTCATTTTAACAGGAACAAGGCTGTAAGAGATAGAAGAACAGTGTGTTCAGTGTAACATACCGATGATTCGGCTGATTATAGTTTTAAAAGTTGTGACAATTCACTGAGTAATAGAATATAGTAATATAATATAGTAATATACACTGAGACAAAACTAATATAGGTTTGGAATGACATGATGGGGAGTAAATAATAGAAGATTCACTTCTGAGTGAACTATCGCTTTAAGTTAAGATCTGCAAAGTTCTAACCGAAATCACCATGGTTACCAAAGATTCCGGATCAAGGATGTTTCTGTACTATGACCTCCGAATGAAAGATATTTTCATTGACGTTAATGATGGCTGAAAATCTAAAGTTTCAAAAAGATCTCAGTGAGGCAATGTGTTCAGTCTGCCACAAACACGATGCTTAGTAATTAAAAGAGAGATCTGATCAGAGGTCGCCTTCCAATTCAAAGTGCATTACAATCACGGCAGAGAGAGCGGTTCAATTCTGCTGGAGCGAATATGGCGAGAACTCACCCGTGACATCAATCTCATTCATGTTACATCCCAAAACAGTCCAGGAGATGCTGTGAACATAGCAACAATCACAACAACACAAGCGAAACACAGGGGCAATAAGTGCAAGCTATCAACCCTCACAAGCCCAATCTAATTGAAGCTCACAGAAACACCTCTTGGCTGCTTTGCCTCAGCCCCGGTAACCTGCCATAATGCATTCGGCCATTTAAATTAACTCACAACATTTCCCCCCACTTTTCTTTAGGTGAGAGGGGGTGGAAAAGCTGTGGCTGCTCAGAGGAGCAATGTATCATTATCCAGAGTCCTGCATCCCCTCCTAACTGCAGCACCGCAGGCTAGGCAGCCTTGCGTGAGCTCCATCTACTGAGCCAGGCAATCTGGCCAGCAGACATGCATGTATTCATAATGGCAGCAGCCTTTCATGTAGGAGAGAGAAAGAGAGAGGGATGAAAGCTCTTTTGGAGGACACTAATGCTCATCATTACTAAATGCTACTCACATAACAGCTTATCCCACCCACAGAATGTGACTAGTAAATACATATTACTACAGCGGTTCAATTGGATTTAAAGCAAAGAGGCTGAGTGGTAATTACTGTAAAGATGGTTAAATGCAAGGTACTTGTAATGTTGCCTGATTATTTTTGTCTGTGTCATTGCAAACAGAAGGAGGAGTAAATGCAGACAGACAAGCAATTAAAAAAAGTTCAGAAAAGTTCTTAATTCAGTTGTGGAAAACTGTCTCTCATATCAGTTTACTTGATATTTATATTACATATAACATAATTTCTTACTTATTAAGTGTCTTGTTGTCCAGGATTAAGGGTTGTCCTGACATTGAGTCAAGATAGAAGCGAAATTACTTAAGATATTATTAAAAAAGAATCAATATAAATCTGCCAATGAATACACTTACTTTCAAAAACTCACTTCATTTTGATAAAACATTCTTTAAGAAAACAAGATTTATTATCTTGTGTCATTTTGCCAAGTAGATGTATCTTGTTTTAGGAATGCTTAGATATTTGCACTATTACATGATCTATTTTGCAGTGTGTGTGTATAGCAAAAAAACAAACCAAATTTCTGTCACAATAAATCAAATGGAATCCAAGCATAAAACAGAAAATCAGTAAGCTCTACCTTTTCTCATCTAGCTTAAAAATAGATCAAATAATTTAAATGTTTACTAGGGTAGTAAATTAATTCCCAATGCGATAAAAAAATAAATAAAGTAATAATTTAATAAGTTAAAATTATTGTTTTAGTTTTAGTTAAAATATTTTCACACATGGACATCAATTATGACTTTTGGGTTAAATTAGCTCCTTGAAAAAAATCATTTAGTTTAAGTGTAACAGTTCTGACATTCACCTCACAGTTTCAGGCTAATATTTTCCTCTTTTGTCTGTCTCATCCCCATCTTCGTGCCAGAGAGTAAAAACTGAACAGGATTATGAAAAGAAGCTGTTCAATGGGATTTAGAGGCTTTTCATCCTCAGTGGAACTGAGAGTTTTAATTCAGTCCAGACCCATATTAGGCCGCTGGTCATCTGAATATAGAAGCTGAAATAGGTGTTCTCTAGCCAAGGGGGGCGAGAGAGGAGAGAGGGGGCGGCAGCGCAGCGGCTGATTTTGAATGATGCCTTTACCGTCTGAGTAATGAACAGGTCAGAAAGGTCAACCCATTACAACTGCAGCTACTTAATTATTAATTACACACTTCTATAAAGCAAAGGACAACTTTGTTATGTGCGTGCGTGTGTGTGTGCGCATGTGAGAGAGAGATACGTGGAACCTCATACACATATGCAGTGGGTACAAATATCTAAAATATCTGGGATATCCTAATAGGATTTGGAACATTTAAAATGACATTATGAAATAAAGTTAGATATATACATTCTATGCTATTTATAGGTCACTAATTACATATGCAAATTAGCAACAGAAGATTAGATGTATTAGCTTTCAATGAAGTACAAGGTGCTCTTAGGTTTTGGCAAAATGTGAAAATGTGTTAATTTTCTAATTAAACTATTTAAGACTTGATGTTTATTTTGAGAAATATGTAAATATTTGTTTAAAATATTGCATGCGTAATTACATACAAAAATTAAATACACAATATATTTCATGATAAATAAAAAAAGGCAAAATATAAGTATTGTCACTAGTGGACTAATAAACTTTCTGAAAATACACTGAAGTGTCTACAAAAGTTTTCTTGCTTGTTTCTCTCTCTCTCTCTCTCTCTCTAACACACACACACAAACACACACACACACAAACACAATGAAACTAACTGCAGATGCAAATGGTGTAGACTAATACCATAGAAATGGTCCATGTTCAACAAGAGCTTCATGAGATGAGATGGATTTAACTTAATAATTACACGTGGTGACAGAAAACCACACTTGGCTCACACAGTTACTGTATGCAATTAAAATATTATTCATTACCTTTTAAATACAACACTGGTGCCGAAATCCCATTAAATTTGGGATAATTGAGTGTGTTTAATTATCAGCTGTGGCATGAAGTTAGTTTAGGAGAAAGTCAGTGTGTGTGTGAGAGAGAGAGAGAGAGAGCGAGAGAGAGCGAGCGAAAGAGAGAAATGCGAGTGAATGGTGACCTAGTTAATGTCAGAAACATTGTGTTTTAAAAATGACCTTGCTCTTGAAGCTGGGCTCAGAATAACTCCGAATAACTCTTCTCTTAGACACCCAGGGCATATGAGAGTAATAATGTTCAAATGCTGTATCTTTTTCCTCTCACCTAGCAAAATTAGGTGTATTGCAAAAATATTACCGTTTCAGGGAAGGCCACAGACCGTCTTTTCTGTAAGTGATGCACTGCATGAAATGTTGCTGAGTAAAAGCTGTTTTTGGCTTGTAACTGAGAATTATTTGTTATTGAAATGACTTATGATCTGTAAACTATGCCTTAAGCCAGTGGTTCTCAACTGGTGGGTCACAACCCAACAAAGTGGGCCGCAGGTCTGTTCTGACAGGGATAGCAATAAAAAACAATGCTAAATGCAAAAAATAAAAAAACATTGTCTTATCTTCTATTGTACAACTACAGTATTCAGCACAAATTCATGTTCCCATGTCGTCTGCTGTAAAGCCACAATATTTTGGCACAAATTTATGTTCCTTTATATTTTGTTGTCAACCTCTGCACAAACTCATATTCATTCATCTTTTGTTGTCAAATTCTGCAGTATTTTTAGCACAAATTTACGTCTCTTTATCTTTTGTTGTAAAATTCTACACCAATTTTTTTTTTCCTGGCACAAATTCGCATTCCTTTATCTTTTGCAGTCAAAACTGGAATACCTTTTGTTGTCAAACTTCAGTATTTAGGACAAATTCATGTTCCTATGTCTTTTGTTGTCAAACTTCAGTATTTGGCACACATTCGTGTTCCTTTATCTTTTGTTGTCAAATTCTCCAGTATCTTTGGCACAAACTCATGCCACTTGGAAGAAGCCAACCAAATCCAGAAGATGCAAATATGGACAGGTTGCATGACATCCTTGAAAAACATGAACAAAGCATACAATTACACAAAATAAAAAACAATATGACTTGGATAACAAGAAGTACTTGCAAACTGTTTGGTCTATGAGTCCTAAAGCAAAACCAGTTGTGAACCACCGTTGCTTTAAATGTCCAATTCACAAAATCCAGTTGTTAAATATTTATGTAAAAAAAAAAACACAAATGAAAGCATCTACCTGTTTGTCTGCACACATTATCTCGTCTGAACCTGACTCGTCATAACCCTCCGGTAACATGCTGCGTACTGCCCCCCCCGAGCTCCTCTTCTCCTTAGGCCGGCTGTGTGGTTCTGCCTGGCCTGCCCGGTTCAAGCTCAGAGCAGGATGGCTGGGGGCAGTTGAGTCTGGTGTTACTGAGCGAGATGGAGTCGCTCTGCCTGCAACTCCACCGTGCTTCATTAGGAAACAAAATATAAGCTTTCCACTCCATTACCAATGACTTTAGGAGTGAAAGCACATAAGACGGCGACTCACCTCATCAGCAATGCATTGCAATAAACGCGCAGGCTTGAACAGGCTACAGAGACAGAGAGAGAGAGAGAAAAAAAGGAGGGAGAGCGGGGGCAGAAAACAGCATTAGCCTACATATGATGTCTTTACAGTGGAACAGCGAGGAAAAATCATTAATGCAATAAAATGTGCCCAGATTAATCAAACGCATCAAACTCTTATGAAAATATCACAGGGGTAGAAATGTTCTATTACGTCTAATGGTGTCTAATCTAATACAGGCAGTTAAGGGCTTGGGTATTTCTTCATTGTGAAATGCAATTTGGGAAGTTTAAAGGGAGCCAGTGAAGCGTGGGTCTCACACTGCCGACAGGAACATGGGGCATGATGATATATTTTTTTCCCCTCACTCTCTCCCCTTTCCTTCAAACTCATAAAAGCTCACTATTAAAGATCCCTGGATGGAGTGCATTTGAAAAGCTGGAAAAAAAAACAGAGTAAAAGATGAGAGGCAATATGTAATTAGCATGTCATAATCAAAACGACTCATTCGGACACATTATGATCACAGGGAGGAAATTATTGCATCGCTAGTGGCAATCTGTGGGCATGTGTTAACACCATTTCCATAATGAAAATACACAAATGTTAATAGCCTGCGCCTTGATTTGGAGGGGGAATACCGAAAAGAACGTTAATTTCACACTGCACTTTCACTAGCCCTTAGGTTGTTGGAGAATTGCAGGGTTGAAGAAACACATATATAGGCTCAACCCGTTCTCAAATGTTGTTTTCCCGATTTCTCTCATTCGACGACGTTCTTCTCAGGCTAAAAAAAAAAAAAACCTGCGTCGCTCCCATGCCACTCTTTTCCAGAGAGGCCCCACACAAAAATTCTCATTTTCAATTAAAATCCCATTTAATTTGAAGTTGACATCAAACCATAAATGGGAATTAGCATATTTGGGTGCATGCCAAAGTGTATGTTGTGTATCTTTTACTTTAAAAATTGATTTCAGCGCCATCCATTTAGCTCAGAATGGCAATGATTGATGAGAACGCTTTCTTTCTCAACACAAACAAAAAGTAACAAGTCCTGGCAAGTTCTTTTCTTTTTAAGGATTATACAACTCTTTTTAAATTCACAACAAACAATCATTTGCACGTCCAATGATCATGCTCAAATGGAGTATTAAGGCAACATGAGACAGACAGAAGAGAGTGTGCAAACGCAATAACACAACATGTTTCCTCAGGGTTTAAAGACAGAAAGAAATGAGATGACTATATCCAATTTGTTTTTGCTCATAGAACAGATAAGGTTCAATTAATAGCATATTACATTTAAGAAGTAAAGGTTTGTGCATGCTGAATCACCCTTTCCTCTGCCCTTTATTTTAGACTGAGTGGCTAAGACAATGCAAGAAAGGGATGTCAACTTTTTTTTTTTTTTTTTTAGAACATTTTAGCAACAACAATACAATTGTAAATTGTAAAAAAAAAAAAAAGTGCTGCAATTCACAACCAAATCAATATTCAAATCTTTTGACTACTGTTGTACCAAAATTTGCAATTAAGAACACAGAAAGCAACTCTCAAACTTGTTATAAAGGTGGGAATTCAGAAACTTTTGTTGTATCTTGAGTCGATCAATCAAAGGACAGGCCTGAGACACCCCCCTTGTGTTTTTTTTCAGTGCCATATTTCCTGGACGGGATGCAGTAAATTACTTGCTCATTTTACAGGGCTTCTTAGACAAAGCCACAATGCATTTATTGATTCATTCTCTAAATCAAATAAGGCTTTTTTCCCCTCTGCGTTAATACCTAGAGACCCCCTACCTGACACAATATCCATTCTGCTGCTGGAAAATGAAGTATCAGTCGACGTGGATAATGAATTCATCCTGCATTGCTAAAATAACTCTAATTGCCAACCACATGCCGGAGCAATTGGAAAATAATATTAATGCGCATTTGCTAGGTGTATTATCCATTTGTCCAAGTCAATAAGAACTGTCATTAAAAGCGGCAATAAAACTCACATTTCGCCTGCTTATTTATCTCACAGGGAATTCAAACTTGCATTTAGCACATTTTGCAGACTGATTACTTATCACATTACAATGCTTTTTCATGTTAAAATTCAAATGGGATGTTTCTGGAATGAATGGTACAGTTTAATTTGCATATTTATTATCTTTATGGGTAAGGTTCCAGAGTAGAGTTTGAAAGTAATCATAAAAGCGCATATTTCCCCTTCATCGCATCATTTCTCATCAGCCATATTGGCCCATTTCGACACTTTGGTTCGAATAAATGATTCTTTGCATTATTTTGTGTGGCGCATGTAAAAAGTTATAAATACGTTAGGTTTACCAACTCTACAAATGTGTGTCAGGCCAAAGTTGAAAAAAACATCACATTCTCTTGGTTCCCTTTGAAATAATCCAAAAGCAGCCGTCCAGAATGAACGAAATCAACCTCGAGGCCCATGAAAGCACAGCTCTAATTGACAGACCTTGGAGTTTGTGAGAGAAAAAAAAGGGTGACTACCTGTGATCAACAGCTGCTTTTGAACCCCTAATTCACTTCAGAAGAGAATAAGCGGAGGGTAGAGGGAGGACGTCGGGTGCTGAGCAAGGGCATTTGGCTTTGGTCTCCATGGAGATAAGAGTAAAGGAGAATGTAAGATGAGAGAGGGAGAGAGGAAAGCCCTCGGTGTCTCTCCTCACTCTGCCCCATTGTTATCAAAATGACAGTCCTGTGGGTGAAATGAAATCCAGGCGAGTTAGCTCCGTCAGGACAGAGGTTAGCACACTGTTCATCTGTGTGGGAATTATGGGCCGGCCAGGCGCCAGCGGCACATGGGTTTAGCTGCGACCTCAGACATGGCCTCTCTCAGCAGCGGACAAATTTTTTATCACGCCCACTTTCGAAGGACCCTACCCAAAATCTAAGCCTCTGGCACACAGTTAAATGCCAAGACACACACACACACACACACAAACAACTGCTATCTAGTAGTTCTTAATAGTAGTCGTGTCTTGTAGTACTAAATGTAATTGTAACCACAAAATTAATGTTCTTTCGCTGTGAAATATTCCAATCAACACATACAAAATAAATTAACTCAGAAAAGATGATAATATAGAAATGTCCCTGAGAGAAAGTATACTGTAGTTGCACTGTAAAAAAGAATTCACACATTTGTTTTAAAAATTAAAATAAACAGCCTTTATATGCTGAATATGACTAAGTGTAAGCCATTAAACAAAAAAATGAGGGATAAATATAAGGATATAAAATAATGATTTAATTTGTTATTATTATATATAGTGAATATATAGAATTATATAGTGGTTGTCTGAGACAACAATTAATTAAACATTTATACTGCAGAAAAAACCACTGCAACTAGTCATCTGATAGAAAGAACCGGATAGTTGTCACAGGTGAATTAAATTAACAATTTCAGACATTTAAAATGTTACTAAATATTTGCTTAAAATAAATGCTGTTCAATTAAGCATTCTCTATAAAGAATCCTGAAAAAAAAGAAAGCTTCCATAAAAATATTAAACAGCACGACTGTTTTTAACATTGATAATAAGAAATGTTATTTGAGAATGAAATCTAAATATTAGAATCATTCCTAAAAGAGCATGTGACTCTGAAGACTGGACTAATGGCTGATGTACATTTAGCTTGCCATTACAGGATTCATAAATTAATTACACAATTTTTAGTTTGTAAAACAGTTTACAAACAAGATTACAGCTTTTACTGTATTTTTGTTCAAATAAATGCAGCCTTGGTGTGCATGAGAGACTTGTAGTGCACTGTAGTGTGTGTACAGTCATTTATATATATATATATATATATATATATATATATATATATATATATATATATATATATATATATATATGTATATATGTATATATATATATATATGTATATATATATATATATATATATATATATATATATATATATATATATATATATATATATATATATATATATATATATATACACATTTACACACACACACTCACATACTCTACATCTACATAATCTTAGCACTCCAGCTACACTTACACACTACACAGCTAAACTTCCTGTTCTCAACTCATCCAGATGATTTACATACAGCATATGTAAAGGTGTCACTCTTTCTAAACACATCTTCATATTTGTACATCATATGCAACATCAAAACAATATTGGTATATGCAGATAGCATAAGCATAACGCTCTCAAAGTTGTATCACTATGACAAATACTTTCAAACATAAAGAAAAAAAATGAGGGAGAAGAGGAAAAGCAAAGAGAGAGAGCGGAAGAAACAATCAATCAGAAGGCAATTCGCTGGCGGCTGCATATGCATCAGATCATGTCTCATGTCTTCAAGGATTTTCAGAGCGAATCGTAAAACAAAACTCCATTACCTCCTGCCAGAGCATGCAAATGAATCACACCATGGGGTGAGAGGGAATTAAAGAGCCTTCTCTAATCAATGACAAGCCAGGATGAAACCCTCCCATCCATTCCTCTACTCTCCAGTAACAAAGAAAAGCTTCCCACATCTTCCCTATGTGTCCGTCCCTCTGCCACAGGGCACACAAACACACACTGAGCCTCAGAGCCTGTGTGATGCTAGTGTCACCTGCCAAACGGAGTGGACACCCCTAACAGGGACACCATAGCTCAACATAGCCCCTCTTCCTGACCCCTGACCCCCTCCGAAACATGCGCTTGGAATCTGCCGCACTCAGTTTGTGACACGTGTGAGTATGTTTGCACACAGGGGAGGCCGGTCGGTTCGCACACAGATGCACAGGGCTGCGTAAATGACAGGCTGGGCCCGAGGACGTCTGTTGGCGTTTCCCGCTCTTCTCTTTTCCGGTCCTCTCCACCCGCTTCCCATTGCCAGCCTGCTACAGCCTGCAGGTGAGGAGTCTGTGGCGCCATATGGAGCGAGGAAAATTAACAACGAGGAGAAAATCTCCACAGCAGCGGGAGGCCTTCATACCCTCTCTCACGCTTTGGCTCTCTGCACTACCTCTCCTCCAAACAAAATTCAAAGATGTAGAGAGAGGGAGAGAGAGAGAGAGAGAGAGAAAGAGGAGAGAGGGGGGGGGGGGTGATAAAATTAATGGGGTTCAACACTTTAACACAACACCGGCGGCAATATTTGCACAGAAAGAAAAAAAAAATGTAAAAAACGAGAGAGAGATTTCTTCTTACAGTTCGGTCATATTGTGGTATTATAAATCAGACCCTGGCTTAAGTATTTTACGCCCCTGTTTTATAAATGTACATTAACCCCATTTGCCCCCCTCTACCTCCGGTAGATAGTCCTGAACGCAGGCAGATCATGCTGGGGGAGATTCCATTGTCCCTGGTGTGTCCTCATGTTTGATACCATCATGGAGGAAAAGTCCCCCATGGAGCCTCTCCCGGTCTGGGTCATTGATTACAAAGAGCCTCCTGGTTTTGTCTGACAGATGTGAATCTGTGCTATTTAATTTGGAGCGTTCCCCTCAAAGGGAGACCATTAGCCCATCCAATAGGAGCACAAATAGGATTCCATTAACAACTAGTGTTTCCGTAGAGCCAAGAAATGGGGAAAAAGCTACACTTTATGCTCCCCGATAGAGGAGGATGCCATTTGCGTGGGGCGACCGGCATAAAGTGCGTAAACAATGTAAAGCATGATCTGCATAAAGCGCGACTGACAATCGGCCTCTCCTCTCGGGGGTACGACTGCCACGTGTTGGTGGTGAGAGTGTCCTTGTTTGGCACCGGAGGAAGGTGGGGTTGCTAGTTAAAATGTTAATAAGTGTGATACAATTTTAATTTAACAGCCTTCTGCATTTCTAATTAGATCAGTGCCTGTGACTAAATGAGAAATAGAGAGAATCTGTGGCTTCTTACACTCAGGCTACAGTTTGTTATGCTTCTGTTTGTTGTTTACATTTTTAGTACATAATAAAGTTCACACTCAAGTAAGAGCTGTAATGTAAGGCAGGTGTTTTCAAACTTTTGAATACCAAAAAACCCATAAACTTGATGGTCCCCTTGTGAGCGACCCATTTAATATGCATGGTGCTTCCAAAATTAAATGATAGACTTTCATCTGTAATAATACTTCAGCCAAAATAAATGATTCAAACATTTCTTGAAACATATTTTCTTAAGGTAACAGTGTACTTTTATCTAAACAATATTCAATTTAAATTTATGTGAACAGGAATGTTTTAATGAGTGTATTTAGAAAAGAAAATTAATTAAAATACTTAAGATATAATGCTTAAATTATTAATTATTTTAATACATATCAATTAATAATCATAATCAATATGTATAAAATACATTAATCTTTTAAATATATATAAATAAAATACATAATAAACATATTTTAAGTTTTTGAAAGCCCTGATGTACAGCATATGATAATATATAAATCATATCGCAAGCAAGAGCAGGCTCTTAGATTTCACAGCAAAATAAAAGCCATTAAAAGCACAATAAAATTATACACTTTAACATTTAAGTTAGCATTATCCACAAAACTGTGAGCGGTGAGTGAACTGGGTGATAAAAAGAAGTGGACAGCAAACAGAGGCACTTTTCTACATGTTTCTGGAGAAGCTTCTCTGTGTGTAGCCTTGCAATAAAAGTGTGCATAAATTACTTTATGTAATCATACAATGTAGATTAGCATGATAATGGCAGTGTTAATAGATGCTGGGAAGCAGGGAGTGACAGCACTCCGAAACAAGACATGCCGGGGGCAGAGCGCCACGTACACACACACACACACACACACACGAGCGCATGCAGACACACCGCTACTGGGAATAGCCAGTCGCACAGGCCTCAACACCATCACTACGACTATGAGTGACAGAGTGTGGAGCCACTTCATCTGTTTTCCCTGAGGCGGACACAGTGCTTTCACTCTTCCACAGGCTATGGGCCGCAGGGGAGATGATGTTAATGTGGGCGAGTCAACAACTATCACTTATACATTCAGGACGGGGGGTGTTCTGTAGCAACAGTGTGGTTTGCCACTGATTTTTCTGAGGTAGAGAAAACCTAAGCCCTCATCCTGGTTATATTTGCATGCTTAAAGATGATTTCAGGATTATGGTCCTGGTAATATTTGCATGCTTCAAGATTATTTCAGGATTATGATGAGCCAGGGTACACTTTCTCTGCTCTTTGAAAGATTTCAAGAAATAATTCACCCAAAAATGATAATTTGTTGAAAATGTACTCATCCAAGATGTAGAGGAGTTTGTTTAGCGTCACACCAGTGGATCCTCTGCAGTGAATGGGTGCCGTCAGAATGAAAAAAAGCATCACAACAATCCACAAATAATCCATACGACTAATTAATGATTAATTATGGTTAATTGTAAAGTGAAGCTGCGTGTTGGTAATAAACAAATCCATCATTAAGGTGTTTTATCTTTGTTGCTTCTGGCCAAAATATAAAATATCACTTCAAGATCCACAAACATATTTGTTTAGAGCTATTCTGGTCTGTTTCATATTTAAATAGAGCATGGTCTGTGCATATTTCTCTCTTTATTGAGATAAGACAACTTTTTCACTGGAGCAATATTATGGATAGAGGACTCGTATTTTAGCCAGAAAAAACATTTTGAAGTTAAAAATAAAGTTATCGCTTCATAAGACATTACCTGATGGACTGTGGATTACTGTGATGTTTCTATCAGCTGTTTGGAGATCCAATCTGACGGCACCCATTCACTGCAGAAGACTCATTGGTGCGCAAACCATGAAACCATTGACAAAGTTGGCAAGTAAAGGATGCCTAGTGTTTTAAAATCTGTTCAGATTTAAAATTCCACGCATCCCAGTGAATACTCAGTTCTGATGATTTTGTGAGGTCAAATGTCAGTCTCCCGGTCTGGGAGGTGTGATGTGTTGACCGTTCTTAATTTGGTGTCAGGCTACCTGCTGCTGGCCAGGCTGGCTCAGAGGCATGGTTTAATCTCCTAATAGGCGTCCAGCGGCTTTAAAGGGACCTCTGCTCTCCCGACCGGATTTCTCTTCTGAAAACACCACCACCATTAGTTAATCACCTCCTTACGGCCTCCTGCAGTGCGACTCAACACAGCGACTACAATGAGCATCGGTCGAGCACTAGATATATTAAAGTTATCATAAGCAACAGACCACTTCAGAGACAACATACAGTTCAAGCCCCGTTTCATCCTACAAAGTCCCAGCAGGCCATTTCAGTCCATCAAACACCCAAACAGCATGAAGGACAAAAGACTTACTCACCAAGAGGATTTGTGAGTAACTTCTTCCTGGGGCTTAATCTGAGTTGGGCAAAGTTCAAGACCACAGCAATTTGATAAGTCTGGCGATCAGGCTTATTCACAGATGTCTCGGAATCAAAGCGGGTGCAAATGTGGCCAAAAGCAATGTGGTTTAATCAGCGGAGTGAGCGGCTGCGAAATCAAACTGCGTGGAATTTTTCTCAAATGGCTCTATCAATTACCAATAAAATCAAGATTATGTTCCAAACTATCAATAAACAGCAGAGGGAGGCATGCAGAGCCATTTGCTGCCGCCACAGGAAGTCCGTACAGAACAGATGTAGAATCAATAGTCTTAATAAGCTGAACACGGCTGCCATACTGAAGTGTAAAATGAGACCGTTATTTCAAAAAAGTCATCTCGACTGCAGTGATTATCATGTACCTGCATAGAAACACACATTCACTCACATTTAAGACAATGCGGACTCTCAAGGGCCTGTTTTTTTGAAACGGAGTACAGGAAGCCGCCCTTCTGACAGCAGTGGTTGGGTAGATGGCTCCATTCAGACTGAGATGTGGGGGTCAGCAGCACTGAAACACACAGGAGAGAGACGGATGAAAATTAATTAAAGTTGGTGCGTGTAGTGAATGACGTGTGGCTCGGGTAGCCCTTTTGCATTCAGAAAGAAGACAGCTCTGCCCCGCGTCCCTGGTGCAAACAGCCCCCTCTACGCCCAGGTTATTGTGTGCCAGCCCGCCACTTGCCCAGCCACCAACAGCATATCAATGAAGCTGCTCTCCTGTTTGTGCTAATGGTAATTACAACATGGGCAGTTTTGTGCTGAGAGACAATGGGTGGGCGGCCATGAGGGAAAGCAGGGTGATGCAGTGTGGAGTCTTAATGACTGCAGGACTGATGGGACCACAGAGGGCAGGGAACAGAATAAAGAGGAAGGTCTCTCGGTGGGCCAGAATGGGAGGATACACGGTAATGCTGCAAAAACAAGGCATTACTAATCTTAATCATACCAAATAAAACTTCAAACCTTGCTTCACATTTGTAATTAAGCATTAATGTGGCGATACTATGAGTATAATCATGGCCTGCAAACCCTTCAGCTGTGAATACTTGCAATTGCTTTTATAAAATGGTTACTTAAGTATTATAATTAATAATTAATACTGTATGTATATAGTAGATACCATAAAAATGAATATATTTACATATAAAATATTTTTATATTACTAATAATTATTAATTAACACTACTACTACTGCTATTACTACTTAACACAGGGTTACTAATCTTAACCCTAACCAAATAATGAATCAAGTATAATCATGTATAAATCATGGTCTGCAAACATTAATACTGACAACTGCTTTTATAAAATGGTTACTACTACTTAAATAGATAAATCTGTATTTAAACTTATGTATATATGTATAGTTTTATGTTATTAATTTAATAATAATAATAATAATAATAATATAACAACATTAAACCCAATAATAAATTATTATTAGTATTAATCCTTAACTCTATAAAATAACCCAAACCTAAAAAAAGTATAAATACAAATAAATACAATTAATAAATCATCATCATCAAAAGTATCTACTAGTGCCAGTGCTGGAACTTTCCAGTTTATGATTTCCAACAGTATGACAGTTTCATGTGAAAAAGTGTATATTGTGACTACAGCTGTGAGTGTCAATAGTGTTAGTTTAACTCCTCTTCAGTTAATGCAAATTTAATATTCTATGGCAAGAAAGAGAGGTGTCAGGGGTCTTAAGCAGTCTTTATAGATGGAAAGCCAGTCAATACATTAGTAAGGCAAAAAGGCAATTTGGTTGCACTCAAAAATGTGCAACTATTAAGTCACTGTCAGGAGCCACAGGGGACTAAATGATCCCAGCATTTCTCGATGTTAACTACTGCCATTCCCTTGGTTCCCCACTCATTAAAAGCAGCCTGCATCTGCCCATGTAGCTTTTAACACACACAAACTGACCAACGGTACATCTAACAGCTCTTTACAGACATGTTCGAGCCAAGAGGTGTGAATGGATGGATGCCTGTGGATTTGTGAAGCTGTTTCACATGTAGACCGACCTTATCCTTGCACTACAGGAAACTCCATTTACTAAAGGCAAAACCTAAGAAAAATTTATTCAAAAGCAGAAGCAAACAGAAAAATTAAACCTGTACAAAATCTGTCTTTTGGTTTAGGATGACCTTGCCAAAATATTATTTAATAACTATACTAATTGACATCTCCATATAGAGCTATTAAACTTAAACTCAAATGGCAAACAGTCTCTCATGGCAATTCACTCTACAGCAGAAAATGCCCCGTATACCTGTTGACTGTTACCATTCAAATATTTGGGGTCAGTATGACTTTTCAAATAATACTTTTACTCAGTAAGGATGCATTACATTCATCAGAAGTGACAGTAAAGACCTTTACAATAAAAATAAAATAAATCAAGTAAATGCTGTTATTTTGAACTTTCGATTCACAGAATTCTGAATAAATGTTTCCATTATCTTGAGCATTAAATCAGCACAAAACTCAGCTTTACATCACATTTCAAAATGTATATTAAAATAACTTTTTCATGACAACTCTCAGAAAGTTTAGCATGGTAATATACATGACAATGTTAATGTGTTTGGTCTTGGTGGAATAGATCTGCTATGCTGCTGCAGCTGACATGCCTATGTGAGCAGATATACTACTGCTCCACATATACATATATGAATAGCCCCATGGCAGATCTATACAGGTGGAGCTGGGGAAGGAGAAGGGCTTCTGCAGCTTGCTGAAACTGCTACAGCAAGTATTAGCCAATAATTTGAAGCTTCTACAGCAAGTTCTTTGGCTGCTAATGCTAAAAAAAAAAACAACACCAACAATCGGCTGCTCCATGTAAACAATAATGTGGTTATATCAGAGTGAATTAGAACTTATTGGCCTGTGCCATCTAGAGTTTCATGACAGAACTTATTTCAAATTGTTATATTTCTAAATATTCACATATATTCATTGTCATATTGCCGACAATAATTTTATTGCGCATTAACACAGTTTTTTTATTATTATTATGAAAGTCCATTGCTAATTGGCTCTGAACACACATACAGACAAATCATGGGTCACAGGAGGGGATGCCCCTGACCAAATTATTGAGGCTAAGTATCAACATTCACAAATCACGGTCCACTGTTATTTTTAACAGAAAAGAATGCAACGTGCTTGTAATCATGACTTTATAAGTTGGAAATAGCAAGTTTCCAATAGCACATGAAGACAGCAGAGAAGCGCTCTCGCCCAACACAGTGGAGTGAATCATTTTATTAACTTTGTGGTTTATTATTCTTAGTCGTATGGGACGCGGTAACACACGGCCCCCTCACAATATATTACTTTACAGATTGATCGCTTTTGCCACTCAGAAATATTAACACAATCATGCAGCACGTATCAGAAGATCTGCACTATGGAGCGCTTAGCACTCACACTCACTGATTTTATATATAACTGAACTGCACTCTTGCCTACCTCTTCCAACCGAGGCAGGGACTGCTAAACGGAGCAATCACACTGGTCAAACGAACCTGGGGGTTAAGATTGCCAACTGTGAGCACAACCTAATTATTCTCCCGCATCCCTCACACGAGTCTCTACCCGCACATCAAGTGCACTCTGCTGCAATGGATCGTGCTGGTTTCTCATAGGAAGATGCCTGTTATAATGTTATGATCGAGGCTATAGACTTGATCATAACATTATAACTATAGGCTATAGAGGATAACTTGTTTTTCTATAACAAACTATAAAATATTTCCTATGAAAAAAGGTTAATGTCCTGGCAGTGACAAATAGCTTGTTTTATATTTAATTTAATTATATTAATATTATAAGTTGAGATTTAGGCTACAATAAATATTTTAAATGCTACTATGTAAAAGAAACACTGCTGTAAAGCGTTTGCAAACCAAATGTCATTACACTTTTGTTCATATAGCAGTAGGCCTACTTTTAAAAGAAAAAAAAGTGCACAATAAAGTACTTTTGAATACATTATTATTAGACAATGTGATTAATCACGATTAAAAAAAAGTCATCGTTGCCCAGCACTAGTATAAATACATTAATATGATACTATATGTTTGTTTTTTATAGACCAGCCTGCAACATTTAGTATTGTGCAATATACAAGAGATACTAGCTCACTCCATATATCTACAAAGAGGTTCCTCCTTGGCCTGAAAAGGGTAAATGTGAACTATGCCAGCACCATGGACAGAGCAAACAGCAATAATGATGAGAGAAACAATAGACCGAGTCAGAGGGAGGGAGAAACACAGTAAGGTACAGAGGTCATTCTAGGGACAAAATAGCTCTCTCTTAGCTCAATACCAAGTTAAACAGTTCAATTACAAAATGTGCCTTTTGTGCTCACCTAACAATTAGAGAAGGACAATTACAATCCCCCCACTGAACACAGTCATTCATCACCCGCCTTCTGCTGGAGCTCGCTTCCCCAGTGGACCACAAGTCACCGGGGTACGATGACCATCACTGGCCACTGCAACCCTACGGAGCTGACTCTGCTTCTATAAGCTGCTCTCATACTGACTGATGCTTACTGCAAATGTGTGCAACCGTTGTTGTGAAATACTTTTGAACTATACTTGAATTTGTGGATTTGTTTTATTTTTATAAAATGCTTATGATTCAATGCTTGAAATTAGTAGATTAAAAGAAATAAAAAATAAAATATACACAAATCTTAAAGCATATAAATAATACTAAAATAACAGTTCAGAGATGTGTGATTTCAGAGATTTGTGGTGACTATATAATGCACACACGTTTGTGCTATTTTGCAATTTGATCACGTCACAATTATTCTAACATTTGGGGGGGAAAAAA
Organism: Carassius gibelio; assembly: GCF_023724105.1. Taxonomy (NCBI): domain Eukaryota; kingdom Metazoa; phylum Chordata; class Actinopteri; order Cypriniformes; family Cyprinidae; genus Carassius; species Carassius gibelio. Next base: position 9,414,141 of record NC_068413.1, on the reverse strand, counting down.
CAGGTAATAAAAATGTAGGCGTGTCCAAACTTTGAAATGGTGATGTAATATATTATGATTTCCCACAGAATTATTGTGGTCAGACATGTGCAGCTTAAGGAAACGAATGTGAGTGAGAAGCAATAAATAAGGCAGTAAATAAAGGTGCTCCAGCAGTAAGCAAGCATCACGGTTCAGCGATGTTCAGATAAGCACTGGTCGGGTGTTAGGTGGGCCAGCTTGGGTCTATGGGCAAGCCTCACTGCTCTATTCAGAGGGCAACATGGGCCCATCAGTTTGTCAGCAGACAGGCCTCACCCAGTGCACTCTTACAAGAACCCGGGGTGCATCGGGTTGCATGCCGATTAAAAGAAAAGAGCTGATGATTAAATTATAATGCTGGCTCATTTGGACTCTCAGATCAAATGTCTGATAGAGTACAAAGGGTGACATACAGAAGGGAGAAACACCAGACACTTACAGAATCCATGATGATCATTTAACATTTAACAAGCACTGGAGAGTGGAACACACCAGACAAAAACAGAAAATTCTGTCATCATTTCTCTCCAGTCTTTCCACAACATCAAAGTGAAACAGAACTATAGCTATCTAATTATCAATAGAAAAGCGCCATAAAAGTGTCATGAAAGTGGTGCATATGGCTTGTGCCTTAAATCCCAAGTCTTCTGAAGCCATATGATACATTTGCATGAGGAACTTAAAAACTAAATGGTTATTCAGTTAAAATCAGCCCCTCCAGCTAACTGGTAACCACTTTGAATCGAATCAGTCAAATTTGTAAATAATCATTCAGACTAGTTTTGTGAAAGGACTTAATGAAAAGATCAGATTTAAAACAAGGATGCATTTACAAATAAGACAACTCTAATTCTCTCATAGAATTAATCATACCAAAAAGAGATCAAAATTAAACAAAAATGATTAGTATTGTCCAAATTTGACTAGTAATGTTGTGGTCTGTTTCTCAAACAAAACTTTCATATGGCTTTAAAAGACTTCAGGTCACATTAAAAACTTTATGATACTTTTTTTTTCATTCACTTTCAATGGAAAAAATAAGGTCTAATAGGTTTGAAACACCATAATGGTAAACAATAACAGAAGATTCATGTTTGGGTGAACTATGGCTTTAAAAGTGGTTATGCATGAGACCCCCATCAGATCTTTTCAGCTTAATTTATTGAGCAGATGGCAGGGAGACTATCATTGATGAAAGCTGTCAGTGTGAGGTTAGTTTTCCCTCCACCTCTACTGGACTCGCTGCATTATCTTTTGAACTTCCAGTCAAGGGCCTTTTAGCACTGATGGGTTACATTTCCTATGAGCTATAATCAATACCTGTTAAGCAACACTTTCATTTCTTAATTAAATGAGGAGAGAGATATTAATTTTGAAGCGTAAGGAGCCTTATGGTGTCTGACAGTTTATAGTGATTACCCTCTTCCATGTATGCAAGCACAAAGGTAATTAGACTTCTGTCAGCACAAGATGTTTTCCTGAGCCAAACCAATACAAGCCTTTGAGCAACTATGCTGTTATGCGCTTCCGTGTTTCCACGATGGCCTGCTGACACTCTTTTGCAGTTATTTTGCTGGTATACCACTCTTTTGTGGACTTTCATTTTTTCCACCATCAGATGGCATGTGAGAGCACTTTACATTCTGTTTCGTTATTCAAAGGAATTTATAATAACTAGGAGTCAAAGGACACGGATGCAATTTTCACAAATTTTTTTCATCCCACTTTCCTTGTTAAATAGAGCCATCTTCTTATGAAATCCGAAGAAAATGCCCCATGCCGCCATGTATACCTGGTAACCTTGGGGAATGAATGGACGTGTGCAATGCAGATTTGACTGACAGCCCCTACCTACTCAGGCTCGTCTGACCCCTGCAACAGCGCTCCACTATCCTGGCCTTCCTGTATCTTATTTACAATCTAGTGTGGCCTGTAATGAAAGCTTGGCCATGCACTATTCATGGTCCACTCTAAAAGACCCTTTACTGCACTCTGAACGGCTCAGAGAAAGAGAGGGAAAGGAAGATCAGCTCACCATCAGGCTATGATACCATTTGGCCTCCGGTATCAAATCAGCCACCACGCTCGGGTCAGAGCACAGCCATGAGTCTACGTTTGGGCTTTGCTTATATAAAGTATTCAGCATGAGGTACTTTTACGGAGCACTCCAAAGACAATAAGCATGGAGGAACATCCGCAGTTTCAATTACAGCAAGGCCATAATGTTGGCGAAGTCTAAACGCTTTTTTCCTTTTACCTTTTCACAGCTTCTCTTGGGCTTTAATTACAGAGTTAGAAAGTGATTAAACAGCCACATCAACAACAATAGAAGTGTCAGGCTTCAAAATATCTTTGTCTCGAGCAGGTGGTGCGCAAATACTAGACGTGTGAGTGTGTCAAAAGAAAAGAAAAAAAATGCATGCTTGTTATGGCCTTGTAATGACATGGCCAGGAAAAATGCAGGTTTAAAGCCCCATAGACCGGTGGGTTGAATTATATTCCAAAAAGGCAATATAGGGCCATATCCCAGATGCCCAATTCTGATACAAATAACTGCATGCAAGCACAGCCCCTCAGAGTGCTTTGTGTTTTACATCGCAGGCAGTGTTGAGCACAAGCACAGGGGTACAAAAACAAATTATAGCCCAGTCAAATGGCAACAGGGGTGAGCTCAGCCAGTGTCAGAGAAAATACAGTACAGCTGGCTCCATGTCAAGGTCTGACCTTCTCAGGTATGTCGCTCTCTGGAGGAATGTATGAATAAAAAAACAAACTCACGCACAGGCACAAAAAACTGTTACCATCTTATAATATTATTATTATAATACATGTGTTATTATTACACATATACTAATATTATAGAGGTAGTCCACTCAAAAATTACAATTCAGTCGCTTACTCGACCTCATGTCGTTCCAAACTAGTATGCATTTCTTTCTTCAAAAGAACACAGAAGAAACATGATTTTGGCAATTAAAACAGTTTTGGGCTCCACTGACTTCTGCTGTATTTTTTCACCCATACATTCAAAGTCAATGGGAACCAAATGTGTTTGATTTCCAACAATCTACAAAATATCTTCCTTAATGTTCAACAGAAAAAAGAAAGACTTGAGGTTGAGTAAATCATGACAGAATTGTCATTTTTGGCAGACTATCCCTTGAAAAATAACATTTATGTAATATATAATAATGGAAGGAATATAGCAGATTATTTAAGTTTCATTCCATTGACAGCAACTGTGGCATAAAAGCACACAAATTATTTCAGAATCTGGCTTACAGTGAAACACTTACACCAAAATACTCATTTTATCCGAGTATAATATATTTGCCATACTAAATATAATGTATAGCAAAAAGAAGGTATGAATAAAAATCCTTTTTTCTTTTTTTTAGGGGCAGCACTCAACATTATGCCACAAATGCTGTCCATTGAGATAACTTTGTATTAAACCTGGAATATCCCTTTAATAAATTTGAGTACTGATATTTTCATATATATTTTCATATAAAATGGCATCATGTGTTTTCATGATCAAAAAATAAAATTGCATGAATCACTGCTTGGAAAGCAAGTAGGCATTGCAGCTTTCAATGAGACAGGGTTATTTCTCACTGCCATAAACGAATAGAGCTGTGCCGTATGGATTTTCTGTAGAGTTCAATTGAGTGAGAAGATGTTTGGCTTGCAGTATTGACTTTTTCCTGAATGCAGGCTAGTCAGGTGCTTCTGCTCATCTCCAATTATGCTGTCATAAAAAGACCACAGTGCAATGGTGAGCTATGGTTGCAGGTCTATGACATTAACCAGCAAGCAGAAATCCCTAAAGATTAATTTTTCATTAATAGACAACCGGTCCGTCATGTCTTAAGATTGCTCTGATATTGTTCACGGTAAGGAGGATAATCAATAATTTTAATCGGAATTAAGCGCTCGAGATTGTCAAAGATTCAGATGACAGGGCCAAACATGACACATAAAGTTATTAGGCTGGCAACACTCTAGCATTTTGATAATAGAGAAGGATGATCTGACTAAACTAAATCTGTGCATGTCAGGAAATGTGCTCATCCCTCAAGCTCAAAATCAATATTAGAAATGGACTCATGCTTTGAAATCCAAAACAGAATATGATAAGCATTTCACTTTCAGTCTGCATCCAGCTTCTCATGGATAACATTGCAAATCTACTGTACTGTAGAAGATAAGTATCATTCATGCAGGCATTTACATGCATTTACAAATTAACATTTAGGGAATAGTATAATGCATGCAGGCATAAATAGAACAATTGCAAAATTACAGAAATACATGATAAAAGAGTATAAATTAATATAATTAATAAATCAAAATACAAATGTATGAATTTAAGTAACACTATTTACAATAACATGAATCATAGGTTGAATGATCTAATTTTCTTTCTTAAAAACTGGGGAAACTATATAACGGTCAGTTGAAAAAAAAAATTCTGTTGCAGTTTTTCTTTATTTTTTTTCCCCAACACATGCAACTGTATTTTGTATGTGCATGCATGACATTTTCCATTATGCATGCAATATACAGTCTATATAAGAGAAAGACTGTAACTAAACTGCATACTACAAAACCATACAGCATTAAGAAATAAAAAATAAAAAATGGGCAATTCTTTATCTATTCTAAATGCTGGATGCAGGCATGAAGGTCACTTTATAGAAACCGCTAAGGCACTAAGGGAAGGAAAGAAATATAATGTAATTAAAAGTCTTTTTGCTATGATTAACTTTTAGACAGAACCAAACCCTTTGTGGAGTTGGAAAAGCAATTTCATCTAGCTCTTGCAGACCACATACTCAAGCAGAACATCACAGCTAGATGCAAAGAAAGTCTCAACTAAACAGCTAAGTGAAAAATAAGAGAGTGTGACATATTCCATGACCACAGTCCTCCAGTAACAAACACAATATGCCACCATGCTCCCGTCCCTCTCCTCCATGTGTCAGATACTGAGTAACTATGTATCAAATAACATATCGATAAATCTCTTCAAGGTGTGAGGTGGAAGCTATTTGCTTTCCCATCGATAGCTGATTTTACTAGAGGATAATCATTTTTTTCTCCCAGTGGCCTGCCCTGATATTAAGTCGATATCTGCTGTCAGAGTTCATTTTGGCAACAGAGGCAGGACAGATTGCGGATCGGGAGAATAGCGACAGGCCTTATGCACTGTTTTACGCTATTTATCTGATGCGTGGGTTAGACAACACCATAATAAAACATGCAAGCGGCTTTACTTTATTTATAAAAACAGTAATGATATATAAATGGATGCAAAAACTCTGCCCCGCCCGGCTCATGTGTATGTGCGAGACAATTCACATCACCAATCAGTCAAGATAAAGATCTGCCTCTCAGCAGCATGAAAGGGGAAGTGAAAAGCGCTAGAGAGAAAAATCAATAAGGAACCACTCATTGAGGAGGCCACATGTGTGTCACTGTCAATAGGAGTTAATAGGCCCGGGCCCATCTCAGCAGACTGGTCCGGCTCAGGCTCACTGCGTCCCCCTCCATCACCTCATAGTGACAACTTAATACATACTGATAGACTGACTGCTTAATGCCACACCAACCTTAGCATCTAATAAACAGGCTTGTTTAATAGGCCAGCATTAAGAGAGAAGGAACAAAAGATGTTGCATTTTAGATTAAGGGCAACCTTCTGAAAGTGCAAAAGGTGTAAACAAAAGGGTAATTTGATATAGGTGCTTCTGCGATAGGCACATATATGGGAACACAATTCTGATCAGAGCATGTTTACCTTATAGCCAAGAGTAGGTTGACCTCCAAAGTGACACAGAGCAAGTAGAACTCTGAGCTGCCGTTATGAAATCTAAATTTAATGACGTTTGTCCAAATGGTAAAAAATTAGCTTGTTAATTGGGGTCTGCAGGTCACATTCTTTGGTCCAGTTACACATTCTCCCCCTCATTAACACCCATTAAGACCTCATTTAAGGGGATCTAATTTTTTAATTGATTCTGGTTTAATTAATTTGTAATTAAAGAGGACCTCAGGAGAAGTTCTGCAAATTTTATGGCCCTTTGAAAAATTACATGTAGGGAGAGTGAGAGTCCCTGAGTTATAATATGAATGCTAAATTGATGGCACTTATGAAAAATACAAAACAGGAGGAGAGTGGAACAGAAAAAAATCACATCAAATGTCTATAAGGAGCATCATTTAAAAATTATTATGAACCTAAAATACAGGGTAACGTAATATGCATTAAACAACGAGCAATACTTTTGTAGAATTTATTAATCTTGATTAATTTTACTTCATATCACTTATACATTTTTAATCATTTTAAGCTTTATTAATTAACATTGTTATTATGAACATAAATTAACAATTAATTTACAAATTAACATTTAAGGAATAGTTCACCCAAAGATGAAAATTTGCTGAAAATGTACTCAGCCTCAGGCCAGCCAGGATGTAGATGAAAATTAGAAGAAAATTTAGCACCAATGGATCCTCTGCATGAATAGGTGGTTTCATAGGGAGTCCAAACAGCAGTAAAAACAGAAAAAAAAAAGAAAAAAAAATCACAATAACTTTGTGAAGCAAAAATCTGCATAAAATTTGTAATAAATTCATCATTATAGGATTTTAACTAAAATAAGTATCCTCTACCTATAACATTACTTTCTCCCGTGAACAAAAGTTCATCTTGTCTGAAACAGGAGAGAAATATGCAGAGATCAAGCACAGTTTACATAAAGTGTTATTACAGATTATTGTATAGAGGCTAAGTTTGTTTCTAACAAACATGCAGCTTTTCACAGATGTTAACTGATGTAATACTTGTGAATTATTGCAATGTTTTTAATAGCTGTTTAGACTCTCATTCTGACGGTACCCATTCTCTGCAGCGGATCCACTCTTTTGATCCAAAATTGTTACGATTAAGAAACAAACTCATCTACATCTTGGATGGGCTAAAGGTGAGCAATACTTAGCAAATTATAATTTTGGGGAAAACTTTTCCTTTACTCTAGATTAATAAATGCTGAGAAAGATTGCTGTTCATTAATACTTATTGATACCAATTGCATTAACTAAAAGTGAACAAAGAGAACCTTATTGTGAAGTATTACCAGTATATGCATCTAATCAAGAATTACCTCATGATAGCCATCAAAGAGTCAAGTACTGTTTGCACACTTCAACTGAAGCACAACACAGCAATTCCTGCAAAAGACAAATCCAACAACAGAAACAGAAAAAGAATACATCATAATGTTAATTACGATAATTAGCCTGTGATACCATGCAAAAGAACATTCCTTACCCTTCAATTTGATTCCGGAGTGAAAAAAATCAGGTTTAAATCACCAACCACAAAGCAAGTGTGAACAACACGAGCCAAACATCTGTTGCACTCTCCTTGCTTCAGGTCAGACACATAAAGAGGAAAGGAGATCTATACATTTTTAATGGAACATAGAAATGTATAAATAGAGAATGGTAAGTGTGAAGTCCTGGCTCCAATTGACATTTCAATAAGTAGAACACAGCGTTACCGATCCATTCCCAACTTTCCTGAAACAATTATTGAGATGGTACCTTCAGGCCATGTGTGCTCGGCCTCCCTGGAGCCCCAGTGGCTGAAACAGTAATTGACTAAATTGTAGAACACATCGGGGCCATTTACTGTACAAATGTGCTGAAAATGAATCGTTTAAAACGAAATGAGGGTGACTCTCAAATTAGCAGGGAAAATGATTGAGATGTGGCTCAGGGAATTAGGAAACATGATTTAGAGGTCTGCTAGAGCCTGTGTGTGTGTGTGAGAGAGAGAAATATAGAGAGCGAGAGTGAGTTAGAGTAGGCCGTTTTACACACCACACGGGTCTGACTCGTATTTAAACACTGCAGCACACACACACACACACATACACCTGACCTGTGCTTAAGTAATACACCATCATGATAATCATCTAGCGAGTGCACTGTCAGCTTAGACATGACTGATGCATTCAGAAATGTATTCCAAATGCCTCATCAACCGCTGTCAATGCTGCATTTGACCCCTGTCTCACAATACTGAATTTTCCTGCCTAAAACAATAATGCATTTGACCTCAATCATAACTTCCAATCCCATGACACCTTGTCACTTCTTGTTAATACTTCATTTGTGCATAATTTCCACTGGCTAGGAAGAGACTGCTACCTAAAAAACGTTTAACAACCGGCCGAGATATTTCACCTACTCATTTTAAAAAAGCTTAAACCGGCAACGACAACAAAGGGCAGAGTCACAGATCAAAGGACACAGCCCAAGATTGGTTTCAATGTCAACTGCTGTGAGGTGTTACAAAGTGATCTTAGCTACACATTACACAGTGTTCCCATTTCCTAAGAACAATTCCAATAAATTACACCGTGTGGTAAAGGCACTGACAGATTTGATTGATTGCCCTGCAGCCACTGTTGATTTTTGCTTCTTGTATCTTTTTTTTTCAGCTCCCAGCGTTCTTTATTTCTTAATCATCCCTCACAGTTCTCTGCCAATTAACTGTAGATTTGTGCTCCTTGGTGGCCTGTAGATCTATGTGTAATGATGTGTTTATGATGAGCACTCTGGCATTTCGGACTGCTAGCCAGATGAAACTACACTGTCTCATTATGGTTATCCCTAGGTGGTTCATGGTAAACATAAATGCACATTAATACATGTCTAGATGCACAAATACATACATAGCTTTACATGCATATCTTATACATATATTTAGAGCAGGACCTGATCTTAAAGAGACAGTGTTGCTCTACCTAGCAGTGTTGGGGAAACTGTACAGTGAAGCTGTAGCTCGTCAAAGTTAAAGCTAATCATAATTTTAAGTAGTTTAACTACAATGAAGACTTTGTTTTGAAAAATATCAAGCATACTAGAATAGTGTTATTTAAGGGGCTTTGGATAAAGTAAGGATAAAAGGATAAGGATAAAATGTACAATTTAGAGACAAATTTGATAAATTAGAATTGGTATATTACTACACCATTCCCAGTTACTGTTAATAAAACAAATGGAAAACATGCAACATTGTCATAATTACAGCTGAAATACTAGAAGACATATTTTTAGCCAATATTAGAGGCTTGTGAATATTATGTTGGACGATGGGGGACCTTCGGGTCAAAAAAGGGGGAGAACCTCTGGTATAAACGAACCAGAATTTTTAATGTTACATTTTAAGAGAGGACCATCCAAACAAATCAATGTGTGTGTAAGCCACATTCAATCACATAATTAAAAATTTAGCATTTAGGGATGCATTTTCTCAGTGTGCATATCAATATTAATCTTGAACAGGTACATTACTGAGTTAAAAACGTAGTACTAAGTACAATAATTTTTTTTTAAATTAATCATTTACATGAAGCATCTAAATTAACCTATTCAGTAAAATAAATGATAAATGAAATATAAATATAATTAATAAAATTTTAAGTAAATATAATAAACAATATTAAATAAATATTTTATTACAAATTATAACAAGACAGAGAGAGAAAAAGGACCATTTGGGCGTTTCTTTATTCCTTTAGCTCTGACATTAAAAACAGATATGTACTATGAAGATCTTTGCTATTTTTTTTTTTTTGCTTACTCCCTAACACGAGTACCTGAAGTGTCACTCCAGCGTTCAAAATGTTGACCAATTTAAGTCTATCAGTGATTTAGCCGCTCCTGGCTATTTACAGCAATGTTCACGTAATCTTTCTTTAATGGAAAATTTGTTGCTTATCGATCTACACTTTGCAATGCCTGCCAGCCACACTCCAATTATGACAGCTGTCAAAAGCATTCACAGGCTCTCCGTACACCTGATGTGAAGTCACGGCACACTGTTGATTTACCACCGATAGTCTGATCAGTTTATTTTGATGTGATACTACCATACTAGTACATATTGGTGTTACCAGAAATCCATCTGGAGTAAATATTGGTGAAGAACAAAATGTGTGTTTGTATGTTTCTGCGTTAACTCCAGGCCAGAGCTGTGGTTCGCTGGCCCTGGCTATTAGGTTCTGTGATTTGCTATTCTGATCACACTCTCTTTACAGCCCATTTCCTCTCCACACAATAACATAAAAACCCATTTTTGTTCAATATCAAAGACTCCAACCGAATAATCACAAGGGTGAAACTGTAACTATTTTACAGGTACCTCTGGGATATCCCCACACAACAGGGGTGTCAAAATCAGCGCAGAGAAAAGTTTCTGCAGGGCAAAGCCTGTTTTGGCATTTGTTCCAACATCTGCCTATAATTACTTAATTATCCCAATCAGTTACTAGCTCTGACATTAACATTTCACCAAATGCTAAATCATAGCCGAAAGTTGCCCTGTTCTATGCTGCCGCGGCATTAAAACGGATCATGAAAAATGCATAGATGATAATGTACATGGAAACTTAACTAATTGAGCCAATTAAGGAGGGAGAATTGGTTTGAATGAGAGCAGGGGAAACAGTGCCCTGAAGGAGCCTGCTCTGACACCTCTGATATACTGCTGTGACTTTCACTATTCAGTCATTCAAGCCCCGGGTTATATTTCGGCAGACAAAAGAACTTGCCCTCAGTCTAATGGCTCGGTTAAAATCAACATAAAAGCAAGCAGCATGTCTTTAAATACAACAGAGAACTTCTCCAGGCCACACACACATGCTTTAAGGGTGAAAGACATATAAATGACGTAAAAGCAAAAAAAAAAAAAAAAAAAAAGTGAATTTCACTAAAAGTTTTCTAAAGCACTAATGGGGTATATTGTGAAATGTATGTGATGAAACGACAGAAGGATGGATAGAATGATGGACAGACAGACAGACAGACAGTCCAATAAACAGATAGACAAATAGATGACAGACGGACAGATCGACTGACCTGTGGACAGACAGTCAAACAGATGACATAAAAATAGACAGATGATAGAAAGACGGACGGACAGACAAACAGATAGATGGACAGACAGATGATAGAAAGACAGACAGACAAATAGACCAATAGACAAACAGACAAACAGATAGAGAGATGGACAGACAGATGATAGATAGAAAGACGGACAGACAGATAGACAGACCAACAGACAGATAGATGACAGACAGACAGACAGATAGATAGATAGATAGATAGATAGATAGATAGATAGATGGCAGACACATGATAGATAGAAAGATGGACAGACAGATAGACAGACAGACAGACAGATAGACAGATAGATAGACAAAAAGACCTATGACAGACAGACAGACAGATGATAAATAGAATGATGTACAGATGGACGGATGGACATACAGACAGACCTATGGACAGATCGTTAGATGAATAGAAAGATAGACAGACAGACAGACAGACAGACTGACAGATGCCTGATAGAAGACGGACGGACGGACGGACAGATAGATAGATAACAATAAAGAAAGAACAATAAAAGAGAATGATAGGTAGATATTGATTATAAAAAAAAGACTACCCATTGGATGTGAAATAAAGAAAACATCACTATTCTAAAGGTCATCCTGTAGAAACACAAAGAAGAAAACAGGCAATATTCATGCTGGATATGCCAAAATATAGATCTGCAAAGGGCCTTGATGCAGAAACACAAAGTCATTGGAGACCTTAGGAGAGATGAATGATTTGGTTGGGTTGAGAACAACACCCTCTAAAAATCCAAATCTGTGAAATCACCCCCCCCCCCAAAAAAAAAAAGACATATTGGAGCCCTACGGTTGTGATTTCCTTCTTGCTATAGATGCATAAATAAACATAGAAATAAATACACAGAGGACACAGGCTGTGAGTGGCTGGCCAAGTGGGGCAGCTGTTATTAAAAGGGCTATTTATCACTGTCACCCTGCTCAGGTTTCATCCCTATCTGCCCGCCAGCATTGTCACTAGGCCGCACAGGAACAATGAGGCTCATCCAAGCACACCCAGCCCCACTGTTTGCACCCACTCACCCACACACACAAACATATACATAGATTCTCTTTCCTATATATTCACATGCCAAAATCAGGCTTCAACTCAAAATGCAGACACATGGCTAGTGCACTGAAATGAAATGAACATATGCAATCTATAGCTGCCTCAACTCAAAGAAATGACCCTGGAAACCCATTTCAGACCCCCTCCCTCACACAACAGCACCTTTTATTTTATGCTCTGGTGACTTATCGATTATAGCAACAATTACCCACTAATCTCTGCAGGTTGTGTTAAGTGAATTCCCCCTTTGTTGGACAATAACTAAACAGGGCTGTTGTATAAAGCTTGTTGCCTGAGGGTTTAGGTCTGTAACGCTTCCAATCACATCATTAAATTTACATATAGGTAATAAATTAGCAGCCATGAGACTCCACCCATCAATTACTTTATCCCTGAAGAGGGACCATGATAGACACACACTTGGCTTTCCAGGTCAAGCATTTACCCTGGTTTAAGTCATCACAGACACTAGTAAGCCACACTATTGATTTAAAATTACAGGGTGGCAGCAACTTTGACATTTCTTTGTAAAATTTGAAACCAGAGGCCTCATATTCATGAAAACTGAGGGTGCACATACTTTGATTAGATATATATATATACACACACATTTAAAAAAAACTGCCATTTCCAAGCAACATAAGGTCGTCTGCATCTTAACTGAAAACTGTAAGTCATTTTTGGGATTATCAATAAATAGTTCCATTTAGTGGATTTCTGAAAAATAATGCCCATAAATGTCATTACATGCCTGAGCATTCAAAACTAAAAAATTCTGTGCACAGATGTAGAAACTTGCTTAATGTACTATTTGCATAATTACTGATATTAACTTTTTACAGACAATTATGCGCAAGAGAGAAATGCATTTCCCAAAAATATAACAGGAGAAATAAAAACTATGTAAACAATTATAATCTAAAATCAGAATCAAATTATTTAACAATAATATAAATAAATGAATGGATACATTGTTTAATAAAGAAGTAAAAATCAATAAAAAAAAAATAGAAAAAGATTACTGTGCTATGTCTAATTGTAATACATAAAAAAAGCTTCTTAAGGTCTCTGTTCAAGTTCTATTGTGCTGTGTAGTCACAGTCGGCATTGCCTTCATTCCTGAAACTGCTGGACTGTGTAAAGCTTAATCAAGTGCTTGCTTAACCAACTCAATCCTCCATAATTCCTATTAATTTGGCATAATAGCAATCCTCTCATCTGGAATTAGCAACAGCCCAGCAGAAACCCTCCAGTCTCTGTGGAGCAGCAAACAGTCCAGCCAGCACATTCACATCCAATTCGACATGTATGTACATACAAGTGTGTAGATGAAAATGGTTAAAATTCATAACCCTTGCATAAGACCCCCATCAAGTCTGCTTTACACCTGTATTACATTTTCCTCTTCAATCAGCAGCTTTTGGGTCGAGCGTACGACTCGCACTTCCCATGAGAAGCAGAAAGCCATTACAGAGAGCCAGGGCTCATTTGCAGAAAGATTGGAGATCTAACATCATGTTTGAGAAAAAAAGAGAATGAGTATCAAAGTGGATAACAGGAATGATTTATTTCACTCTCTTTCCTCTATGTTTTTTCCCCCCTTTGTAAAGGATTGCTCTTTGCTGCTTGAAAACGTGTATTTAAAGTGGATGGCTGTTTCACTAAATGCAACTATAAGATCTGTGATGGCTAGACACGATTTCTGCTGTATATAAGAATGCATATATATGGATGCATAAAACACTGAAAACACATTTCTAAGAGGAATAAAAATCTTGACCTTCGGTAGATGCCGTTAACCTCCAGCTGAAGAGAACGTGCCCTTGGAGCAGCAGATGTGTGAACTTTGGCGAGCCTTAAAGACGGTCAATACACATTTAAGAGGTGAATCTGTGTTAACCCTCATGTTGTGTTCCAACCATTCTGACCTGGAGAGGATTTGCTCTTTTCCGAACATGCAAGTTAATGCTTTTGCATTGAAATAAATCTTAATGACTTTGCTCACACAGGGTATAACAACCTATCAAAAATGTTTTGAAAATGTTTGGACTTTTGGGGTATTTTCCCCCCATCTCGTTACACTTGTGGTGTTCCTATAGTGAAAAAAGAGCAGCCTACAAAAACTGCATATAAATATCTCTTTATGTTATGTTATTACCAAAACATTGGATTCAATCTTTTTATCAACTTGCTTTCTTTCAATTAGCAAAGGTTTTGCATTTGATTGTAGGCCTCATTGATCTCAGATTATGCACCTCAGTTTTTAAGTGAACAATGTTTTTGAGTGAAAATTATCCACAAATAATGTTTGTTTGTTTTTTTCCACTCAAAAACTGAAGTACACTTTTTGATAACTTCGCATAATCAGACATTTACAAGCAATTATTTAAAAACTGGTTCTTTTTGGCCCAGCAACAAGAAGGAATTTCAGCACAACATAAGCGTTAAATGAGTATAACCTACTGTACATCAAAAGAAATGAGAAAAGAAAGTGAAAGCTGGATTAAACCACAGAAACAAGCTTTACATCATTCATACTTATTTTAAATATAGATATAAACAAGTCGTACCACCGCAGGTTCCTTAGACTAGCGTAAACTCCTTCAGTAAAAAACATAAAATCTGAACGCAAAAACAAAGCATTAGTTCAGAATATTGTAATAATGCTTTTCTGAAGAACAGATATAATGTAGCCTGTGGCAACAAGGGCATCGCTGCACACTAGCAGGGGGTAAAAGACAAACTTGGGGCGGGGGGGAGTGGGCCGTCTGGTTTTTAATGACCCAAAACTTTAAATACTGCATAATATATAACAAAATGGAGAGTTCATTTAACTCTCACAATAATTCATGGAGACACCATTAGTATCCATTATTCTTAATGTCAACACTGTAAACAGTAAATATGATCGAGGCATATTCCAAGCTCCAAGGGAGAAGCACAAGCGAAGTTGTAATCAGCTCGAAGGAGAACCAAAAACAATGCATTAAGCTAAATGTTCGAAAAATATCAAAACAGAAAACATGAATTCAGACAACGCGTTAGAGATACATTTGCACGGATGTGTCAGTCAGATGATGAGCCATTAACATAAAGCACGTATTAACACGCATTCATAAATAACATCATCTGCACTTGTGCACTTCAAATGAACAACTTTTCAAATGAACTTCTGCATTAATTAATGTTGCATTTGTTTAAACTCCAACTAAAGAGCGCTTCAGAGATGGCCTTGAGGAATTGTTCTGCGTGAATTGTAACTCGCTTGCGTGAATCCAGAAAGGGTCAGTGCCTCGCATGACTGACAGCCACTGGAACCACCTGCAGCCTGTAGCTGTAGAAATACTGATTGGCACAGTGGGCATGCTGCCTTTCAGCTGGCCTTTTCAAAATAAAAAATGCAGAGAGGGGGAAAAAAGGAGAGAGGAAAATAAAATAGAAATATAGAGCCACTTGTCATCCCTTCCAATCTGCTTAGTAATGAGAAGGCTTTCCCCTCTGGGTAAAAAGATCTGCTTTAATAGATTTTTAATGGCTTTTCCCTTTTCTATAAGAACCACTCTCAGCACCCAATAGCATGGGAGAAAAAACACCAAGTAATTCCAGTCTCAGTGGTGTGAGGTCAGCAATTATAATACACAGAAATCACTAAGGCTTTAACAATTGCACTAAATCCATTTTCATTTTTCTGTCTGATAAAGCTGTGCTAACATGATGCAATAAGGGAAATCTCGATTAAAATATACTTACTATCACAGGGCATTAAGACCAGGAATGGTTGTAGCGTGGGGTCAGTTGTAACAACAACACTTGGAAAGTACAGCGATGCAATCGCCATCACACATGACTTCCTTCCTCCTAAGCTGGAAGTTGAAAAAATATAAAGGATTAACATTTTTTTTTTACATGATTAGGTTAATACAGGTAAAATAACAATAGCATCACATGAATCAGACTCACGTTTAATTTAATATGTAACAATTACTCGAAACTATCACCTAAACGTTAAAAACAAGCACACACGATTAATTAGAAATAGTATGGCAGAGCAAACAGAGATATGTAACACTAATGGCATTTTATTTAAAATTATTTCACAAAAACTTAAAAATTGGACGTGGTATAAGCCAATATCTGACAATTATGAAAGTGACTAAAGCTGTCTTTACGCAACAGAGGTAAGGCTGCTCTGTGCCTGCTCAAAGACTATATTCTGACTATATTCTATATATTCGGACCCAACTCAGCCTGTAGTATCAAAGTATACAGTCGTAAAAAAAAAGTGTTATATAACCACTCAACTTCACCTACTTGTGGATCCAACAGGACAATGGTATTTTATGAAACTGAAGTCGTTGGTTAAAATAATCCAAACCAAGGAACTGACAAAAATGTTAACTAATTAGATTTTGTATATTTACCTACAAGACAGTCACATGACTACACTCATAATAGTGATCTTATTCTATAAAAGAAAATCTCTTTCCATACTAAAATGAACTTAATCAGAATTTAGGACTGCAGCCAATACTGTAATATCACGAGACACAAATGCAATTAATACACTGGCAGACTTGTGACATTCTTGAAGATGTCCTCATGAATGTGATTCAATGAGCTATAATTGCTTACCTTGGTTTGTCACCATCATTTAATGAAGGAGTTCAATTCTAAACCTATTTGTCTCAGCTCCTCTGTTGACATTAAAATCATGGCGTCCCTGGAACAGATGACACAAACTGTAATGCAGCTGACATCCCCCTGCTGATAGAGCACCCTGCGAGGCAGAGGAGCCCGTAGTTGGTCTGGGAACTCAATGATAACCTTCACAGAATTAGCTGCAGGGGTTATTCATGCAATTATTGTTTCTGCCAAACCAATACATCTCCACGTCAACCAAAAATGTATGCGACTTTTCTTGCTAAATAATAGATTATACACCATGTAGCTCCGAATTCCCCCAACCCCGACACGATCAAATCCAGCTTTCACATTTTCATTAGTTACCTAAAATGTAAATAGTGTTTGTATTTAAAGATTTCAACTTGGTCTCCTTTATTTGCATGTAATTGAACTTGTTAATACAAGTGCTTAATCCTTTGTTGATTAGTACCTTATATTCAAGAGAGGGTAATTTAGACCTCCAATTACAAACACGAGTCTTGATTGCACGGCCCTTAAAACAAGGCACTGATCTCTTAACGTGGCACCGTAAAATTTTCCGTTACTTTACAGTAGCCAATTTGCTGCTCTGTTATCCTAGACCATTGACCGAGGTGAGGTGTAAGTGATAAGCACCTGCTCAGACTAATGTCGTCTCCTGTGGTTTGGCACCACACTTGTGGGCCCGACCAAAAACGGGAACACCGCGACATGGGCTTGAGTTTCTCAAGAGCTCACGTCAGCCTGTCAAAGCCACAAATGCCAGGCCTGTCAACGTGCTGTGATACTCTACTCCTCCTCCAGGTCTGTTACAGTATCAGCGATGAGGAAAAGGTCAAAGAGTCAATGAGGAATTAAGACATGCTTCCCTGAGCATTCCCCACGCAGCATTTCAGCACTGATACTAACTTTCATGAAAAGGAAAAGCTGGCTGTTCAGGCTAATAGTGCTGATCAAATTTTGCTGGCTGTCTAAATAATTCCATTAAGGCCAGTTAGCGCCCTCACTCCTGCCTTCCTGAATATATATATATATATATATATATATATATATATATATATATATATATAGGGAATAAGGAGGCAGGTATGTAATAAACTATAATTTATTTTTAAGGGTTATTGGAAACTCATTACAGGCTACAGGGTTTATTCAGGTTTTTGAAGGTTAACTTAAGACTTTAAAGACATTTTTAAGACTTAAGTGAGAAAAACATAAGGTATACGGTATAAGAACAAATATCTGCCAAAAGGGTCAGATAAAACAACTAAAAAAAAGAATATTTTCCCTTGAATTAATTTTGCATCTTAAGTATGATTTAAGAATGTTTAGGTATTTGCACTGGAAAATGACAAACAATACAGAGAAAGATATTCATTTTCATGCAATGCATTCACTGTGACTTTAAGAATTTAAGAATCTCTGCTCTGATTTAAGATCTTTTCAAAGACTTTACTTGTGGAAGGGTGAATTAAGACTTTTCAAGACCCACGGAAACCCTGTTATAATAACCATGAAATGCCATAATTAATACTAGATTAAGTCATTACACAATGGCTCAGTCAAATCAAAATTCTTTGGAATTATGATTTATAAGACAAAGACTAAGCGGTCCATCGATTTACATGTAATGCATGAAATTATTACTTTGATATTGCAACCAAAGAGAGAAAGCGGCAAGGCCAGACAATCGAGGGCCCTGATTAATGTGCTCAGCAGAAAGCTTTGAGAAGTCTAGAGAATCAATATGGTAGTTTGTCAAAGCCGATATCAGAGGTAATGTGACGAAGGATCCTGCAGTAGAGAGCCAGAGTCAGCAAAGTACATTATCAGAAATCAAAGCATCAGAGAATGACAGGAGGAGGGGGTTAAGGGTGGGTCCTGAACGAAGGCCACACTTCCTCTATTGTAATTAAAAAACATTTTATCAGGCCTGTCCTCCAAACAATCTCTCTTTCTTCCTATTGACAATATGCCAGGCAGGGCGTGAGCTCTAATTTGACTTTAAATAAATGAGCTGAAGGTATTTAAAATTCTGCATTAGCTTTAGGGAAGAAAACAAGTGGGAAAATAAGAAGTTGCGGAGCTTTTAAAATGCACATCAGATGCATCACAATAATGTTTAATTATCACGATAATGTCAGAATAATCTACATACCATGTGTAACCAATCAAATTTAATAAATAAAAAAAATACTGTCAAAGGAGTGCAATTTCAAATTAAACTTGCCTATTTATACCAAATGGATGAGCAACACGATAGCCAATTTGAAGAATAAAGACATATAATAAAGTACATACCTTTACCGGGAAAATAATTTTTTTTCTTGAACATTCTGATCAAAATTTGAATCAGCAGTTTTGATCTCTTTAATCATTTATCTAGTTGGCTATGCATATGGCTTCCCTAATTACCCTTTTTTGTTTTTCGTCAAATACTTGTTAAATATATTTAGGTTTTTATTATTACTTTTTAATTAACTTATCAATCTGATACTAATACTAATAATACTAATGAATGAATACAAATGTGTAATATTGAAAAGAAAAATCCAAAGTTTAAAATTCATAATTTATTTGTTTATTTTTTGTGAAAAAGTGCAGTTGGTAATTCAGGTCGCACTTGGCCATTTGTACAAGTTTTCCGATGGCCTGTGACAAACATTTTCAGCTCTTTTTAAATACTCATTGTGTCTCTGATATTAGAACTGAGCACCCTCCACCTCCTTGTATGCAAAGTAAACAGTAACAGGTCCTGCAGAGGTCTGAACCGTCTCTGTCACTCTAACTACCATCCATGAACCCAAGCCATATGCCAAGCATGGGATACCTTAAAGAAAGAGAGAGAGAGAAAGAGAAAACATTAGAAATGTAATGTGTGCTGTAAGAAACATAAAATAAAATACGTTTAACTAATACCTTAACTTACCCAGATTGATGACTTTCAATGCCCCAAAAAACTTATTTTCAAAATCCAGGTTCTGTGGAGGTGCTTTAGTGCAGTGGTATTTGATAAAAGGGAATGCACCGGTCCTTAGAATGTGGTAGTTCGCTCCCTGCACCTGCCAGTTGAAGTTAGACAGACCGAACTGGTCGTTGATGACGTCCCGGTAGCGCACACAGAATGACGTCCAAGGCGGCAGCGCGCGCTGCGTGAGGTGACATGTTAGTACTTCAGAGGCAGCGGGACGAGGCGCTTTATTTCTAAAGGTGCTGGGGAACAGGGCCAGTTTTAGAAAGCCACCGTGGAATCTTCGTAGAATCTCTGTCATAGCCGAGTAAACCCTTAAGTGATCTAAGACGTTTCAAGAGCAACTGTTGGCTCGTCACATCAGAATTTCGTCACGAGTAATGAATAAATTAATTAATTAAGCAACGCAAATAATTAATAAAGAACATCAAACCTAACTTAACTGCAGTTCTGCATCCTTTAATCAGCTCAAAAATAATGCCGAATTATTGTTGAAATCCCGCACTCGAGAGAACGTTACAGCTTACCGGTGCACCTTTCATACTAGTTTGACAAACATTTATATTACTTCAACATCGCTTTTACGAAAGTACGATTAATTCGCTAGTTTTGTGCAGAAAAATCATAGACAGTAAAAGGCATTCAATACAACCTTCACTGGTACGATTAATATCTTCTCCGGGAAGAAACAACCGAGCGCTTTTTTGTTCCTATTTGCCCTATGTAGTATGCATCATTAGTCTCATGCTCACATAGAGTTCCATTCATGAATGGAATTACACATAAAATACAATACAGTAATAGAACATCCAATGTAAAAATCCAATGTATTTATTATATCTATATATAATATCCAAAATATATTAGGCTAAATATTTAATAATTGTGATTATTTTATATGTTGGTCAGTCTATATAAATTAAACCCATATCGGAAGCCAATTACATATCAAGTTTTTTTTTTTTTTTTACAGCCAAATATAACTGGATACAGTTAGATTCAATAACTAGATTTCAGATATTAGTCTTTTAATAGTTAAAAGTTTTTTTATTCCATAAAAATAAAATCTACTGAATCCACAAAATGTTTACAATTTATTGAAGGTTTTGTGGAAATAACTTACAACAGATCCGACCATATTATCTGGATGTTGCTACTGTTAAAAACAATCAAAATGTATTATTTTTAAGTGATTATATTATATGTGTGCATTATATAGTTTACTGATTAACCAACATCCCTCTCTTGTATCTCTAGCTATTAAGAGCTAAATGTCATGAATGGCACATGAAACTTAAATGTAATTATCCTGTTCACATTGTAAATCTTTCTAGATATAAATGCACAATAGTTTAGATCACTATAACAATGCGATCTAAAAATGTCATGGAGAAATCCACTCAAGCTAATTTATACATGTGTTATCTCCTTTTAATGTTACTGTATGTTAGCCACTTTACAGCTATAACTAAGTTCTATAGAATTGTTTGGTAACAGCAATTATAACTGAATATGTAAATGCTATTGTATGATACTCTATAAGCATGTTGATTAATTTAGGGTTGTTCAGTGAGGTTTATGATATTATAACTGTTCGCTTTCGGCTGCAGTAATCTCCTTTTCTTCTTGAGATGTGGTTTGGTTTTGTATGGTCATGCCCAGGACTTCCTCGATGTCCTTGATAAGGTCCTTATAAAAGCAAACAATAGCAGACATCAGTCAGTATGTCTGACTACAGATCCTAACCTCTAGCCACTGTACAGTGAATGAGAATTTCTCTATAAAATGAAATAACATTGTGTTGAATGCAGCTCTTCAGGGAGTGTCAATGAATCTACAGTTCACTCACAGTATCCAACATTGTCTACAGAGTTCTGCATTTGCATGACTTCAGCAGCAGATAATATAGATAAGATATAAAGCCTTGACTTTAATAAATTAATACCTTGTGTATTGTAGTAAATGTTACGACACACAATTGACGTTTTCTCAAAACATGTGATCAAGAATGAGGAGTTATCATCTGAATTTGACCAAAAGCTCAAAATTACTACTCTTCACCCCAAAAAGTCTCAGCAAAACATTGGTATAATGTTGATAATAATAAACTTTAGTTATAATACTAACAATAATTTATTTAGAATGGCATATTTAGAAAAGATTGCAATGAACAGTTTAGTGCAAACTGGAAGTTAATGTGTTTGACTTGAAAAATATGAGATTATTAAATTAAACAACCATGAACACTATTAAGGATGTTCAAAGGTTTTTATTACTAGCATTACACTAAAGTTTTACAGAGCCTTTTGGAGCAAGTGGTGGAGTGGATTTGATGTAGCTCCTCTACTGAGTGACTGATTCTTACTGTTGCATTGTGGATATATTTTTGTTAATTATTTGATGGTCATAATCCCTTCTTTGTCTTTGTAAAGTGACCCTAAGTGTTGTTCAAAAGGAACTAAAACCATGTGATATGGTGAAACCATAAAAAATCATTGTGATTAATGTCCTGCACTCTTAGAAAAAAGGGTACCAAACTGACACAGGGTATTAATATGTATTAATATTAAGTATTAATATGCACTTTTTTAAAGTACGGATATGTAGGATTTAGGGGTAAATATGGTTATTTTGTACCTTATGGTATCGCCCCATTGACAGCTTTGTCCCTTTTTTCTAAGAATGTAATTTGTAGATACATGATCTAAATGTGAAACTATTTTTTTCTGTAATGTGAAGTTAAGAACGTACTATTAGTAGTTCTTTAAAGAGTAGTTTAAGAAAAAATAACATCCGCATACCTTAAAATTGCTTGTTCCTTGCATATTTGGAGCTGATATTTCCTGATGAATGATTGACAGGTTGTGAGCAAAGGTCAGCAGAGCTCCCTGGAGATCCTCTGATATTGTTCTGTTAACGACACGCAGAAACAAACAAGCTTACTAATGATCCCCCAGAACCATCAGAGAAAAACAAAAAAACAATCACCTTGTTTGGCTGTGGGGCTGTAAGGAGCTTAATGAGAACTCTCAGCCTTAAAGAGTGTACTATTCTTCAGGGAGAAATGAGGAAGGAAAGCTGGGCTTCAGTGGGATGGGTATAGGATTTATGTGATGAATGCCTTTAATTCGACTTGGCAGTATTTTGTGCGCTGCCACATTTCGGGTTGAGGTATTCACTACATAATGTTTAATCTGCACTTGGGAGTGTGCTCAAGGTCTAGATATATCTCTAATGGTAATGGGGACAAAGGAAGGGAAAACAGAGCCGGAGAAAGATAAGGGTAATGCGTCTGCCTGCTTCTTGTGGGAACTCACAGCATGCCAAGGCTTCTTCGATCTCTGCTGTCATGGAGGGCGAATACAGTGCCTTGCCTTGCCTGAAACACATATAAAATATATTAAAACACTTGCTCTGCAATCAAAGCACTCCAGTTGTATTATTGGAAAAACAAGCAAAGGTTTTACCTTGACATCATAACCTATGCCCTGCGCTTTGCACATCAGAAAAAATGTGCTGTAATACACCAAAGAAAGATTGGTGTGAAGAAGTCGGGTGCACATCACTGCAAAGCGACTGGTCACCGAGGTTTCCTGGGGAGCGAACAAATACACAGAGTTAATCAACAAACTGCATGGGATTCTGTTGCTAAAAATTTGACCAGTATATCTAAATGATAAATTGACCTCTTGGGGACAGCAATAACAGCCACGCTAGAAACAAATAGAATGGTTTCAAAAGCCCAAATGGAGAAACATTAGGCATTAGTCTCATAGTCATATAGGGCACTGGGGAGAAAGAGTCCTACGTTATTAGGTTATACAGAAAACGGAAAGGTTTCCTCTAAAACCCAACGATGCCCACAGACACGGCAGATAAAAGATGTGTCTAAAAGAACGCCACAGGAGCGGATTAGTTAAGAGTGGCAGGACTCGCAGGACTTGTAGCGGGCATGAGCCATATTCTCAGTGACAGATATGAAGTGGAGGGTAAAGCACTTGCACGGTGTGCGGGGCATGAGTAATTCTCTTCTATGGAACTCTGTTTTCGGCTGTCAGACACACTATCCTCAAACAACAATAAAAAGCTTTTCCTGCAGGGTTTTAATTGTGTTTCTAATATTCTGGGCCTGAATGATGGCCAAAGCCGGAGCCATTAAGACAGGCAGGCGGGAGCCGGGCGATACAAGCACATACAAACTAAATGAATGTTTGATAAAATAATACAAGTCGCAGATTAACAAGCGTAAACTCCGGTTTGCTGCTAATAAAGCAAGTCTATTGTTTAGGGGCTGGCATCAGGTTGATGAGGTGCTCAGGCATGCATACACATGCATAATGAATATGGTATGCATTATTTATGGGCTGATTATTTAGGCTCATCTATCAAAATGATAATGAATTCAGTTTCTTCTAAACACCAATCAGGTCGGAAGCGTAATTACAGCGTTTAGTTGTATTTAACCAAAATAAAACAACAAAGCTTAGCTAGATCAATCTTTATGGATGCCATGATTTATCAGGATAATATTCAGCAGAGGACTTTTATTGCTCTGTGGTCCGGTCTCAGGGAACACATTCGGGATAATGGAATTCTTGTGCTTTAAAGAGCTAAAAGAATCACAAATAGTTTCGAGTGTAACCTTTAAAGTGACGTTTTTCATACGAAATGTAAAGTTCTGTCATCATTTACTCTCAGGACCTGTATGACTTTATTCTACTGTGGAACATAAAGAAGATAAGTATAGCAAGATGTCCATGCTGCTCTTTCCCATGCATTAAAACTGAATTGTAAAGAATTTCAAGCTTAAGAAGACTTGCATAGGCTACTTTTATAATGATTTCATGGTATTTCCCGACATCCTATGGTCCCCTTCCACTTTATTGCATTGGCTTTATTAATGCTTGTATTAAGCAAGAATGCATTATATTGACTACATCTGTAGGTGAAGACTTTTATACTGTTACAATAAAATTCCATTACCAATAAATGCAGATCAAAGAATCCAGAAAAAAAGTCAGTTTCCACAAAAATGTTAACTGTTAATAATACTCATAATCAGCAGATTATGAAGGACCATGATTTTTGAAGGACCATGTGACACTGATGCACTATAATAATGGAAAACAGTCATTTTAAATTGTAATATGTATTATAATAGTAATATATTTTTTATTGTTTACTGTATTTTAAATTGTATAAATGCAGGCTTTGTGAACATCCAAATTCCCTTTAAAAAAATATTTTTCAAATCTTACCTATGCCAAACCTACGTACTGTAGGTTTAGAATGTCATGAGGGTGAGAATGACAGAATTTACATTTTAAGTCTTTTACTTAATAACTATTCTAAAATTAAGTCTTGAATATGTTTTAATTCCATATTTCAAATCCAGTATAACAACCATGTCATAATGACAGATTCTTACAGCTTTGGTCTTTACTCTAGCATTGCGTACAGAAGACTTCTTGTCTCTGACTGGAGGAGGAACCTCCAATTTACAGGTGCGGCAGTCCAGCGTCCCCCTCGTCATCATCAGCATCAGCTGTGTCATGGCCAACTGGTTACTGTAGCCCAGGTCAAGATCAATAGCCCATACCTAAATACAAACCAGTGCACACAGACATAAGTCAGCAGATAAAACACATAAATCAAAATAACTATTCACTTATTTTTAGCCAACAAGTAGACAATGGAAGAAACTATTTAAAACAAACAGACAGATGGACATTTCAAAACTGTATTTGCAGAAAAAAACGGAGCTCAGCAGACAAGTTGTGTGTGCATGAGAGAAAGAGAGAGAAAGAGAGAAGCATACTGTGTCTAAAGCCCAACTGGAGACTCTCTTCACATCTGTATGGTTAATGGCATCATTATAAGGATATTAAGGGGTCAGGCCCAGTCGTGGCCTTATGCTTAAACAGGGCTAATTTTCCCTGATAATAATCTAATAGCTATGCCCTCTCTTCAAAAAGTGGCAAATAAATCACCAGTGAAGGAGTTGTTAATAACTAAGTGGCAGTTGGCTGACTCTCCTGTCGTCCCTATTTGTCAACCTAAACGCTGCTGCCAGCGAATGCAAATGGTGGCCCGGCTGCTGAAATCTCTTTATGATCACCGTACCATGCTCAAAGTTCACATGCTGAAATACAGTGAACCGAATCATTTATTTACACTGGCTTCATTTCAGCTGCAAACACTAATTAATTTCAGTATATAAAAACTATCAAAAAGAAAGAGAATAAAAGATTGTTTATGTAATTTGCTTATTTTATCCGGAAAACATATTTCTCTGTTGTTACTAATATAAAAGATGATGTTCTGTCTTCCAACATTACTTAGTCTAAGGAATAGTTCACCCAAAAATGAATATTTGCTGAAAATGTACTCAACCCTCAGACCATCCTAAATGTAGATGTGTTTGTTTTTTCATCGGAAAAGATTTTAGAGAATTAGAATGAGGGTTCAAATGTCTTAATAATCCACACAACTCCTCCCGTCCATTAATTATCATCTTGTGAAGTGAAAAGCTTCAATCCATCAGTAAGGTGTCCATAATCCATAATAATGCTTCCTACAGCAAATAGGTCCATCCCCCGTTGTCCTCTCACAACTGTTTTGGACTGTTTTCATATGCAATTCATGCTTGATCTGTGCATATTTCTCTCCTGATTCAGACAAAACAACTTTTTTTAATGAAGGAAGCAATATTACGGATTGAGGAATCAAATATATTACATTAGCTGGAAGCAGTTTAAAGTTACAAATGATTGTTTTATTATAAACACACAGATTTCACTCTACACTATGTTAATGTGTTGTTCACTTGTAGATTATTGTTAAGTTTTTATCAGCTATTTGGTCTCTCATTCTGATGGCACCCATTACCTGTGGCAAGCAAGTGAAACAGACTCATCTACATCATGGATGGATTGAAGGCAATTAAATTTTCAGTAAATTTCCATTGTTGGGAGAACTATTCCTTTCATTCAAAATTTGACTTTCCAAAAAACTATTTTTAAAGCTCTTTTAAAAACTAAGCAACCAAAAAAGAAATTCCTTTTAGAAATAGCTCCTTTAAAGGGATAAAGTGAAGCAATGACCTTTGAAAACAGGACTCCAGACTTACAGGAAGACCTCAATATAGGGAGCTGAATTCACCCGGCAGTGCCTCCCGTTCATAGTTAATACCTGTGCTTGTGGGATAGGTGGGACCATTTAGCCAGTCTGTAGAATCAGCCAAGCCTGCTTCTTTGTCACCCTTAACAAAGGCGCTTGATATATACGTCCAGATTGTACCTGTCTTTTATAGCCCCTTCACTTTCATTAAAAACTGCAATCTTGCAGCTGAGCCTCCCATCGCACACAATGTGAAGCAAGCCTGCAAGGGCAAACACATGCGACCCACCTCTCCCCCACACACACAAAAAATACAGACTGCTTTTAGCAACAGGTCTGAATGTAAATTGATGTTTAAATAGAGACGGGTTAGCACTAGTCTGGCAGATCTGTCTGCCTCAGTGCCAGGAGAGATGGGACAGTAATGTTTGGAATTATCCGTCTGAATTCCTTTTGTCGCTTTTAATTGTGTGTGCAGTTTATTCTCCGTAAGACACGCTGAATAAAATTCATCCTGTGCCTCTGTGAATCCACAATATAGAGAATCCTGGTGCTATTCAATCAGAATAATGTATGAATTACTTTCATTTGCAGGAGTAAAAGCTATTCTATCAGGAGACTATATGAGATTCAAGTGTGAAATTTTCTGTTTCTGTGGAAGAGTACATTCCACCTCAATGCGTAATTTATCTAAAAAAAAAAAAAGCCGCCGTTCTCTGACTTCCAAAGTCAATCATCTATTTTAAAATCACAGCATGCCAACTGAGTCAATGATTAAAACAGCAGCATGTGACATTCATTTGTAAAATATATCTGTTCTATAGTCACCATTTCAGAATGATAAATACCATAATGTGCATATGGAGCTGTAAGAATCCACCGCTGACTCAGTGGGGGCTTTAGACTTTCACTGTGTTAAGTAAATGTCATAAGCTATTTTTCAGAACCGTAACATCTCATACTTTTCAAGAACATATACACACATGATTACAACACAAACACAAGCTTCAGCGTACACCAACAGGTCAGTCCATTCCTGCAAAGGGCCCTGAAACATTAAGAACATCTGAGAGGAGGTCTCTGTATGCAATAGTGTCATATACAATGTGAGTGTGTTCTGCCACCCTCTAGTGGCAGTGGGAATCGCTAAAAGAACATTGTGACAAGACACATTTCCATCTTAGGCCTGCCAGCAGGG
Organism: Carassius gibelio; assembly: GCF_023724105.1. Taxonomy (NCBI): domain Eukaryota; kingdom Metazoa; phylum Chordata; class Actinopteri; order Cypriniformes; family Cyprinidae; genus Carassius; species Carassius gibelio. The sequence continues at coordinate 9,386,125 of NC_068413.1, read as the reverse complement.
ATCATTGATAAAAATCACAGTACTCTAATTAATTATGCATCATGTTGCCTAGTTATATAATCACTTCTTTGCTCACTTGTCATATGCACTATGTACATCATTTCCACAGGGGATATTCACGTTCCATGACTTAATAAACAGACCTAAATTTAGAAACACCAGAAGTTTTGAAAAATTGCTAAATCAATGTCTAACACAGCAAGGTCAGTGAGGTCAAATCCATACCATTTTTTCTACATTAGACTCAAATTTATTGTAATGCATCCCCTCCTTTCCCCCCGCAGAGATCTTTCAGTTGTCATGTCCTTTGGCAGAGATGCAAAGCGAATGGTCTGAAATGCAAGGGATGCTAGTTAACCTCCCACTGTCAGGGGTGGCTCTGCACTGTAAAAAAATGTTTATTTAGGTAACCTTAAAATGAGCTTCATGAGGTCTACATTAACATCTAATATAACCCTTACCGCATTATCTTATGCTGTCAAAAAGATTAGAAATAAAACTCTTTAGATAACTGCACAACATTATCTTTAAAATTTACTCAGTATGATGTCTTAATGCAGTTTTTACAGAAATTGAAAAAATAATGAGAAAATCTCATAAATAACCATGCCAAAAAGAACATTACAGTGTTCAATCTGTCTTGACAGTGACCAAGAACCCCAACGTCAGAGGAAAAGACACTGCAGCCTGACCTCTTGTCTGACAGGGGTGTTGTAAGGTCAGGGGGCATGGCCTTAAAAGGGGCATTAGTTTATTGACACAATAAGACCTGACAGTTTATTAGATAGCCTTTTGGCACATTAGCCCCTTGTCATTCTCTCATCTGTACAGCTCTTAAGGGGAACCTATAGGAGTGTCCTATAACAACTCAATAAGAGCCTCGAACCAGTAGACTGAACCCTCACACTATCTATATTCTAAGGTGAGAACAGTGCCACATGTCAGATCCCATCTCACTCTCAACAGCTTCTTAACATCGCAGGTTCTGTTATCATAGAGCTGTAAAACACACCACTGACATTTAAGGGTCAATTTGTTTCTGAGAGAGCTTGTTTGATAAAAGATAAATAGAGCTGAGTGCTTACATTGTTCCTGGAGCTCAAATGGTAGAGCATGGTGCTAGCAATACAAAGGTTGTTGGTTCGATTCCGAGAAAACACTGCTGATAAAAACGTATACCTTTCACTATAAGTTGCTTAGGAAAATAAATCTCAAGATATCTACCCCAGCGTACTACCTAATGTCATCCCTATAAATGGACTGCATAATGTCATACCTACAAATTTAGCTTATACAGTATGTCATCTATATTCATATTAAAATGTACATTAATAAGTGACTATATGCTGCTTCATATATTTAAAGCAAAACATTATTAAAAATAAATAAAATATATGAAAATAAAATACCTACCAAATTTATAATAGAAAATATTTTATAATAACAGTACTGTGAAATATTATTACAAATAAAAATAATTGTTTTTAATATATTTTAAAATGTTATTTGTTTGCTGTGTTGACAAAGCTGAATTTTCAGCAGCAATTACTCCAGTCTTCAGCATCACATGATCCTTAAAGATAAAGATTTGGTGCTCAAAAAAAAAAAAAAAAAACATTTCTTATTATTATCAATGTTGATAACCGATTACAATTTTGGTAGAAACTGCGATACCTTTTTTCAGGATTCGTCGATCAATACAAATTCAAAAGAATGTTAGTTGAAATAACATTTTTTGTAAAAATGTAATAGGGTTCACAGGCACTGATCAATTTAATGCATCCTTACTGACTACAAGTATTTTTACTCTAAATCTTACTGAACAAAACTTTTGAATGGTAGTGTAAAAATAAAGTGTTTTGTATAAGTTTTTTAAAGACTGGCTCTCTAACCTGCTGTTCCAGGTTGCTGGGATCCAGGAAGGTTACTAGATCTAGGGATATGTGGCCCATGATGGAGCGCTGCTGACAGGCCTGACCCACACGAGTGCAAATGGAGTGTAAGACCTCAGGGCAGATGGAGGTCTGAGGTACGGTGCAGCCCACCACTTCCAACCTACTGGGCCCACGCAGTTGATCTCCACAGGACAGCATGCAAACATCTCCCCCTGGCTCCAGCAGAAGATCCACCGTAAGACATGTCACACTATCTGAAGGCGGGAAGGCTTCTATCACTCCACCTTTGGAAGGAGAAGGATACAAAGAAAAAGCCTACCAGGGACAATCTGACAAGTAATTGGGTAGCGATGGTTTGCAAAATTGGTTGAAGGATACCTTCCCTGAGGAAGTGTTCTAGGAAACAGGTCCATGTGGCATAGCAGGATGTGTTGGCCGGATGTGCATGCGAAGCCAAAAGATGAGGAATCTCCTCTAAGAACTTGATCATCACCGACTCCTGCATCAAAATGAAAGATAAAAGCAAAGTCAGGCATAATGAAAATCCTCTAAGCTCCATAGTGCGACCAAAATAAAACAAATATCTTGACTTTTGTGCTATTAAGCAATTTCTAAAGTGTCTGGGGCTGATTAAAAAAACAAAAACATATAGCACTACATAGTGTCGACCCCCTTGATGAAGCAGTAACTACTGAAGTGTATCTTAATTTGACATGCCTTACGAAAGCATAGAAGGTGGTTGTGAATGGGGGTGGTGGTCGGTGTTGATTGACAGCCCATTGCCACGGCTGTAGGCAATAGTAACTGCACCTGTCCCCAATAACAACTGACGCATGCTGGCAGATAAATACCCATGCAAGCCAATCGATCAGCAGATCAATCAGGGTCTGTTTCTGATCAATACAGGCCTTGTTTCTGTAACTAGAAAACACCATAATGGCTTTGACACTTAATTATGTTGTTAATTGCAATGTTTGACTTCCTGTGAGTGCCTCTTAAAACCTGTTGGCTAGTAAGAGAAAGAATTTCACCTTAAGGACCTCTCAAAGCAGGGAAAAAGGGACAGAGCACTTACGGATTGCACATAAGTGCATAGTTTGTGCTTACAACTGCAAAACAGTTTCTAAAAAAGCAGAACATAAAAGGGGAAATAATCTTTTTGGTTGGAAACTGGTTAATAAAAGGCCCTTTCTTATTTAGGCGCATTTCAATAGGTCCTGTTTTAAAACCTTGAGAAGTGCAGGTTATGCTAAAGAAGATGTAAGGATGAATCAATTTTTGTTCTCCATGAAGTCTTTATCCTTTTCAAGTACATTTATAATGTTCAAACAAAACTGACATCACTGGAGGAAGTTGTCTCAAAACGGGGAGATACGATACTGTTGATATTCAAGACATGAAACAGTCATCATCATATTCAAGTACCAGAAGAGCCAGGGTCAATCGCTGCGCTGTGATTTCACCCCCGACACAAGCCATAAAGCACACAATGGTGCGGCAAAAAGTGTAAGGAAACGGCCTTCGTTCCCAGCGAAAGAGCAGGCGCGCTCTGAGAATTTGCCAATGCACTTCACACAAACAGCGGGGAAGCAAGGAAAGCGAGAGGGAATAATTTTTGCCATTCTTTATTTGGACTTAAACTGCGAGCTGTACTGTGAGAGAGGATTCGGGCCTTGCTTGGCTTCCACATAAAGATGAGCTATTTGAAAATAGATAAATAAAATAGATGTCTCCTGTGTGCTTTGATTGCTGTTTGATCTCTACATTAGCAAGAGCGACATTGCAGTCACGAGCCTAGTCAACAGCATACCTCCTAAAAGGGATTTAGGGCTTTTTTTTTTTAAGCTTTCTTTTTAAAGGGATAGCTCAACCTAAAACAAATATTCTGCCATCTTCATGCCTTTGGAACACAAAAGTAGATATTTTGGGAAGAAAAAAAAAAGTATTTTTTTTATGGACAATAACAGGTAAAACCCTTCTTTGAAATAAATATTGTTTTGTGTGTGTGTGTGTTTTGTAAACCCTCTGATATACAGTTTCTATACATCAGATATTAGATATAATCCTAAACAAATATGAAATTACATTTTGAATAGATATTGAATTTTTTTAATGATTATGGAGCTTTCCTTAAAGGTATAGTTAAACAAATAGTCTGCCATCTTCATCTTTTTGTTTAAAAGTAAAAACAAAAGTGAGTATTTCCATTTGCAAAACTTTTAAATGTCAGTGTTGCTGTTATGGTTTGACCATACAATAAAGGTCAGGTCAAGTGTTGTTTGGGCACCATTAGCTTTATTATATGGACAGAAACAGTTTTTTTATTTGTGTGTGTAAGCCATATAACTTTATGATATACTGTACCTTTCTTATACATCAGATGTTAGGCATACCAATAAATCCTGCACAAATATAAAGTGGTGATATCAGGTAAACTGACATTTTGAATGGGTTGGAAAATAAAGTCTGCTTATAATATGGACATATTTGCGGATTACTTCACAGATGCAACATTAACCAAAGAGGAACACAAGAAGTGTCGTTACATTCAAAATCTAATAAAATAAACGTGGTACAACACGTAATCCCACATGCATTGAATAAAATAAGTAGGAGACAATCTGTCTATCTGTTGATGCTATTAGTATAATGCTCCCTCGTGTCTAATGACCCGTGTGCTGGCAGAACGTGCATGTTTGTAATGTGTAAAGTGTAGCGTGTACGAGTCCACCCAGCCGTTGAATAGAGTGAGATCCGCATGTCTTTAACCCATCTTCTCTGAATAGCTGTGAGGCTCGCCCAAGGCTGAAACACCCCTCGGGGTGTGGGCCTCCTGAACACATTGCAAAGAATCACACAGTCTTTTTTTACATTGCCTCTAGGTCTGTTTTCACACTTATCTCTGTAGCTGTTCCTCTATATAGGACCATATGGGTTCTGGTATTCTTCCTCCTGCATTAGAAGAGGTTCTTTATACAATCAATAATTAAACAATGTGCACATAGTAAATAGGGTAAATGAAGGGGGAGCTCAACAGAGGCCTGGGCTTTGACCGGTGGAAATTAAAGGATGCATTACAGTGAAAGACAGCTCCCTAGTGAGGCAAAACAGCATTTAAACTTTTATGACTTATAACTAAAGCCAAACGTAAAACTTAAATGAAGCCTCTGAGCACTGATAATTGCAGTCAGATAATTACAAAATCATTATAATATTTTTTTTTCCAAAGGATAGTGGCCTCCAAATGCATGTTTTAGAAATTTAATTGCAAACAGACGTCATACATACTAAAGCGATATTTACCCTTTATTACCCACTGCAATTAAAACATTAGACTGATATATGTGTTCTAGAATATTTCACTAAAAGAGTGAATAAAGATCTGAAGAAAATGAATGACATGCTGAAATAACCTCGGTGCTCTCCATTCTGTTAGCAGAGCTTGCCATTGATTAAAAAGGTTGAAGAGGTAGAATAAAGGCCCGTACTGGCTTCCATATGGCCCAGAAGCCCTAAGGGTGGAGGCCAGCTCATCAGGCCCCAGCTCCCTTTCCTCTCACTGGGACCCCAGCTGGTGAAGAGCCCCCCATTTAAAGCTCCTTCACTGCCATCACCATAATGGAGCTTGGCTGGGCCTCAACCGCTTACCTCTGTAATTAACAGCACCAATGCCACCACAATTACAGCCCCAGATTCCTCTCTCGGCCTCAGTGTGAATTAGGGACTGAGCTAATAGCTTAGAGGTAGGACACGCGGCCTCGTCTTGCCCCCAGGATAGAAGGCTAGAATAAGAGGCTGGAATAAAAAAAGCAAGGTCTGATTTTGCACACAGCCGCGTATGATGATAACCCTGTAATTAGCTTACACAAAGCTCACGGTGTAATGGCAAAACACTGTATTTAAATCAAGGGCCAAATTGTAGGCATGTGATGCAGGAGAGGGTTATGAACACGATTACAGGCGGATAAAACCAATGTGTTTTTAAAGCACACAACAAGAGTGTTGAATACATCACATTTGAATTAGAATACATAAATATGCTACCATTCAAATGACTCATTATTAATTTCCCATGAATTTGAGTCATAAGCACTCTCTAGACGAATCACGATGATGGCATCAAAGTTTGGCCTCGGTCAGTAATGACAGGCTTGTCATTGAGACAAGGATGCATTTTGTACAGAATGTGAATATAAAAACCAGGCAAAGCGGAAATTCTAATGAACAGGGCTTGTGACTGAAGTGTAGCTGCATTTGCAAAATAAAAGCAATGGCACATTTCATTTCGCATTTAAAAACAAGCCACTTGATACTTCAGAATTGCTACTGTTGCACAACAGACACTCACTAATGCAGACTGTGCAGTTGAATGGTGTAAGTGCTCTAAGAACAAATCAGAAGAAATTCTGTCAACAGATTTTTTTTTTTTTAAAGCAAAATCTGTGTCATGCACCCTGCCTTACCTTAAGCTTTGGTTTTTACTAATGTTAGTAATATCAGCATTGACAGTTATGTTTAGTAATATCAGCATTGTAACGTTTTATTAAACATCATGGTATTTTAGAACTGAAATAGTTCCACTTAAATTCAATTTCATGTAAAAAAAAAAAAATATTATTTATTATTATTTAAATTATAAATTATACAGATTCTTATTAAAGTTAATATAGCGAAAAAGTTCAACAGTATTATAATAAAAACAATTACAATAAAAATAATAATATGAATAAAAATAATAAAAATGTGTCTTTTCTCCAATTAAAAAAAAAACATACTGTACATGCATACATAAATGAAAATAACTGAATGTTATTCAAAGATAATTTATTTAAAACTAAAACAGTCCTACCTTTATTTGAGACTGTGATGTTCTCCACTGTTCAGGCCCATAGCGGCTAAACTCCTGCTGTGCCCATGGGTGGCATTTTAGGTGGCATGTGTCACAATAGGCCATTCCCCGTCCACCCACTTCACTATCTATCTTGAAAAGCCAACGCTGGACTTCCATGTGTTCTGTCATTAGCCGGGCCAGACCTTCATGAAGCTGGAAGATTGACATATGAATCATATTCTATTCTTTTTCTACATCATCAAATGTAAGTTTCACATGAGGTGTTTAAACAGATGTCCGGCACACAGACCTGCTCCAGGGTGTATATATCCCACTTTCCTGGTGACATGTCGACCCCTGCGCTACTGAAGATCCTTCTTCCTCCAGATTTAGTGCTGTATAGCTGGGTCACTTCAGGCTCTGTTCCCAAAAGTGGAACTTCGAGCTCATCTGCCACAGCCAGGTCATCAATATGGGTTACACCGCTGATCATGTAGGCCTGCTTCCCCTGGATCAAATTCTTGATGCGCTGTAGTGTTCGAGGACTGTACTTCAGGAGCGATGCTAGACACATATTCCGGGTCTAAAAGAGGAATATAATTCGCTGTGAGTTAATGACCAATATTAAGAGCACAACAGCTGCAGAATTAATGCTGTATGCTTCATAACATAAGAATCTCTAATAAAGAGAATACATAACAAAGATATATTTTTATTATGTATATTTCCCCCCAAAGGTGAAATCTCAGTGGTCTTTGTGTACATAAATAACTGTCCTTTCCACTCCAGCACTAAGGTCTTACCCCTCCCTTTATCTATGGGTGTAATTTATGAATGTGCGCAAGCACATTGGGCCCATTACGTGCAGCCGGAGGGGTCATGACCTCTCCTGTACTCCAACACGTTAAATTGATAAAGGAGAGTCAGGGGAGGGCTGTACACCTCTGCAGCCTCTTGTCTTTACTATGTGCTTAGTGATGGGCTCCATGGGGAAAGCACTAATTACTCCACATCTGTATGTTTGATCCAAGCAGAATTGTCCCGTCTGTCATTGGCATGCCACGCTGGCAGCAACGGCTAACAGAGATTTATCCTGCTGACACGTCTGGCAGAGTTTACACACGGAGAGGAATCGACAGGGAAAAGGCAGCGCGTGCCTCTCGTACGCTATGCGGCAATAAATAACAGAGGTGCATTGCTTGCACGTGCAGTCAGTTAGGCCTACAATAATTGAAGAAACAAATCTCCATATAGTGTAAAGATTTCAGTAGTTCTCCTTTCTTGCAAAAATATATATTTTCAAGAATAGTTTACATTTGTGTTGTATTTTTCTATTCACACTTCAAATGGGGTTTTAAGGTACCTGTTCTTTTTATCTAATAAAATAAGTTAATGAATGGAACTAAACATCATAATAAGTGAATATTACAAATGTTTTAAATAGTTAATATTTTTATAAATTATTTAGATTTGTATCATTTGTTTACATGCAAGCCATTTATTTAGGGTTTATACATAAATATATACAGTATTATTATAATAAATATATTCTGTAGAAATATTAGAATCATTATAGTTTGGTCCCTGATATCAAAAAATATGTGAACCTGGAAAAAGAGTCATAAGGGTCTTTTTTTATTATTGAGATTTATACATCATCTGAAAGCTGAATAAATGAGCTTTTCTATTGATCTAGGATTTGTTAGGATATGATAATATTTGGTTGAGATACAACTATTTGAAAATCTGGAATCTGAGGGTGCAAAAAAATCGAAATATTGAGAAAATCACCTTTAAAGTTGTCCAAGTTAAGTTCTTAGCAATGCATAGTACTAATAAAAAAATTAAGTCATGACATGATTGATATATATATATATATATATATATATATATATATATATATGAGATGAAATTTACAAAATATCTTAATGGAACAGGATCTTCACTTAATATCCTTATGATTTTTAGCATAGACGAAATATCTATAATTTTGACACATGCAGTGTATTTTTAGCTATTGCTACAAATATACCCATGCTACTTATGACTGGTTCTGTGGTCCAGGGTCACATATATTGACAATGTTTATGTTTAGTTTTGAACAACATCAAATGCTTCCTAAGCTGTCTAATAAACTTATCATTGTATATTACGAATATTGTTGCTCTGTGACAGTTGCTTTTGTTCCTATTTTGTATGTAGCTTTAGATTTTTGTATTTCTGCTACATAAGTAAATGTAAAAGTACAGATCCTTGCATTGAAACCTTATCAATTATTGCAGATCTACACAGAGTACTGTAGTAAATACAAAGGTCACCTTTGTCGCCCTCTACAGGTGAGAAATAAAGCAAATTCTTTTATGGAAATTGTTAACAAATTCATGTGCACAACTATATTTCAGAAATCACTTTGAGGGGAGACAAAAGGTATCATCATCCCTAGGTGTGTGTGTATGTGTGTGTGTGTATGTAGTGCACCATACTGGAAAATACTCCAGAGCTTCTGGCATGAGGACAGTGAAGCGTTTGGAACAGTGGGACTCAGGTGCAGAAGCGTCACCCAGCTCAATGGCTGTCTGCAGGCCCAGCAGGTGAGTGTAGTACTGGAGAACATCCTCACCCAGGCGCACCGGAGACACATAGATGACCTCGACATTCTCATCTACATGTAACACAAACAGCACTGTGTTGGCTTTCAATGTGTCTGCTGTCAATCCAATCTGATCATGTCATGTTTCACACCCTCACCTCTGATATCACACAGTCGGCCCATCTGGGTATTCTGGAGGACATCAAATCCCCTGAGACTGAGCCTCTGATGTTGGGAATATCCTATTGAACAAATCAAAATGATTTCAAATTAGATTGAAATATTTTAGCAATAAATTCATGACTTGTCAGGAAAACCCCAAAAAGACTGCTACAAACAAATCTCTATAATGAAATGATTAAACGCATACAAACTAACAGAGCGAGGCAATAAAAACAATAGGGTTCAACTTCTTAATTATCTGAGCTCACACAGGCCTCTCCTCAGCCACCCCCAGTGCAAAAATCACACTCCATCTGCTGGTGATTACAATTCACAACCATCATCATCCTCAATAGCCAGCATAGGTCTCAATGATACGTTTTTAGTAAATACATTTTCTGTGTTTTCTGCAGGTGCAACGAAATACATGTATTTTTAAAAACTTTTAAAATATTACGCAATCAGATGCCATCATAACAGATGGAAAGGAATTACCCAATGATGGGATGTGGATGATAGTCCTTTTGGTGGAGGTGATGTGTTTCCAGTTGGCTGCCAGACTCTGTGAATCACAGACAGCAGAGGATAAAAGAGAGTAAAAGTGACCGGCGACAGACAGCACCCAGCAGCACATGGATTTATTAGGATGACGGCCCACCGATGGCAGCAAAGGGAGGATATTATGCTCGTCTTTCTCCCTGGGTCTCATGGAGACAAACCAAGCATAAGTCACATTAATTAAATCAGCTAAGTGCATACTTAGAAACATCTTCCCTCTATTAATTCAATTAGGAGTCTACATGAAGCTTTCTGCCAGGGGAAGATTAAGGCTTAATTAAAAGGATGTGAGTGTTTAAAGGGTGGAAACATACACAAGCTTGTGTCTGCTCACACAGTGAGTGACGGTGAGGATAAATGAACATGTGGGCACTAATTAAGAGACATGCTAGGTTCATAAAGATGTTACAGGAATGACAGCACAGACGAAACATCTGTTCTGACAAATAGAAACTTAATCTAAACGTGAGCCTGTGCTATCACAATCACTCTTTGTATAAGCACCTCTGCATCGAAAGTACAATTATTTCCTGGGCTATATTGATAAAAAATATGGACTATACAGGTGTGGTTTCACAGTTTTTTGATAAAAAGGACTGATTTTATAAAACATCTTATGAGTGGAACAACTGTACTTTCTTTTGCCACAGGTTCATGATCTGCAATTCAAAAGATGTGACCAATGATGGCTTGAGCCATTTCTGGAAGTTACTGGAGTAAAAACCTGGTCATTGCAAGAAAAATAACTAATCATAAAGTTTCTAGTTCTAAATAAATAACAAGTAGGCAGCATGGTTGTGTGCTTTTATATAAGGTTTAAAATTAATATTATACAGTAAAAATTTAGACACAATATTGCCAGTTACATTGTCTGTTTTTGCTACGCCAATCATAATAGTTTCAAGACATCATTTGCATGAATAATTAAATTACTTATATATAAAGAAAGTAGCAACTGAATCAGTGTTTTTGAAATAATCAACCGAATAAATATTTATTTGTTTCATTCCTGAATGAATATTTGTTTTAAAAATAATTTGTAAAAATTTATATAACGCCTTTGCATTGCTGGTGTCTCGAGTTTGAATCCCAACTTGAGGACCTTTCACGATCCCAACCGCCTCTTGCTCTATCCCACTTCACTTCCTGTCTACTCTACACTATCCTATCTTAATAAAGGCAAAATGCCAAAAAGAAATATTTAAAACAAAAATCTGTTGAATGAAGGATTCACTAACAGAGAGAATTGTTTATTTCCTGAATGAACAAAAATTGGTTGAAAAAATTATTGAATGACTCACTAATAAAGAATGTCCTTGTGTCCGAATATGCCTACATCCCTACTACATAGTAGATGAAAAACAGTGTGAAGAGAGAATATCCAAAAAGATTATTTGACTGTAGACAAAAAGTACCAAAATAACCTATTTTTCCCACCAAGGCTCTGAAGTGTGAATCCAGTGAACACTTTAATATCTTCAAGGCCATGGGAGAGGAGTTGTGAATGGCAGGGTAGTGACACAACATGACAGATGTAGTATTAGTTTATAATGAACACATTTTTACTATATAGAACATATTTTTCACGTTGCAAAGTCCGTTCCTCATCAATATATAATGTAAAGACTGAATGCACACAAAAGTTAAATCTATGAAAAAGTTAAACTGTTAAGTCAACACTTATTCTATGCAGATTCAAGGACCAGAACTAACAGTTATATAAATGTGTATTTTATTCACCTCTGCCCTGATGCGGTAGTTTTCCAGTTGGCAGATACGTGAGGCCTGTAGACTTATCTTCAAATGGCCTAGTTTGGCACGTTTCAGCAGAGATATGGCAATAACTTGTGCCGCCCATTTGGGCCTGAGTTGGAGCAGGTAGGCGGTACGGGCAGAGTAGCGCCTCCAGCAGGTCTGGATGCACACAGCCGCTGCCTGATGCCCCTCGATGCCTTTGTAGCGCTGGCCAGGCTGACACATCAGGTCCCATACCTCATCTCTGTTCTCCAGCACCGAGAGCAGCTTCTCCACATGGGCACGCCGGCCCCTGCTGTCTCTCCAGTCAAGCTCACCGCTCTGCACACATGCTGCCAGACGCTCCCCACACACCCGAGCCAGTGGCACCGCAAAGTCCAATAGCATCCGCTGCAGCTGGTCCAAAGCCTCTACCATTGCACCCCAGTAGAGGCAGTATTGCTTTTTAAACCTACAGTAGTCAAGATCTTCTGGGTCAATCTGACCCTCAGCTATGGCGAAAGGATATTTGCTGATGGCAGCTGCCACTGGAATGCTCTGAAAAGAGAGAAATACATACTATAATAAAGGCAAGAGGCTGTTGCAATAATTTAACGTGATCGTCCATAGAAAAAAAATGTCATTCTGGTTTAGTGTCCCATATGGGACCATAGCTGTTTAATTACCAACATTTTTCAAATTTTCTATTTTGAATTTACATTTTTGAGTGAACTATTCATTTAAAAAAGTGTTTTTGCATTATTGAAAACTGCTTTAGTAAAAAATAAATAAACAAACAATAAAATGTACTTAAAGCTAAATAGGAAGTAAGTGTAAAAGCTTTTATTTTTTGCAGCAAGTCATATACACAAAAGACCTCTGGCTTGCAGAGGGTGAATATTTCAAATCATTATCTATATCTGCTTAAAGCTATTCCTGATACATTTAATAATATGTCAGGGGTAAAAGCTCACTTTACACAGAAAAATTTAATTGATTATCAGTCAGTTCTGAAGCTTACATGGCCAGATTATTACAAACAGAAAACACTGACTGTCCAAATCATCCAAAATGTAACCTCAGCAGGCAGAACAGAATATATATCTTTGTCATATTTAACTTTATGCATATCCTAAATAAACAATACCTGCAGGTTAAGTGGGGTGAGTCGAGCTATCCCACGATTCAGTATTCCATTGTCAGAGCTTGCAGAAGCAGCTGAAGGAGGAGGAGCGTATATGGTCCTGGATGCTGGACTCTCGGTTCCTGATCTTCCAAGAGACATTTTGTCTCTGCTCACATCCATCTCCAGTTTTGAAGCCATTTCTGACTCCTCTATAATTATAAATAAGAAGTACATACTACAGTCAAAGACAGTAAAATATACATAACCAATATAAGAAAACATAATATATAAATATATGTAATATTTGTCCAGTTATTTGATTTTATTGATGATTATTTATGATATTCATATATATTTTAAAAGTACTAAATCAAGTATACACCTGACACTTAAAATATCACAGACAGCATAAAATTATCTGCTAAAAATGAAGAATTAATTTTACAAAAAAGCAATACTTGGGGCCTTTTTCCATAGTAACTCAATTTACTCCCTCTATGAATGTAGATTGTTGGGATTCAATGCGCAGCAAAAAGGAGTTTTGGATACACACAAACTGACTTTCTAACTTTAAATGTAGGCCGCAAGTGTGTAATGACATTGTGGAAATAGACTGACCTGTCTTACTTTGGTCACTGTCCTCTCTCTGGAGCACATGGACAGCTTTGGGCTGTACTGGGGTTTGCACTGAAGAGAGGTCAGCTGCTGAGGGTAGCAGCCCTGAAATGTAAAAAGAAAAAAAAAAGTCTTACTACAGTCTGCAAAGAGGATTTGTACACAAAATTACAGAATATTATTCATGAACACAAAAAGAGGGCACAAACAAATAAATAAATGTATGCAAACATATGAATTTACAGTATACTACTGTTTAAAAAGTTTGGGTTCAGTCAATTTTTTTTTTTGGGCGGGGTGGGTAAATACTCTTTCAGCAAAGTAACATTAAATGAAAGTAAACACATTCATGCGGTTACCAAATATTTCTGTCAAAGAATCTTGCAAAGATATGCGTCACAAAAATATTAAGCAGCACAATGGTTTTTACACTGAAAATAATAAGAAATAACTCTGAAGTATCATGTGACACTGAAGACTAGATTAATGACTGCTGAAAAATGCCATTACAGGAATAAATAGATAAATATATATTAAAAAACTTTTACATTGTCATACTATTTCACATTGCTACTGTTTTTACTGTATTTTTGATCAAATAAATTCAGCCTTGGTTTACACTCAACAATCTTATAGACTCAAAACAGTAGTGTATATAATGCATAAAAAAAATCTGTATCAGTTGTACAAAAAAGAGGCATATACCTGCATTCATGTCTCTACATTCAGGTGGTGGTTTGGGCTGTAGGTGTTTAGGCAGACCTTCACGTACTGCAGTGAAACTCGAAGTGGAGCCAGTGACCAATCTTTGAGTCCCAACCTAGAAGAACCAAGGCAAACAAATATTATGTTTTTATTACATAAATGCACACTATACTCTTTCTAACCACTATGGTTCAACTAAGCTGGAATATAGTTATTTTAAATAGCTGATTCACCCAGAATTAAAATGTTGTCATTTATTTCACTGTACTTCATACTTTTAATTCATAATTTTAGATTTACATTGACCGTAGCCCTGAAATCTCCTTTGAGTGATTTAAATATGTGCATATTCAAGTTTGATGTGAAAGAGAAACATGGTCAACATTCACTTACATCAACAGGGAAAATGTTATTTTCATTTTTGGGAGAACTATCCATTTAAGCTTGAATTAAGTAATGGGCCTTTCTTAAAAAAGCCAATAAAACATTGTCCAAACATGGAGGAATTACTGAGCCCCGAATGATAGCTCTGTGGTCAAAGGTCAGAGGTTTTGAAAGTGACAGAACAAGGGGTATTAACCTACTGCCCCATCTCACTGGGCCAAAAAGACCTGCCTGCAGGCTCTAAAGCCACCATTTACCCTGTACTAGAAGATGAGAGAGAGGGAATATACTTCACTCAATAACTTGCTCACTGAGAATGCTATTAGCTTCGGGTCACCGATCAGATTTTTCCCTCCAAACAAAACTTTGTTGTAAAAGGCTGGGAGACGACTATCCATTAATCAGGCTGGTGGCAGCTTGTAGATGTCAAGAAATATGGTTTCTCTTTCTCTCGGTTCCACTGGCTGTGCGAACCACAAGTGCATGCACATTTGTGAGAGAGAGCGCGGTGATGTTGTGTGATTACAACCAACAGATTTTCCGCATTCATTAAAACAAAGCTGGAGCTAAAATACAGGCAGTTAATGACATTGTAAACTGGCCAATAAGCCCCCTTCCCTGAAGCAATCAATCACATGCTGGCAATGCTTTCTGGATACTTTGAGCATGGCTCGGTTTATTTGTCTCGCACCTTCTCTCAAGTGAACAGCTGCTTGAAATCTTCTAGAATTAAATTCCATCAGAGCAATTCCTAAAATGCTCATACCACCTCATTATCATATAATAGTTCATAAATCGAATGAAAGGCGTGCTCCACATTCCACAATAAAAAGGATGTACCGCAATAATTAGGACTTTCATGGTAGTCATATACTGTAGCGACTAATATAATTCATCATTAATTTTAACAATCATTTTGATAAAAACAAGCACCAAAACTTACTACCAAAGACAAAAAGCCCAATAAAAACATGTTATCTACAGAAAATTTATAGCTGATTAAAAGCAAGATGGCTAAATCACTTTTTTGGTGCATAAAAACGCAACAAGCAGGATGTGCATTAGTCATAGCAAACAAAACAGCATCAAAGAAAGAGGTCGGTCATTTCTTCAGTTCATATAAACATATAATGGAGAGCACACTGCATGTTTGTTAGTTTGTGGGCACATGCCAGACAGAGCCCTTCTGTACTCTCCTCCTCATCCTGCTGTTCTGGATTCTCCCCCTGATGTTCTCTGGCCTTTCTGTTGTCACGCAACTGAGCTCCCTGACAAACCACGAGCACCGGCCAGGTGTTTGGAGAGGTTTGGAGGCCCGCAGCTGTTTAACTGGTACAAGGGGACATTTAAATGAAAAAAAAAAACAGTGGGAGCTCACTCGAAGACTCAGCGGAGAACTAGCCGACAGCACAGAGGTATTGACGCAGCAGGCAGAGCGCCAGCAAGTGCCAGTTGGGTAAGCCACGGCTGTCTTATTGGCATGCGGGAACAGGTACCAGTGCCTGTCCTGAGACAGCTGTAAAGCAGCAGCCCATACAACTGCAATCAGGCGGTGGCCGTCCTCCGAAGAATGCTGATGTGCCGCAATCTGCGTCTGTCTGCTTTCGGCAGCCAAGTCTCATACCTTCTTCTCAACAACATGACAGCCTCCTCACGAGTGACAGGCAGAGGATGCAGGAGATAGAGGAAGAACCGCAGCGGAAAGCAGAAGGGGGGGAAACAGAGCACCAAAACAAATGGTGACCTTTAGAAAGATTAATTTGTTTACCAACAGACAGATTTAGCTGTCACTGCCAAACCAGGTGACCTTCAAATCCGCATCTCCTGTTTGAAAGCAAAGTGACTGGAGTCATCTATTATCACACGCCAGTCACGTAATTTCTTTTCATGAGGTTCATGTGACAGACGCTGGCGTTAAGGCAATAGTCAGAGCTGGCCACCATATAATCAACACTATCAATAAGCCTTAATCATAAACGCTGACGGATTCTAATGCAACCAAAATAAGTCGCATGCAAACAAAAAATGCAATTCTGTCATTATTTACTCACACTCATGTCGTTCCAATCCTGTGACTTTATTTCTTCTGTGAAACCCAACAGAAAATATTTCTAGAAATGTCTCATACAATCGTTTGGTAACCAACATTCTTCAAAATATTTTCATTGTGTTCTGCAGAATACATAAAGTCATACAAGGTTGGATGGAACAACATGAGGTGAGTACATAACGATGACAAAATAACAATAGAAAGAAATGAAATAATATCTTTCAGCAACTCACACTGGCCCCGGCTCTCTTGTGCAGGTGAGGAAGCTGTATCCCATAATTTTGTTGCACAATCTCCTTGTTCTTTGGGTGAAAAGGATTATTTAGCAGACGCATGATAAATGCTGATTTGTGCTGTTGGGGAGATAGAACCACAGATTACAGAATAAATAATTTTTGGGCTGAACAAATGTTCTGAATATGTATATAGATGGAAACCTTTTCCCCAGGTGATGGACCAGGAATCTGGCATCTCAGAGGACGTGCATTTGGTATTGTCTCATATGGTGGCTGCCTACAAAAATGTTATAAAAATATGATTTTACATAATCCAGTTGATAGGGTTTTTTATTTTATTTTTTAATACCATTTAACAAGCTTGGCGGGGACAGGCTTCTTTTCAGGCTCTTCAATAAAGGGTAGGGTCAAAAACTGATTACTGATGGTTTTCAGATGATCCTCTGCATGCCTCTGTAATTCAATAAACAAATATTTACAGGCATCATTCTTCCATGCTCCACATTTCATATACTCCACTGCATGAATCTTACAAATCAGGGACTGCAAGACAAGATATATGTATACATATATATCAGATGATTATACATACACACACACACACACACACATACATTATATATATATATATATATATATATATATATACACACACACACACACACACACACACACACACATATAAGTAATTATCCTACTTTTATAAATAAAAAAATCTGATGTTAAAAAATACAGGCTTACAAAACTTTAGATTTACAATTATTAATATAAATAGTTTAGCAATTTTGTTTCACCCACCCCCCCCCCCCACACATAAATTTGGTATTAATGTTGTGTATTTAATTAATTCAGACCTCAGTTATACAGAACTATTCAAGTCAAGTTGTCATAAAGATGGCTTTATGTAACCTTACCCTTATGCCATGTTCAGTCCTGCTGATGGCTGCATCCAAAGCTTGAATGTCCAAAACCTCTCCATTCTCTTGCACAGTCAATCGAACAATATTCTTTTTCAGTTGTCTCAAATCATCCTGCACCTAAGACACAATAAAAACATCACAAGAAAATTGTTTTACAAAAGTAATTATATCATATTCAGTTATATAATGGAACTAACATAGTTTCGAAGTAATTAAAACTTCAACAGTTGCTGTCAAGCCTTTTTTAATATTATTTTGTACTTGAGTACATTACCTGTACTAAAATATGCCCAACTTCGTCCTTATTTTTAAGTACGTCGGCCATTTTTCTACTAAATAATTCAGGTCACATTTAAGCTTTAGTGTCTTCACGCTTCCTTCCAAGTTTTACATTTTCACAAACAAAGGTCTGACAGTAACTATGGCAACACGACGCGTATGACAGCACAGTCTCCGTGAGAAAACGCACTTAAGCACAGATATTATTTTTTTATCATTAACATTTTGTTCAGGGTGTATCACTGACTGACTCGCGGTATTTCTATACCTATTCACTGGAAAGATGTTTTGCTTTAATTAAACTTTAGATTTCCTAAAACACGCGCGCATACACGGAAGCAGTTGAGGTTAGAGGTCAAAGGTTTCTTGGAGGAGTTGCTAACGTGCTAACTTTGACTAGGAGCTGTTTAAGTGTCCAAAAGCTTAAAATGGCAGATGATCAAGGAGATGAAGTACCTACCCTGCCTTGTATCTTAGTCACAAGTTGTGATTCCAGCTTTAAAGAAGAGGAGCTCATCAGACGTGAGTAAACAATTTGAGAAATCTATTCTACACTCGTTAGCCTTGATACTATGCTAACGTTAGCTGTCAACAAGAAACATTCACCGTTCAGTCTCTTAAATACAGATCACAATGTGTCGATTGCGATAACAGTTTCTTTGTTAATCGCATAAAATCTAACGTTACTGTGCGTTAATGTATTGCGTAACGATTGCATAAAAGCAAAAACGTATATATATACATTTATTTATTGTAGCGATTGCCCAACTGTCATACAATTCTTCATATGGCTTTTTGTTGATTTAATGTAACATTCAGTGTTTCCTAAACGTTACAATATACACGTTTGCCTCTTATGTAGGTTTTCTAATCACGACAATCTCAGATGATTAATAAAACATGAT
Organism: Carassius gibelio; assembly: GCF_023724105.1. Taxonomy (NCBI): domain Eukaryota; kingdom Metazoa; phylum Chordata; class Actinopteri; order Cypriniformes; family Cyprinidae; genus Carassius; species Carassius gibelio. Next base: position 9,367,135 of record NC_068413.1, on the reverse strand, counting down.
ACAACTGGACAATAAATGTGGATCACTAACTTGTTGCTGTTATTGATGCAGGGCTACACAGTGCATAATAAGTGTGCAATTTTTTTATAACCTGATCCATTCGGTTACGTTACATACATTTTTAATCCTTATGGCTAATTTAGTGCTTTACTAGAACATTATATAAAAATAAATTGTATTTCTTTACATCTAGTGATTCTTTTTGTCCAGCAGGCGGCAGTGTTTAGCTTCAGTTAATTAACACATTATGTCTTACTTTAGGGACTCTTTTCAATGCTAGTGTTTTTTAATGATATCAAAAACACACTTGGCCAATGACAGTTTTGAATGTTTTATTTCAGAGATCTTGGGCTCAGAATCACTACCTCAAGCTACCAAGATAGAGGAAAGGGTTTCTTGGTATCCATGGACAATCAACAACAAATACTACACAGCAAATGTCAGCTTATGTGTTGTTTCAAGCCCATTCGACATGAATACAGAGGTTGCCAGGTCTATGCAAGCATTCATCGTTTACTTTGACAGCAAAACTGTGAGTTATCGACATTACAGATTCGCCATTATGTGCTTTTATGTGCCTTGCTTCAACACTTTTTGTATTTCAGAAAAACACCCTCAACAGTGTCAACTCCTGGTTACCTGTAGTGGAGGACTTGGCTCCAGAAGTGCTGATCCTAGTGTGTGACCATGCGTGTGACAGTGGTGAGTGTGTGTTCGGTACTACTTATTCAGTGGTTTGGATGCAACATATGCAGTTTTTTAGTGTAAATATGCCGTTGCAGGTGTTAGTAAACAGGAGGCCCAGCAGTGGTGTCTGGCTCACGCTTTTGAATTAGTAGAGCTCAACCCTCAAGATCTACCTGATGAAGATGGTGAGAGACAAAACAAAGTTAACTCACTATTATGCACATGAATCGTTTTGTTTACAGTCTTTGTGCACATTATAGATGACTTCCCAGAGTCTACTGGAGTAAAAAGAATTGTTCAGGCCCTCAATGCCAACGTGTGGTCCAGCGTTGAGATGAAAGATGGTGAGACTGTACTGCCCTAAAGAGAAATGTACAATGGCATCCACAACAAATCATATTCAATTAGCTTTCCTTTAATAATAATTTCTTCTTCTCAGAACACAATCAGGGATTTGGGCTTATGAGCAGCCTGGTGGCATCTCGTCACAACAACCCACGACCCAGTCAAGAGACACTGGTTAGCCTTTTCTAATTGTGCTGCTTTTTTAACGTATGTAGATGAACATTATTTACAGTGTTTTAGGTAATAAGGAGTCTTAAAGTCATCTCGTTGTAACAGACTATTTTTCTTGTTATTAGTCCTCTGTTTCCCCATCCAACAGTACAGATGAAGGCATTGAGAGCCAGAGAGCAGAGGATAACCAGAATATTGCAGTAGATACAGCAGTCGGTAAGTGCTTTTGTTAAGGGCTATATATTTATACTCATTTTGGAGGTAAATTACCATATTTTCCGGACTAAAAGTCGCACTTTTTTCATGCTGCTCAGTGCTCTTGTAGTCTACACTGAAGACATAGAGCGCCCTCTCGTGGCTGGAGACGGTAATGTTTTCTCTTGGATCTTGGTTCTAAATAAATGCGACTTATAGTCCAGTGCGATTTATATATATATTTTTTTTACCTCGCCATGACATATTTCTGGACTGATGCGACTTATACTCAGGTGCGACTTATAGTCCGAAAAATATGGGCAATGGTATGATAGAATAGGGTATTCGCATTTAAAGTACAAATGGAATAAGCCATTGTTTAAATACTTACTTGAAAGTATTTGTGTGCAGTGTTTAATTAAACATTTGCTAATCTGTCACAGATCCCATGATTGACATAGACATACAAGAGTTGGCTAATCTAACAGCTGGAGATGCAGATGTGGAGAATTTTGAGCGACTTTTTACAAAATTGAAAGAGATGAAAGGTATATACATTACTGTTCAAACGTTTGGGCTCAGTATTTTTTTATGTCTTGGTAAGAGGTTTCTCATGTTCACCAAGAATACAGTAAAAACAGGAATATTATGAAATTATTTTTACAGTATAACCTTTAACTGTTCTATATTTTAATATATTTTGGAATGTAAATCATTCCTGTAATGACAGACATTTATTGTCACTGTTAAAAGTTGTGCTGCATAGTGTTTTTGCGGAACCTGTGATTTCTTTTTTTTTTTTTTTTTCAGGATTTTTATCCTGATAATTTAATGTATCCTTGTTGAACAAAACATTTGTTTAAATAATTTACCGGAACCCAAAAGTGAAATAATGGTCATTACAAATAATGGTCATTTGTATTCTTAAAACTCTTTTTATTTGTAGACAAGGCCTCTTCGCTGCCACATGAACAGAGGAAAGTCCATGCAGAAAAGGTAATATACCTTTAATATTAATACTCATAGTTTTCAAATCTAAATGTTGCGTTAATAATCGAGTTGCCCTCAATCAGGTCGCTAAAGCGTTCTGGATGGCTATTGGTGGAGACCAAGATGAGATTGACAGCTTGTCATCAGGAGAGGAGAGTTAAGGCCCCAGCTTCCACTGTTGCTACTCAGCCCACCCTCTGAACCCCAAGTCATCCCAAATCTGTCCAGCCCAAGACACATGGAAGAAATGCAGGCATGTCAGTGTCCAGCACCTCAATCAGGCAGTACAGAGTGATTATGGGCTTTTGGCTTCAAACATTGGAATCACAGAGCCATGGGATGGGTTGCTGGGGGCAAGATTGTTATTTTGCCTGTTCTCTGGTGGTGTCAGTGCAAGTCTGCAGCCACATACAAGGATGAAGCCTATGGCTCTGTCAAAAGAGTTGTAAATCAAATGATGGATGAGCTGACAAAAGTGGATTGTTTTTAAACTTATTTTTCCGATGCAAGTCACAATTACGGACTATGCCTGTGCATGTCATTAGCTCTTCATCAATTAAAAGAACGATCTGTCGAATGAGTTAATGTTCTTTTGTTTGGAATTACATTTGTCAAGTACATTTGACATGATCAAATCATTCTTTACATACTGTAAGAAAAAGTCTGAAACGTTGCTCTTAAATCTTTTATTATTAAAACTTCCATAAGTCAATATGACAGTGAATGCAAGAGAAGTAAACATGAGTGTAACATTACAGAAAAGCAAAAAGGAAATTCAGGGGAACCAAGAACTAAATTAAATGAAATTTTAAATTTATGCATTTAGCAGACGCTTTTATCCAAAGCGACTTACAGTGCATTCAAGGCTATCAATTTTTACATATCATGTGTTCCCGGGGAATCGAACTAAGCAGCAGTTTCATAATATGAATGAAATTACTGACACTGTAAGACAAAGAATGTTGTATTTGCTTCCAAATCAAGAGTGCAAGAAAATAAACAGGTTATAAGCAATATACCAGCAAAATCTGAATAATATCAACAGTCCAATGTGTGCTTTGGCCCTGTTGAGTCACAGATGCCGACAAGATTAATAGCAAAAAAACATAACTTGGGGGAAATCGAAGACGAGCATCAGTTGTTCAATAAAAATCAAACCGAGATTGTCAGGATTTCCACAATCAGTGATTCAGAGCTTATTCCTTGAGACCAGACATCTTCCAACAAAATATGAAACATGCTTTTGGACTGCTGATGTACAGTATATGCTGTTAAAAGCCAGACCATGCATTGAGTTAGTTGTTGAATGTCAGTACTAAACAAATCAAGGGATTGGAATAACATGATGAGCAAAGTGTCCACATAAAAATCTAGCCATTTACAATATTCTCTTGTGAAATCAACTTTTACATGTAAATACATGCTTTCCAAGAGCTGCCAGCAGTACCTGCCTTCTATTTTTCAGTGAAAAATAAAAACTCTAAATAGTGGAAATTTTTTTTACCCACTCAGAAATCAGACGGTAAAACCGCATAGTATGTAAAGACATGAAATGTTGTTAGTTGTTAAACAAGTTTTGAGCTCAATGGATTGACAGTACTGAGTTTCAGACATGCCTTCGATGCTCCAATCATACAAAGAACAGAATCAATGAAAGGACAATGAAATCAGGCGACTGCTGAAAAGAAAAGTAAAGTAAAGACTAATGGTTGTGAGTTTTCACAGGCAGAATCCAGTCATTTCGATAGAGGAGTCTCTGCAATCATGAAAAAATCTGATGCTAAATATATTCACAACATTGTTGACAACAGACTAAAAATCAGTGAAGTTTTGCTAATGTGACATCTTTTTATATCTGTGTGTAACGTGACAAGTTTCTTAATTGCAATACCCTATGGCAGCAGTAAAAATATACTTTTTCGCAATCTCCATTCAGTTTATAATGCAAAAATACTTAATACAAAATGTATTTGCTGAGCATAAGTCAAACTGTAACCATCAAGTTCAAGAAATAAAATGGCACTATTAGCTACTAGCATTTGTCACTGACAAATTTCCAATGCTATTTTCTTGTTCACGCCATCACTGGGTGCTTTTCCAAACAAGTGCTTTTCATAATCAAGGCTAAGTAACTCTGTTACAACTCTATACACTCAGTTCCTGTATATAAACCTGGTCGACCGTGCATATGAGACCAAAGGCAATCAACATTATATATAGAGACCTGTCCAGCGCAGTGCAATTTACTTACACACAAACAGCTTCCCGAAGCACTAGTATACTGTAAAAGTTCACACACAACCCCTTCACTGAAGGTGGTGGAAACGAAGCACTCTTTGAGGCCCCCCCATGAGGATGTTTATGATTTTGAGCAATCATATTCTGAGCCCAAGATTCGAATACCTTCAGATCAAATTAAATGCGTGATACACTTCTCGATCAAAACAAAAACGGACAAAATCATGATTTCATTTTCACATTTAAATTCACAATGAGGAAAATGCCTCATTTCAAACACTGAGGAAATATGATCCATGCTCCTTGCGTGTCATTGTTCAAAGTGCTTCAACTGTACGTGTCTATTTTTGCCCACAGCAAAATCTTAGGATCTGTAAAAGATCAAGTGACAGTCTGAGGAGTCCAGCAGGTGTTTTGTCTCCCCCGTCCTCGGTTTCGCTCTGTTTGTTTGCTTGGCATTCAGCAGCAACAGAAGATGTCATTAGAAAGGTAAAGTTACATGAAACGGGCTGAGGGTTTGTCCTATGAGACGCTGGAGCAGCGGAGGTTCGGAGAGCCCATCTGAGTGAGCACTTTGTCCAGCCACTGCAGGGGGCCGTTGAGATGCAGCTCAATCCAGCAGGGGGTGCTGGTCACTGTCTGCCTCCTGCAGGAGAGAGAATCTGGGTCACTAATGTGCTTCCATGCCTGCAGAGCATTTTTAACAAACTACAGACCAGCCAGGAATATCCATTTTACATAATCAAGGGCAACCATTAGCTTTTTCTGTGCTACTGTCACAGAAATCAAGTGATTAAATGCCATTCATGGATTTGTTTTTAATACTCAGTATTTATGAGTAGTGAATTACGAAGAACAGATTTAGAAAAGCAAGTTTAAATATTAAATGGTAGAATTAAGTAAAATATTATTACAATTTAAAAGAAATGTTTTCTATTGTAATTCATTCCTGTGATGGCAAAGCTCAATATTCTCGTTTTTATTCAATTACTAAGCCTCACACTGATCCTTCAGAAAATCATTCTAATGTTGATTAGATTTTTTTTTTATGGCTTATTTGTTTCGGGTCAGTGGTAAACTGTTTTGTTCTTGGCTCAAGGAAAACACAGTTACTTTTTATTAAATCATAATTTTCCAGGACATTTGACATTTTCCATGTGATTTCCAGGACTGGAAAATAAGTCCTCAGTTTTCCAGGATGCGTGTAGAGTATATATAATCATTATACAACAGAATATAAAAGTTTTAAAAAGAAAAAAAGACAAGACAATATATATAATTTCTCTTGCAGAATAAAAGTATTAATTTCTTTCAAAAAGAAAAAAACTGATCGTAAGCTTTTGAATGGTAATGTATGTGCTTTCTCTGATGAGTGTCTTGGCTTACCGGTATTCTGCCCCCCAGCCTTTGACGAAACTCATGCGAATGGTGCACATGCGGGTCAGCTGGTAAACAGCCTCAAATCCCTGATTCACTGATTGGGCCAACAGAGCTGCAAATTCCTGATTATTGAAGATCTTCAGATTACAGCCTGAGGCAAACACAAATGTACATGCTTGAGTGCTTCTATGAAACAGGAGGAGGAAGTCTGACACTAGAACATGCTTGAGTGACTCACAGGATGTATATACAGAGCTGCACATTCGTCCAATCAGTACACGGACGGGCTGACTCACCTGGAGGAATCTTACATACTGTGGCAGGGTGCCAGCCATACCGCTGGTTACAGTTCGGACTCTGGACGAAAATAGCACTGTCGCTCAGACACTCAGCAAACACCTCACCGCCGATGTAATACAAACGCACACCTCGGCCTGAGGAAAGGGTAAGAGGTTAAACAGATTCGGTTTATTTCAGAAACGCTTGATTCCGATATCATCCAGTACGTTATTTTACAGACGTGAGCTGAATGTACCGATGTGTCTGCGCGTCAGTTCCACGGCTGCATTGCGGTTGACGTTGGACAGCAGGCCCAGACAGAAGCGCTCTGCGTTAGAGGGGTCTGTAAAGCCATCTACGGTCAGAGACGGTTGCGAGGCATGGAAAGTCTCGCCCACACGCTGATTCAGCTCGTAGTAGGAAATCGAGCACCAAAATGCGGATTCACAATATGTTACCGGCTGCAGATCTAACACACACACACACATATAAATGAGGATGAGAAGGGATCAGAGTTACAAAAAGAGTGCAGAACAAAGATAAAGTGTGAAAGAACTGGAAAAGCTCTGGACTTTGGAGTCCGGTGTAAAATCAGTGTCACATTGTGACAGAATGTGGCTCTTTGAAAACAGCAGGCTGTCCATGTGAAATTGGTTATTTGTTATTTTTACTGCAGGGCCTCCTGGTGTCTCTGCAGAGATAGAACAACCCAGCGACAGGATATTATTATTATTACATTACCCTGGGCTGACTGAGAGGACAGAAACAAAAGAGCCTTTTATTTGAGGTTTCCTCTTATACAGCTAAGAGGCAAAGCCCGAGACTGGGGCTCACTAACCACACACATGGTTGATTGTGACACGAGAGGGAACAAACTCCAACCCCCATTCAGCGATGGATTGACTAGTAGCTTATTAATATCGCTATATTATTTTTAGATGTAATCTTTAATCATTAAATAATAGTTCAAAATTAGCATCATTTAGTCAACTAAATAACTAATTATTAATCTTATTTATATAGAATTTATACATTTCGATGATACATTTTCAAGAAATTGGGGTCAGTAATATTTTTTGAAAAAATGTATACGTATTTTCCGGACTATAAGTTGCACTTTTTTTCATAGCTTGGCCTGTCCTGTGACTTATAGTCAGGTGCGACTTATTTATCAAAATTAATTTGACATGAACCAAAAGAAATGAACCAAGACAAAACATTACCGTCTCCAGCCGCGAGAGGGCGCTCTATGCTCCTGTAGTCTACACTGAAAACATAGAGCGCCCTCTTGCGGCTGTAGACGGTAATGTTTTCTCTTGGTTCTTGGGTCTAAATAAATGCGACTTATAGTCCGGTGCGACTTATACATATAGCAAAAGATTTCTAAAATGGTTATTTTACATAAATGCTGTTCTTTCTATTCATCAAATAATCCTGAAAATAAATGCATTTGCACTGCTTCCACAGAATATTAAACAGCAACAACTGTTTTCAACACTGATAATCATAAGAACTGTTTCTTGAGCAACAAATCATCACATTAGAATGATTTCCAAAGAATCATGTGACACAGAAGACTGGAGTGATGCAAATTCAGCTTCTCTAACACAGGTATAAATTATATGTTAAAATACATTACAACAGAAAACAGTTCTTTGAAATTGTAATAATATCACAAAATATTTGTGAGTATAAAAACATTTTTTTTAAATGGTCTCTGCACTGTGCACCTTTCTTTTGTATACACCTTTTGTTTTTGTTTTTTCTTCAATATGATCTAACTTTTCTACCTATGCAAAAGAGGATAAGTGCATAACTCAAACTCAATGTGTGGTGCAGACATTTACTTAGTATACATTGACCAACCACCTGACCACCAACATTATTAACCTTCTTAGTGTGACTAGTTGTCCAGACAATCAATCTAACTTGCTGATTCTGAAATTATAACAATATACTGTATATCTGTGTGCACATGGCTAAATGATTTAAACAGCTAAAGCCTGAGACACACTGCATGATTTTCGGTTGTCCCAGATGAAAGATTGGCATTGTGAAACAATCGTGAGGATTTCTGTGATAGTACCATCGATTAGGAGCTACTATGTCGAACAATGAGAGAGGTTCAAAGTTGTCAAGGTTTTGTGACAAAAGATAGCTTACAATCATTTCCTGACTGTGTCAGAAATTCAGCATGTTCATCACAATGTTTGCTGCTAGGACCCATGATTACTGACCAGCCAATAAAAATGCTATATTAAATCAACGTGATGTGGCGCTAAAACATAAAAATATCCCTTCCTCTTCCTCTTTGTTTGAATTAAACCATTATTTTTTTATGACAGCAACTATCAAATTTTTTATATATAAAAAAAAAACTAATTGAAGTAGAAATATTATGTAATTGTAACTTTATTATTTAAAAACTGAATTGTGTAATTTTAACAGTTGTATTCTACAGTTTACAAATCAGTCAATTTTAACCTTTAATATTATAGTAATGTAGTACCAAATGACTCTCATGTATATTTTACAGCATAGGTAGAGAGATTTTTTTCCTTTGGCAAGTACTGTACCTGATATAGATCCAAAATTACTCGTGTTTTACTGCCAGTGACTCGTCCTAGTATTTTCTCATTGGCTCACTGAAGCTGAATCCCCTTATCACTAAATGACCTCTCACAGGACCAGGCAGGAAGACCAACGTTATGGAGAAAGTACGTCAGAGATAATCCAGCCAGATTAAAATCACAGTGGGGTGGAGTACTTACAGAAATCAGACTGACTCTGCATGGTTCCCATCACAACAAACACTTTTAGTGATGACTATTTTCATGAAAGAAACTACATCAACACGTGAAAGGCGAGAGGTGCCGACAGGAAAGCTTCAGTTTTCCCAAAAAGTGGTGACTTCGATACATTTTAAAATATCGGATAACTTCTAAAAGATTAAATTTTTTTAAAATACTTTTTTGTTAAACTATTTTCCACATGTTAGAATATTAGTAAAGAATGAGTAGATGTGTAAAAACGTTTGGTAATTTATAGCGCTTAGACAATCTAGGGGATCTTTATGAATACACAATATTTGGCTGTGAAACATTATGAATAAGTGTCTGTTCTTACCTAGGTTGCTGTTGGCAGGAGAGACAGGGTTGGGTGAAAGGTTTGGGGAGCCTAAAAAATAGAATTAGAACAAACAAATATAATTGGGTATCTCATAGCAACAACTTGATTGTGATGTCAGGGCTCTTACCTGTGTCCATGCTGTGGTTCATTTGGTGGTCGTTGGTTTCCCCATCCTCACTCAGGTAGCCTGGAGGAGGGGTCTCTGAAACATAAACCAGACATTTGTTATTATGAACCACACAAGACAGAGTTTTGTCTCCCTTCAGAACACATACTTAAATATTTTTAGAGTTATTAGGCGTGTTTGCTATTTATTTATATAGTAGCCTTAAATATCAGCTGATTCACAGAGGTACCAGAGACCGACACTGTATTGAAGCCAAAATCGTGTAAAACGAACTAGGGGTGGGCGATATGACAAAAAAACTAAAAAAAAAAATAACAAGAACAAAGTAGCAAATTACAAACAATAAGATAAATACAATAAAACAAAGAACAATTAAAAAAAGAAAGTTTTTCAGCCGAGTAGGTTTATTTAAAGTAGTAAGAAATACTACAGAAATTGAAATCAATTGTACAATTAAAACACTGCACAGTAGTGTTGTCAAAAGACCCGGTACTTCGGTAGCAAGTCGGTACTAAAAAGATGAAAATGTCACGGTACCAGGTTTCTTTAACTACCGGTGGTACCGAGGACCCGGTCAACCCGGTTCTTGACGCATACAGCGCTATGACTTCCGCGAAGCAGAAAATGCGGATGGAAACTCAAAATCCAGACATAAAAATGAAACTTACATTTTAATATGGACAGTCACGGAAATTGGTCAAAGTTAGCATAAATTAATCAAATCAAATCTCCATATGGGCCAGTATCTGTAAATGTTAAGCCACAAAAGTTGGTTGAAATATGAATCCGTGTTCTGCGTGTCTCTGTGTGAATGAATGAATGACAGAGACGTGCGGGTTTGTTTACTGCATAGACTGAAGCACGTGACGCTTGCAGTAATTTCAGCATGTGTCGTCTCAATGAGGACATAAATACATAAAGAACATCACCAGAAATGTTCTGAGTCACTTCACAAGCATTTGACCGTTTCATTTGAGTAAAACCAGTGTCAATTCAAAGGTATTCACAGTAACCCGTCAAAATAAAAGTTCAAGAAATATTACTATTGATTAGTAGAATGTATTTGATACTGCTACTACTGTTGAAAAAAATTAATACAACTTTATTTTTTAAAGAAATAAAATCACACAATATTTCTTCCATGTTTTAATTTTAATAGCAAATTCCCTTTATTTACCAAAAAATAAATTGTGTTTAAATTCATTCAGTCATTAATTAAAAGACCAATTAAATTTGAGTGAAACTTGTTTACTATTTTTCATAATTATATTACTTGTAGAAAAACTTTAAACATAACTGTAAATATGTATAAAAAATGGCATTGGTTTTATCTTTATGTTTTTTGTTTAGTTTTTTATTAACATATTTTTGTGTTTTGCTTTGGCACCGTAATCGGTACCGAGAACTGTGGATTTTCACTGGTATCCATACCGAATACTGAAATTTTGGTACCGTTACAACACTATCTTCACAGTCTACACTGTATTAATCAAATATGAATTATAAGTGATTCAATCAAGAGCAGCGAGTGACTTTCTCTTTGTCTTTAGTTTTTTTGATTAGCATAAACGACACAGACAGCAACAGGTTTATTATGCTGCTGTCACTTTAAGACCAGATTAACAGATCCAATATACTGATACATATCCAGTTTTCTCTCAACTGTATACATTCACTTATGACATAACCGTCTGTAAATATTCAACATAATAAGTGATCTGACCATTCAAGCACAATAAGGCCCCGTCCACACAGAGACGTGTTTCTGTGAATACGCACAAATTTTTTATCGGATAGGCATTTCGTCCACACGGATCTGGCGTTTTCGCAAGGTGAAACCGCTATTTTTTGAAACCGGGTCCCAGAGTGGATAAATTTGAAAACGCCGTCTTTGTATTTTCGTCTGGACGGCTAATCCGTGCATTTTCTGAACCGATGACGTCATCAGCCCACGTCTCCCCCCTAGTCAGACACCTCTACGTCACGTAACAGCAACAAAAACATGAACAAACACTGAACGATTGTCTTTTTATTAACTAACATTAACACTGATTAATAAATGTATTGTTCCATGTTCGTTTGTGTACCACGCGCAAGGTTTATGAGCATAGTCCAAGTCTTCTTCTCTGTTTTAAGTGTATCTCTGTGGCAGAATTACAGCCCCACATACTGGTCTGGCATGTATACTGCATCATTTTGCGGTTTCGTATAGACGCGGATATTTCTTGAGACGAGGAAAAAAAAGATCGGATTGGGGTAAGCTCCGTCTCCGTGTGGACGGGGCCTAAGATGTGGAAGTGAGATGAATTTGTGAGCTCATGCTGGCAGATTTCTGTAAACATACTTTAGATGTGTATCAGTTTTTCACAACTTACTGCACTTAATAACTATATTTCACATCAAGTGTATATTACTTTTTATTTTCTCATTCATGCATATTTCCTTATCACGCTAATGTGTCAATAACTTTAAGCATCACTGTGCTATACTGATGTAATTACTAACCACAAAATAAACAATATAGCAAGATCTCTAACAAATGACACTTTGTACTATTGGCACAATATAAACCATCATACCACCCAGCCCTACTAGTCACAGAATTAGAACTTGAAAGAGTGAAAACTTTCTTTACATTATGTGCTAGGATTTTCTGAAGCAATTTACTCAAATGCCACAGTGTAAATGCGTTGTATAGTGAGAAGGTCTACCTGAAAAGAGGAATTCTTTTACTCGAGTCATGTGAAACACTTTTACACTAACAGTCTTAAGTCCTCAATATGATGTTACCGGTCATGAGATCAGCACTTTGATCTCTTCTTGTCTTATTCGCTTTACCAACTTTGTTAAGATGCCAGACTAAACACTACTTGACAAAACAGCTTAAACGAACTGAGACACGACAAAATAAACTCAAGCAGATGTGTGTCTGTGAAGCAGCGTGTGAGTGTGTGTTAGAGTGAGCAATGCCTGTTGTGTGGTCCTGAGGCCATGTCTGGGTGAAAGTTAATGTGTGATTTTCAGAGAGAAAACAGAAAACATGTTTTCACCCGGTATATAGTTGCTCGGAGGCTCAATGCCCGCTGGGAATATGGTGTTCTCAGGGATAAAATCATCCAGTGGAGGGAAGTCTGTGGGGATGTCAGCATGCCGAGGAACCAGGACTGGAGGCAAAACTGAACACACGCACACAAGAAAAAAAAAGAAAAACTTAGTTTTCCCCCCAAAATCATTCAAATTAGTTTCATACACAAAACTGATTATGGAAGGAAACAGTCTTTGAATAACTAGAGGTAAAACACCAGTGGGGCTTACCTGGTGTCTCTACACGCTGGTAGTGGTAAGGGTTCACACACACCTCGTCCTTCTTCATATGGAAAGCAAACTCACACAAGTCTACAGCACGCAGCTCGTGGTGGGACTGCAGGTCAGGCCAGCGCCACAGCCGGCAGTAGATCACATGGGGAAGGCCTTTTCTGTGAGACACTTGCAGACGGCCATCCAGAGACCTGCACAAATTGTTCAAGGAGACAATGAAACAACTGGTCCCATAGAATTGACCACTTACACAAGAACTATTCCACCTTCTTTATCATAAAGCTACTGATGGATTGATTTGTTAAACAAATTCTGAAAATGAATGATTTTCATAATGATCAGTTAAGTCAGTTAGGTTGATGCTGAAAGAAAAGTAAACATGGATCATGTCTAGGAAAGTCCAATTCACAAATGAATGACTATTATGAGCTGGTTCTTATTATTAATCATAAGTATCATCTTAGCCAAAATGACTCATGTTATTGGTTTGAATTAGTTGAATGAGTCATTGAATCAGTAAACTGGAGCAGATCTTCAATGAACCCAAAGTCCTAATTAAGAAATGTTCAATGGAAAACGAAATCTAAATCAGTGTAATTATTGATTTTGCATGCTTAAAGTGCATTTAAAAGAAAACATATTCTAGAGATATTTATGTTGAATATATATGTTTCCTAAGGATTACTAAAGTAGTAAATTAATCATTAATTATATTTTTAGTGAAACAAAATCTGAAACATTAATTCATTGGTTTTCTATCAAAACTTATAATAGTATATTAAACTGCTGCAGAATATGTTTAACTGCTGTTTCTAAAACATAATCTACCATACTGCACCAGTGTACCAGTGTGTTATTAATGTGAAAGCCCAATAAATCTTGCCATGTGAGTCTTTTAATAGGCTTGCACTGGGTCAACCATTCATTTTCTGCAAAAGTGGGGATATTCAAATGGTGCAAGAGCCTCATTTAGTGGAAAGTGAAACAGGCATTATTTTCAAACGGGGGGAGAGGTCACTGGCTGTGAGCAGAAAAAAGCCACAGGAAAAAAAAACATGAATTGTTCTCATGGTATTGTGGTCTATGCTTCATGACAGCCATTGCTAATGAATTTCAACGCATTAATGCATTAATGCATTTTCACCCTACATTGGGAATTCTTTAAAAATGCTCAGACTCAGGGGACAGACACGAGATGAACAGAGAAAGTGAGTGAGTGAATTTAGAGGAAATACCAGGCTTGAGTTCAGGAGGGGAAAGACAGCGAGGCAGAGCAGACAGCAGACTGAGACGTGCGCCTGCACACTTTTCCAGTCTAGTGTTTACCTATTCATTCAGCTATGCACCAGCAGTATGAATGCCAGCATTCTGCACTAGAAATATCCACTAGGAACAGATGACATCTGTATTCACCAGACAGAATAAAAAAAATGACCCAGGCAGAAATTCATGTGCTGCCTAGATCATCTTTTTATGTATTATGTTTGGAAATTCAGCTTTAAATAATAACACTTAAAAGTAGTGGTTGACTGAAATGGGTTTTTATAATAGTGGATGTCCATTTCTAGAGAACAAGGTGAGTGAATTTAGGTGCTATCCATTTATCGTAATGAACTATGAGATATACAGAAGAAATAATATAAGACTCAATAGCATTCAAACATCATACAATTATTTCAGAAAATGTATTTACCATATTTTTCGGACTATAAGTCGCACCTAAGTATAAGTCACATCAGTTCAAAAATACGTCATGATGAGGAAAAAAACATACATAAGTCGCACTGAACTATGTCTCATTTATTTAGAACCAAGAACCAAGAGAAAACATTCTACAGCCGCGAGAGGTCGCTCTAAGCATCCCTCTGTGCAGCACAGAGCGCCCTCTGGCGGCTGGAGATGGTAATGTTTCTCTTGGTTCATTTCTCTCGGTTCATGTCAAATTAATTTTGATAAATAAGTTGCACATGACTATAAGTCGCAGGACCAGCCAAACTATGAAAAAAAGTGTGACTTATTGTCCGGAAAAAACGGTAGCCGAAAATCTCTAAATTGCAAAAATAGTGTGATTAATTGTTCTGTCACTCAAAATATTTACAACGCTAAAAGCATTTAAAGGGATATTCGGCTCAAAACTTTAAATTCTGTCTTTATTTACTCCATATGACTTATGCGCTATATATTTCAAGCCTTCCAAAGCCGTACATTAGTTTCATGTGAAATTTAAATCACTGCAGAGCTTGCCCTCTACTGCAGCCTAAAATATGGCTTCTTTTATTGTACTGAATCAGGCCGGATGTCAATGACATCATCAAATTACTAGATTTGAGTGCTTCAGAAGGCAAGATTTTAAATAGAGTAAAATCTCAAGACATTTG
This sequence comes from Carassius gibelio, assembly GCF_023724105.1. NCBI lineage: Eukaryota > Metazoa > Chordata > Actinopteri > Cypriniformes > Cyprinidae > Carassius > Carassius gibelio. Next base: position 9,351,898 of record NC_068413.1, on the reverse strand, counting down.
GACCCTTTCAGTCACTATGAACTCATGAAGTCTATAAGCTATTTGATGATTCTATAAAAAATATCTTCATGTGCCACATAAAAATAAAATTAATAAAAAATTAATAGCCTCAAAATAATAAAAACGTTTTAGGTGAAGCATTTCTTAATTTCGCTCTTCGAACATCTACACCATAATCACGTTTCAATAAGTAAGTTAGCCGACTGCACATGCATTCAATCCACCATCAGACAAGACACTTAAAGCTTTTGACCAGACCTTCTGCGAGTTTGCAACCCAACAAAGAGAAGACAGACTATCCCATTGTCTGACTCAGTCTACAGAGACAAAGCAAAGTCCTGGAGTCTCCCACAGTCACAGCTCAGCTGAAAACGGACACACGATTCCAATTCCTTCTGTTCAAGTCAAACTGACCCCCAGAATGACCTGAAAGTCACACACAGCAGAACTCATTTCACCCTTCTGTCTAAGCCAAGATTAGGCATACATACACATATATACATATATACACACACTGCCTCGCTAAAAACAATACTGGAGTAACAACATGACCGAAACCAGTCATCAACAAAACAATAAAAAAATGTAATAAAAAGGGTGCCGGAGAGTGCTAACGAGGGAAGACGTGTGCGTGTGGCTCACCAATAGCCTCAACTTTCCTCTTTAAGCAGCAGTGTTTGTTGTCTACTCTACCACATATCTCACATAATCCGTATCTGTGGAGTCACACTAAATCCATTAGTCATCATCATGGACCCTAAAAGGCCCCTGACCTCAATTCTAACCAGTTTTGCCACTGAATTGTTCCATAACTGTCTATCTAAAAGACAGATCAGAAATTACACTAATAATTTCACACTCAGACGATAGCCCTTAAAAGACTTATTAAAAGACATTTTCAGCAGATAGCATGAATGTCTCTTTGGTTAAAAGCTTTCAGAATGTCTGCTCTGTTTGAATAAGCGAGTTGAGCAGGAAGTAGCATAACCTCAGAAACTCAGAGCCTGTGAGAAGGTGATGATTTCCTGCTCTTGTTCTGTTGCACACATGTGCAGTCTTCCCCTTGCCACCCAGATAGCCACTAATGCAAAGAAGATTTCATCCAGAAAAACAGAGAACAAATTTGTGTAGGTTGCATCAGGACCTCACAGACTGTATGACACAGCCGAGAATATTCAAACCCAACCAACGCCAACCTTTTACACAGGGATCAACTGATTATCGGCCAGGCCAATTATCGGCGCCGATGTTAAGCATTTAATTGGTATCACCCATTTTCAAAACAGATTAATTTGTAACGTGCTATTTGGCTCTTATGCATAATACAGCCTGTCACAACTCACCATTCTGTGGCCTAAAACAATCTCCACCCACCGCTCATCTGATTTATTGGGAGTCAGGAGTCCGTCCAATCAATGCTGAATTCACTCTCACTCCGAAAGCGCTTGCTAACTGGAGCTGCTTCAGTGATCAAACATCAGTTTTCTCTCAAAGGTAATGCAGCAGCAGACATTGCGTAAGTTGCTATAAATCACAACCCAATAACATAACACTGAAGTTGCAAAACACCTCAATATTACCTATGATTTCTGCGATGCGAAAAACGTGAATGGAATCGCGGAAGCCAGTCATATAAATATTATTTAACATGTAATTTAAACATGTTAGCACACCAAAAATCATCCCGCCACAGCTGCAGCTTCTTACTGACAACATAACACCCCTCGCATCTTTCACAGTCCGGTAATAAGCAGAGAACACAGAGCAGGACTTGAATATCGGCGCGGGATTGCGGCTATTAATAATAATTCTACTCATTCACACAGGTTCTGCATTTATAACGCAATGTCAGATGACGGAATGTATAATTTGCATGTGCTTTTCAGTCATGAAAGCTAACTCGCACGCTCTCATTTTCTGTGCTCCCACAGATCGCGATAAGAAGAGTTTGAATAATTATTGAAGGAGTTTGCAAATGTGATATTGATTTAATACAACAGTTCAATAAACAAGTACTGCACGATTTCGCTCCATTTCATCAATGAAAATAGTTCCAAATAAAGTAACAGCTCAACCGCTTCGCATCTCTAAAAGCAAATACAACATGTTTCATTCATGAATGAAAGTGTGTTTTTTAACTATTTAGTCAGTGAGTCAAGATTACTCATTCATAAAGAGTCACTTGCTTCATTCCCAAATAAATCAGCCATTCAAATGAATCAGTTGAATGAATGAATGATTCAGTGCTAAAATCAGTGACATTCTGCCACCTGCTGCCAGTTTCAGTTTAATTTTTAAGCATAATTTCAGTTATTTTAATCATTTAATATTTTTGTATTCATTAAATGTCTGTAAATGTCCCTACAAGTCACTGTGCACCCTCTGTAGTACAAATTACTGTTTTATTAATACTAATTTCATATGATTGGTAACTTGTCTTATTCTACTTAATATTATATTGTTTTAAATGAACATTTTAAAGCATAAACATACATTTTGGAAATTAAATTATAAAAATTATGCCATTCTTTGCCATTGCAAAGAAAATACTCATGGAGGTCACTTTAGGGAGTCACATTTGACCTTGTATTAGAAAGGTAAATTTTTTATCTGAATTTTTGATTATTGATCAGAAGGTGCTCCTAATTATTTTTAATTATTAGGACAAGTGCTCCTTATTACAAGTAGAAAAACACTGATTTTAAACTGGGTGTGTGAATGGTATGGCTGTGGAATGGGGTTTGGCTGAGGAAGAAATTTCAGTCAAAGATAATAAATTTTTTTTTTTTTTTTTGCTTTAACCCCTGACTGCTACAACAATTACAACTTTTGTTTAAAAGAATAAATCACACGATACAATATTTCATCCGTTTTAATGTTAATAGTAACCCTTTGTTTGCAAAAAATAACGTTTTTAACTCTTATTTGATTAAAAGATATATTAAATTGATTTATGCCTTCAATTGAAAATAGTTGCAGTCTTCTTAATAACAACTACAACATAGTTATAAAGACAATTAAATGATTCACACTTCTTTTATAATTTTTTTAAGTTAATCAATTGATGTGCATTAGATGATCAAATTGAACACTTGTAGGTTATGATTTAGTCATCAAAAAAGAATTAATGTGGAGTTATAAGAGGTTATGCTATTACACATACATTTCTAATATGTAAATTATTGAAGCCAAATACTTACATTTCCCCAAGCTGTTTAGTTGTAGTACAGTATTCATACTTCATAGGCTTAATCATGAAACATACAGTGGCCCCGCTTTTATCTTTCTCTTTATATTACCCTTATTGCAAATGGATGCACAGAGAAAGACAAGAGTAAGAGTAACAGTGTGGGAGTACTACACTCAACCAACACCAGGGAAGGCAGTTATTGTCATTTTGACATTAATTTTCATTAAACACCAGACATAAATATTGGATATCGTTCTACTTGATATGTAATAATCAGTATCGGCCTTGAAAAACACATATCGGTCGACCCCTATTTTTACACTCAACCACAATCCAGTGAACATCCCACACTCTCCTCCAGACCTTGTACTGCATTCTTGATCTTTGAATAACCATGCCACATATTGTGTTGAGTAAACACACTCTCAGCTGTGTTTAACGCACTGAGAAAGTCTGCCTGAGCACAAGTGTGTGAACAACGTTTTGTGGGGATTGGCTTACAATATTCAGATATGGTCATAAAAAGGTTGCTTGACACAGTAGTACAGACAATAGATGCAGCAAAGAAGCATAAACATGAATTTCCTGTGTGAAAGCTTCTATAAAAGGCGCAGGATGTATGTGGTCAAACTGTAGAATACCAAAATTCAGCAACACAAGTGCTTAAGTCAGGCACAGCATGATCCGATCTATCACACTTTTTTGTTAACTAGCTCAGGAATCAGGATACTGACAATGCACATACTGTCCAAATAACAGTTAGCAGCGATAGACTTGCAAGGTCTACTCAAGTTTTCACCTTGTTAACTGTCTCAACAGTATTCAAAGAAATCACTCTCAATTTAAAAACATCTGCAGGTTCACTTTATTTTGTCCAATGTCTCATTTTAAATATTTTGGACAATATTAATTATTTACCAAAAAAAATAAAAATAAAATAAATGTACTTATCCTCATGGCATCAAAGATGTAAATGGGTTTCGTCATTGTAACAGAATTGGAGAAATTTAGCACTAAAATCACTTGCCATGGATTCTCTGCAGTGAATGGGTGCCATCAGAATGGGAGCCTAACCAGTTGATAAAAACCTGACAGTCAGCTGATGATTGTGAAGTGAAAATTTGCATGTTTGTAATAAATAATCCATCGTTGCTTTTACCCAATATTTGCAAAATGTTACTTCCAGCTAAATTAGAGTCAGCTATTCATAATATTGCTATTAATTTTATTGCTTTTCAAGTCATCCGATCTGAATCAGGAGAAAATAAGCACAAGTGCACAGATTTATAAGTGAAAACTCCAAAACTGTGAGGAAACATCATTACGGTTTATGGACTAGTGTTTTAGCCAGATGGTTTAAGGTTTAAGTTAAATACCTAAATGATGCAATTTTTTCTTACAAACACAGAGTTGGACACTTCCCAAGGTGTTAACTGATGGACTGACATTGCGTGGATTACTTTGTTAATAAAACATCATTTATTAACACTATAGCCCTATTCACATGAGATGAGTATTGTCTGGGGACCTTGTGTGATTTTGAAATTCAAGCTTTATTTAAATTTTCTACAAATTGTACGGTGTAGTGATATGACAGCATCAAAAATACTATCCAACACTCCAACGCAGCTCCATCTTTCAAGAAAGATGGATAAAAATGGTGCACAGGAAACAAAAACCTCGAAAAAATGATATATGACCCACCAAATGCTGGCCAAATCACAGAAATGCCAATTCGCACGGACTGGTATTATCACAGGATGGCAGTGTTCGGCAAAATATGGTAGGTCATCTACGGGGGAATTTTTACTTTACAATTTACAGACATGGCCGGTTTGCAAGGGATTTATATCACAGACAAATTCCACAATTATTACAAATGACTGGAGGTCACCAGGTAATACTAATCCCAATAAAGTTTATGTTAGTCACCAGGGGATTCCCACTGAGAATGACACGAGTCTCAACTATTTATCTGTTTGAACAGACCTGCATGGACAGGAAGCATTCTTAACATTATTAGTAATGATAATTACTAATAATAATTTTCTATTATTATTTTAGCTTCCAACTATTATTGTGGATTTTGCCATTAATAAATCAAAATTATTCACTAAAAATGGCACATACTCTGCATATAATACTTGATAATATCAACTAAAAATATGCATATCGCTGTGCACAAACCACAAAGGCTTTGTTTTTTCATCTGTAGGACTACTAATTCTCCAAATCCTTTTACTCATGACAAAATGTTCTGAGTACAATTGGATATAACTACCACAGAGGTTATGATATAACAAGCTTTACCCTCCTCCATCACCACCATTCTAGGACACAGGGAACAAGCACGTCCATTCACAGACAAATTTTACAATACTACTAAAATACACACAACAGCATGTAATTTACCCAAAATCTGTTAAAATTACATGATACAAAGCAATCACATTCACTAGTTGCAATGATTTTTTTTTTTTTTTAGATAGACTGCTCTTTAACCTCACTACTGACCATTCACTGAAAGGTGTTACTCTAAGATTCCCGAAAATTCATTACATATACTAATAAGGTTTGATCTGTAAACTGTAAATGAACGCGCAATCCAGCTATGAAAAGTATTATTTGTCAAAACAGCCACAATCTGCCCCAGATATCACACAGACTGTTATATAACAGATTAGCTTGGCACACTGGTGTTTGGCATTTTATTTAGCCTGAACATTTAACTTTATCGCAGCCGTTTAAACTGTCTGTCTGTTATGAATATAGATGGGTGACGTTTATGGTTATCAATAAAAGCTTTCACAACCAACTCAATTAAAAGTAACGAGTGTTTTTCACCATACTAACACATAGTCCAGCTAATTTAGCTGACAACTGCTTGTATGAATGCTACCAAACCGAGACCGCTTAACATGAAAACGCGATATTATAATAATAACCAAAACATTTATTTATTTATTTATTTATTCTCTAGATACTGTAGGAATCTAGACGTGACACTGAAAGAAAAAATGCAACGCAATAATGGCTTTAGCATGCTAACGTTAGTCAACTTAGGCGCGCACTTAAATGTAACTGTCAAAAAACATTTAACGTTAGATGGTTTACTAATGAAACAGCTGCCAGAGTACTGGAGAACACATTAACAATTTAACCAGTGCTAGAAAAGTTTGTTAAAATGTGAATATCTGTTGGCTTTTGCTAGTTAGCATTGTTAGCTTCACAGAGTTCTTGGTTGTATATGGACGTGTCTCAAAAAACTACTAACTTCTCTACCTAGACACCTTGTTTGTGAACCGAATTTGCTTTCAGAACGATGCCCAAAATGCCATCTAGGTAGGCAGCTCGCATGTTTTGAGACACAGTCTACAGTATGTGTACCTCGGTATAGTGATGCATTTGGTGTTGATATTCTGGGTGGTGATGGCCTTCTCCAACTCCTCCAACTGTCCTGTCTTCTTTAACTTCTTCACCAGACTCTTCACTGCTTTTTCACACCATTTCTCCTCCTGTCCGTTCTGCTCACCCTTCTTCCAGCCCAACAGTCTCTTCACAATCGGTGGCGTGAAAGGTAATATAGACATCTTTAGTAACTCAACAACAGATTCAAATATGTTCCTTATCAGGGGACTACAAAGTCCTATGCTTTTAAAGACGTAGCGTCGGTGGACCTGTGAAATGGCCAGCTCAAAACGAATAGAAAGTTTATGCCCATAGAGTCAGATTGGCGGATGCTGTTCAGCCCCTCGGGTCTGTTGGAAGTGAACCGCACGCACACAGTGAACTCCTCCAGCGAGACACAGCGCTGTCTGGACCCGCCCCTCCTCATCTACTCCCTACTCCCACTCTTTAGTTTAGACGTTAAATATTTTATTAGAAATAAAAACATTCATTCATTAGGAAAAATAATGTATAGGCCTAATACTTTTTAGTGTTTTAAAATTCATTTTAAAGATGTCTATAGGCCTATACATAAACACATCCTAAATGTGCAACACATTATATATTTAGAAAAATACCATTTCTTACGAATACGAAATTATGTAGTGTCAATTAAATAAAAATTATATTCTATTCCACTCTATTATTATATTACTACTGTCAGTTTTACCATAATATTATGATTACATGCACACTGTGTAATTTAGTATTTATATAATTAGAGATTTTATAAATAAAAACATTAATATCCATTGTGTTCCTAACATTGATTCATTCATTAGACAAAATAAGATATACTTTTTACTGTCATTTTAAAATTAATTTTAGAAATTATATTACAACTCATCCTATGTTTAACACATTTATTTATTTAGAAAAATGTAAGATACATTTTTGTGTTTAAAAAGATATTATATTTATATTGTAATATATTATACTAATTATATTATAGTATAGTATAGTATACTACTACTGTCAGTTTTAACATTATAATATGATTATTTGCCCATTGTATAATTTAGTCTTTTAAAGATTTAGAGATTTTGGCAATAAAATAATTTGTATCGAAAACTGACATGATGATATATGTGTTTAACTTAATTACTTATTAATTTATTTGTTTGGAAAATATGATACATTTTAGTGTCAGTTGTAAAGTTACATTTTTATATACATTTTATCACAATAATATTGTCAGTTTTAACATATTACAATTATTTCCATTTTGTATAATTATCTTGCAAAGAAAAAAGTTAAGTGTGAAGAAAAAATATTCTTCATCCATGCCTAACACCAAATTATGATTTTCTAGCTTGGTTTTTAATAATCTTCATTACATGTTGATTTTAGTTGTTTATTTATTTTTTTCTTAAAACTAAGTCATTTTGTTCATGCATTTAGTTTTATTTAAGCAATATGCCTCAGATTTGATGTAACTTCATAAACATTCCATGAACCGGCTTTTTTAAGTTATAGCACGAATCAAACTGAGGGCATGCTGAAAAGCTAACAAAGTGTTTGGAGATACACAGCATTATATGGACCTGGAGCCCTGGCTGAAATGGTGTACAATGGCTCTAGACTCCAGACGGGGGTGAGAGGGGGCAGGGGTTGAGACAGCAGCAGTCCTGTGTGTACTTGCATACATATTCAGGCCTGTTGAGACTTGCCCTCTGCAAGCACATACTGGGAATGTCCCGAATCAGTTCATGTTCATTCAGAAGGCCGTCAATTCAAGCCAGCTGGAGGGAGTACAAGGGCTCTGGGTCCATAGAAATCCATCTCTGTCAGAGACTCTCCTCTATGATACATTAATCAAGACATCCTATGCTTGGTTGACTCAGTTTCCCAAAATGGATAACAAATATATGACAAACTTCTTTAATAACACCTGTTCCATCACTTCTTAAATAACACCTGTTCCAATAAACCAAATCTCTGTAACAGTGTCCCATAATTATTTCAACATTAAACAAATATTAAGCAAGCTTGAATTCCCTGAAAACATTGCCTTATCACCCAGTGAAATAACAACTGTTCTGACTCATTTCTAAAGTCACGTCCTATGAGAGTGACGTGCAGCCTGACATAGTAAAGAGAATCGGCTGGTTGGCTGCCCCAGCATGTGAAGTGTCAACACATTCTCCTTTTTTTTTTTACAACCCACAATGCAAGTTTCTAAAATAGAGGACCCCTGTCAGGCTAACCCTTTGATCCCCCCAATAAAAGCGATTTAATTTCACCTTCAGTGCATCCTGTGGAAATTGTTAAGGTGACTGGGGTGTGGGTATTTTGATCTGTTTGTGGGCTGTTATTCATATGTACTGAATACCACCCCCCTCCCCCTTGACAGATTTGTGCTTATGATATAAATAACTCTACCCAGAGGCCCATACTGATAGTCCCCTTTTCCTTTTATCTATTTTTATCTTACCATCAATGGGCACCATTTAATAATTTCATGCTGGGTTCTGGCACGGTTTCATGCCTCTTCAAGCAGGCCTAAAGAGAAACTCTGAAGTCAAATGAATCACAAGTAGCCACAAAACATAAAAAATATGATTCTTAATAAGATATCAATGTGAATAAATCATTACTGACCTTTACTGTGTAATGTTATATCCAATTTTACACCTTCAATTCCATGTTGACATAATGCCTAAAATCCTAAAATGACTATAAATATTATTATCATTGTATTAAATCATTATAACTCAAATAACACACAAGGTTATTATGTGTGTTATGATTATTAATGTAAGTGGTTTAATAAAATTGTATACTTAACATCTGCTTATAATCCTCATAATATTGGCCTCATTTGCTTCCATTGTAAGTACCTTATTATAACCTATACTTTTGACTTAAAACATAGGACAAGGCAAAATTATGTTTTGTGGTATTTAACATTACGCCATAAATACTGTCAACTGAGTAACAAACACAGAATCATTTTTGAACAGTTCAGCCAAAACTAATGTCTTAAAGTTACCTTAATGGAAATATTATTACAATTTATTTAAAATAACTATCTGTTTTCTAGTTTTATTTATTTTAAATGTGTCTCATGATCCTTCAGAAATCATTCTTATATGGTAAGCTGGTGCTCAAGAAATATTCCTTATTACTATCAATGTTGAAAACATATTTTTATGGAAACCATAATGAACAAAAATGATCTGGGTAACATTCATGTGTTTTGGGGAGGGGTGAGGAGGCAACGCGTGCTACCATGTGCTGTCTGCTTCGGCCCGCACAAGCCCAGCACCTGTTTCCACCCCAGGGACTTCACTGGGACAGCTGGTACAGAGCGTGGACAGAGTGTCAGTGTGTGTGTGTGTGTGTGAGTGAGTGAGTGTGTGTGAGAGTTGGGGGCAGATGGGCCGAGGCCAAGCATGATGGGAAAGCAGCAGAGTCTCATGTCCATGACCAGAGTGAAAGATAGCTGTGGACAAAAGGCAGAGAGGATGGCCGAATGAGTAATGACCGCAGACAATCCGATGGATAACAATGGCATTGTGCCAGACTCCACACTGGGTACATGGGAAGCAATCAGGATTTGAGGGGGAGTGGGATGATCAGCTGGACATTACACAATGGTGCGAACAGGAGGGGGAAAAGGATTATAGGGATTTTGTGTAACCACAATAAAACTTAACACTGATGGAAACCTAAAAGTGATTGTGTGCTTTACTGCGAACGTTTAGGTTTTCTTTTGATTGCAGAAACAATTAGTAGCATATATCCTGTTTAAAATATACCACAGAAATGTTTTAAATTAAAAAAAAAATTGTAGTATATGCAGTTTTAATTCCACAGATCATGGATTGGTAAGAATTGGTAAGGATTTCCATTTCAAACTTTTAACCACAGACCATATGCATCAGTTGCACCAAACATAATCTGGGGCAGCATCACAACCCCCTGTCCCATATCATTCTCCTGTGACCTCATAATAAACCGCTCAGACACACTCCTCCATTATAAACACTCCCCTCCTCATTGTCTGTAGTCCCAAATTTATTTCCCAAATTTCTTTCCTCAAAGATAATGACTAAACTTTCTGTTTGTCTGACTTACAGAAACCTGTCATTTAATACAAATTTTATTTTTAATGAGGTTTTTTCAGGACACCACTGACCATTGTAGGCATAAGAGAAATTACAGACTTGTAAAATAAAACAAATGATCATTTAACTGCGATGTTTTTACATACATTAATTAAAAGCATTGAAAAAATGCATTGCATACAAAGAAAATTAAGAGCTGGAAACTGTAAGGACTATAACTCCATTATGTAAACCATTTGTACCTTAAGGAAAAACATGTTGCAAAGTGAAGTTGATAAAGAGCTACCCTTAAAAATAGCGATATATCTCCACCTAGTGGCCAATTAAAACATTGCAATAATTACCCCCCTTTCCAGTTTTTCAACAAGAAAATCTAATAATTTTAATTATAATTTTGATTTAAATGTTTGTAAATTGCTATTGTTGTTCTTATTGTCAATGTAAACGTAAATGTAAAATTACTGTCGAAAGAATGGAGTCAGCAAGTTCTATATACATACATACATACTGTACATACATACATACATACATACAACAGTAATGGCTACTGAAAATTTGAGTTTTTCATCACAGGAATATTTTAAATATATTTATTAAATATATATATATATATATGTTACCTGATGATCCTCGACTGTCTCTGAGAGCCTCTGCATTTAGTATGATCTCTCTTATTTTTTGAAAATTACTCATATTTTCACAGATTCTGCAAGGGGTGCCCAAACTTTCGATCCCCACTGTGTATATATATATATATATATATATATATATATATATATATATATATATATATATATATATATATATATATATATATATATATATATATATATATATATATATATATATATATTAAATATATATCAAATATATTTAAAGTATTCCTTTATATATATATATATATATATATATATATATATATATATATATATATATATATATATATATATATATATATATATATAGATATTAAAATAGAAAAGTTTATTTTAATTTGCAATTATAATTTACTGTATTACTGTTTTACTATATTATTTGATCAAATAAATGCAGCCTTGTTGGGCATCCTGACAACTTTTGATTGGTATAAAAGTAAATCCGAAACATAACAAACTGTGTCCAAGCAAACGTTAAAGTTATAAAAAATTATAATTATGACTCATGATGAGTATGATTTTTTGCATCACACTAGGCCTGCATAAGCTGCATGCTTTACACAAAAACACCATGACTCTATACACCATGTTTTCCTAAACATTTAACAGATTATTAACCCACTTAAATAAGCCTTCTCAACCAACCAATCGATACATTCCAGAGCGGAGCTTTTCAACTCTGGAATGATTTTTTTTCAGTCATTAGCTGAATATAATCATTAACTGAAGCCCTACTGACAGCTCAGCCTTCTATTTTCAATCACGCTAGTATGAGGAAAATATACCCTATAGCAAAACAACCCGTGATCTACTTTCACACAGTGTTTCTTAAGCTCATACTCTGAACCTCATTTAATTCATGACCCAATGTGCCTCTCTCTGGGGACATTTTAAACCTAACACCACACTTTTCAGATGTTAATTGTCAATGATCATGCCTATCCATCTCCAGAACAGGCCCTTTCACACTGTAATATCCCAGGAGAAGCAGTCGGACGGGTAGGAATCGTGTAAATGAGTGCATCGGCTTACGCTTTATGGAAAATGAGCGCATGACAGTGCATTTACCTTCAGGCAAGCCGAGAGACTTATGGGCGTCATCTCTAAGCCTTCGAAAATACCAAACACCGTGATGCAATAAGACATGTACACTGACACATATACGCAAAATTACCTAACTAACCTAATCATTGTGAAATTACTTTTAGTGCAATCAACCCCCACCCCCTTATCACCCCATGCTAGGAGCCACTGTTTCCATATGCATGAAATTGCCAGTGTTAAAGTGGGTTATGAAATGGGGGTAATGCTGTGGATAATTCCACTGCACACCCACTAATGCTTTTTTCCATAAAATTAGGGCCTGTCGCCTTACAGCAAGACGCTTGTAAATTGCCATTTACGGATAATTAAGCATTCCTCATGAACATTAAAACATGCTTATTTTGGAGGGGCAGTGGCTAGGGATGTCTCCTCGTGTGGTGACTAATGTCTCTGGGGTATGCAGAGCTTCTTCATGGCTCATAGTTGCTGGAGGGCTGTAATAACTATTTTTTGTTGTGTAATTGCATGGCCTGCTTTTGACTAACTATTTGATTATTGGCACATAGTCTGTCATCACAGGTTTAGATTTCACTCTAAATGGCAATGTAAAGCTAAACCATTATTTCGCTTGAAGATCAATTTTACCTCAAGTTATGGAAAGAACAACATTCTAAATGGTACTGTCGGTGCACATAAACATTATAGAGAAACAACAATTGTTAAACAATCCCTTAAGCAATCACTACACTTTTACCCTCTTGTTTTATGTCTTTTGTAAGCTTTTTTTCTACATCGCTGGCTCAGAGAGATATTCTGATGCAGTAGTGCATCAATAATCGTTATTGTCTTAAAATGAAGTGATATGTAAATTGGTCAGCAATATTATAGCACTTGATTACTTTACAAAAGAGCCACAAACGCATTGTTCCCTAAAAACAGCATGGACTGTGTGATTGCTAACTGATCATGTGCAAATATCCTGTCACCACAGATTTAGATTTGACTCGAAATGGCTTTGCTTTAAGATAAATTCCTCTTTCTAAATGGTAACGCCGGTGCATATAAAAACATTATAGAAGAAACAACAATTGTTAAACAATCCCTTAAGCAATCACCACACTATTGCCCTCTTGTTTTATGACTTTCATTAGCTTTTTTTCAACATCACTGGCTTAGAGAGATTCTCTGATGCAGCAGTGCATCAATAATCATTTTTTTCTAAAAATTAATTGATATGTAAATTGGTCAGCCATATTATAGCATTTGATTACTCTACAAAAGAACCACAAATGCATTGTTCTCCAAATCTGATTGATTTTTACAGCTTCCGGCGGTATGATAAAATACTATAGCAATAAAAACCCCAATGCTATTATATGGTTTAATAAACACAATGGATGTAAATTGCTTTGCATTCATTCTATCGCATTTTCCAATGAGTTTCGGTGTCTATAAAGTATAGCAGACTAATTATATCTTGCTAGTAGTGATGGGTTTAATCTAGTCGCTGAATCAATAATATCTCCTCTTTGGTTAACTGAGAAGTTATTTACAAAGCAAGCTGCAGCTTTGAAAATATAGATTTTCTAAGCTTATTTAATTTTTACATCCACTTTGTTCTCATAATGCTGCCCGACGAGCCACTCTTGGAGTACATTGATTGACTTTTTACGAGCGCATTTGTTCCTCTTCCCCGCTGAAAGAGAGGGCGATGACCTTTAGATGCTCGGCCCACCACCGTTATCCTCTTTACGCCACTTTACGGGCGGTTTGCTGGGGCCTTCATCTCCCTCCTCTGGCACAGCAATGGTATTTCCTGACATGATATGTGCCTGCGAGCATGTAGTTACACGAGAGCCTGTGTGTGTGGGAGCATGTGTGTTTGCATGTAAGGGTCAGAGGTCAAACTACGGTGCCTGGAGAAAAGCAGCTTGAGATTGAGAGCACTTTAACTGGTTATTGCAACTCTACTGTTTATTTTAGCAAGAGGCCTGTAAAACTCGCCTGGTTTGGACTGTGATGCATGTGGATATAGCGATATGGTGTTAAATCTTGCGACAGGGGGAGAAGCTGAGGAGGAGGAATCGTTTTTTTCCTGCTTTATCTTTCAGTCTTCATTTCTAACTCTTTTCCTGTTTGTTAGATTCTGCATACAAGTTAGAGAGAGCTTGTGTGTGAGCTTGTTATGTCTCATTACACACAGACTGCATAGCTGTGATGGCTGTATGCTCTCGCTTCCATATGTAAACCATTTCCCTCCTTCCCAAAAGCCTGGCCTCATTAGCGAAGCCTTTATGACACGGCTCTACCTAAATGCCACAGATTTTTCCATTCCCATTCTCGGCCCAAATACACACTGGCAAACCAAAAACTTACAAAGACTGAAGCAAGATATACAAATCCACATTGTGCATGAACAGTATATATCGTTTTTCAATATAGTGGTAGTGTTTTTCACATATTTTATTATTTGAAAAAAAAAAAAAAAAAAAAAAAAAAAAAAATATATATATATATATATATATATATATATATATATATATATATATATATATATATATATATATATATATATATGTTTATATATATATATATATATATATATATATATATATATATATATATAATTATTTCATTTAAAATATACATTTTTACATCACAAAGCATTTCATAGTATTATTACTGTTGAAAACGGATGTGCTGCGTAATTAATTAATAAATGATTTATTCACTTATTTTTATTTTTTGTAGAAACCATTCCAACTTGTAAGGATTATTTGATGAATATACAATTTAAAAGAAAAAATGACATGGAAACACAGAGAAAACATTACTTTCATAAAAAGAGGACTGCATGAGCTTTGCTAAACCACCAGAAGGTGGGGATGAAATCTCCTTCCAAAGATCATTTGCGAGCTCGATCCATGAGCACAAA
Organism: Carassius gibelio; assembly: GCF_023724105.1. NCBI lineage: Eukaryota > Metazoa > Chordata > Actinopteri > Cypriniformes > Cyprinidae > Carassius > Carassius gibelio. The sequence goes on along the minus strand of NC_068413.1, from coordinate 9,336,556 downwards.
TGTTCCTTCGAAAGAGGGAGCTCTGGTAAAGCGTGTCAGTAATGAAACGTCCCCAATGTGATGTGTGTGTTAGCTACTAGCTCACAATAAACACACAAGACAGAGAGAGTGCCACCTCAGCAGTCTTCACTGTTGTGCAGTTTCTAGACATCACTAAATATAATGAAAAATCACTTGTCCTACATGAATGCATGCACTTAATGTTCATATGCATCCTTCTTTGAAACTTCAGTTCTTCAGAACCCACAGATGAGCGACTGAAACACAAGGGCCTCGTAGATTGCGAGAGAACATAGTGAAGAAACTCATGAGAGAAAAATACAGCTCTCGTTGCAAATGCTCTGAGGGCAAGTTTTGTTTTATGGTTATAGCTGGTTTAAGCATTCTGCTAGTTTCATTTGAACAAGGAGATGCCATTTCAGTGCTTGTTTTTCCTTTCTTAGAGTGAGACCGAATGTAGACCATTTTGAGAGGCTTATCCACTTCTTCCTCCAACCGCCCTTGAACCCCAGACATATGTTTCTGATAGACCTTAGCACTCCACAGCACTCCTACTCAGCCTCTCATTCAGAAAGAAACGAGGGGAGAGGAAAGGGGAGGTGGTGGTGGTGGTGGCGGGGGGGGGGGGGGGGGGGGGGGTTCCACTGAAACACTAAACAGTTTATTTTCTCTCTGTCGTTCTCTGGGGCATGCTTTAAAGGCTGCTCAATCACACGCTGATGTGTTCTATAGGTCACACCGAGAAACAAACCAATGCCTTAATTCTACTCAAGGACTCTCCATTCATATTTTGTTCCTCTCCTTCAGCTTATTTTCACTTTTGTAGCTGATCTTGGAAACATGTGTACAATGAGTACAATGTTAATTTAATATAAATGCAAAAAATAAATTTTTCATCAGCAGCACATTTTATAAATGCATTATGAGTACAATGTTAATTTAATATAAATGCAAAAATACATTTTTCATCAGCAGCACATTTTATAAATGCATTTGCACAAAAATTTTACTGGTTTGACTAAATGTATGTTTAATAAAATAAGACAATAAAATATTAAGATCAACAGCTAAACCCTTGAAATTATTTTTTAGAGCATACATTGAGAAACGGTATGAATTAATAAGAATATCTTCTCGCTTTTTTTGCTTTTTTTTGCTATTTAAAAATGACAAAAAATATATATATTTGTAGAGTATAACATAAATTTTATATATTATATATTTTAGTCATCTTATTTATTTATTTACTTTTCTTTGTCAAATAACAACAACAAAAAAGGTCAAATGTGTGAAGCCACATCTCACTGTACACATTCAAGTAGTAATATATATACAATTATTTTATATTAAATAAATTCATACCTGGGCTCAGAGTATTTGTAGAGTATTTATTATTTATTTATATACACTCACAAAAAAATAGATATATATGTGTGTGGGTTTGTGTGTGTACGTACACATACATACATACATACATACAAACATCTCTAAAAAGAAATCTGTAAAATACATTACTGCATTGCGTTGTGTTTTAAAATGAACAGACATGTTTAATAAAAAAATGTATGTATAATGTCCCATGTAATGAGCTGGCAGTAGTTTTTCTGCTATTTAAAAAAAATAAATAAATAACTCAGTGTATATAATATATAAATAATAATAAATAGATATGTCCAAACTTTTCACTTGAAAAGAGTGTCTATAATAAAACCTGTGTACAACGAGATGTGTGCCATCACATATTTTTCCAATGTTTTATGTATTTATGAGACATGCAGTCAGAGAAGCTGAATGGTTTCACACATAAATGTGCCAGGAGCTGCAGCACTGGCATGCTTACACCACACACGCCGCCAGCCCTGCAAGTATCATACACAAAGTAATCCTTCATGCCTAATTTCCCTTTATCCTGTATAAATCACTATTAGACCTGTGTGGACAGATAGGGAAGTGTAAACACCTGTTGTGGTACGTGTCTGAATTCAGACGGGCTGGTGAGATGCATATGTGTGGGAGCCGGGAGAGGCAGGGCATTATGGGTTTAAGGGGGGGTGGGGGTGGCAGATGGGTAAAATCAAAACCAGCCGAGACATCTTTGCTAGCAAGCTCAGCTGGAATAACTCTCTCTAAAAAGTTACTCTCTCTCTATCCTGAGTGTGTGCAGATTGGCCTGTCCCAAAAGCTAGGAGGCCAAATTCTGTCTACCAGGTTCAACTCCTTAACAATGTGGCTCAGGACCCATGCTGATTTTACTGACATCTATGGAGAAATAAATACACAGACTAAGTCTTGACTATCAGCACTTCAGTTGATCCAAACATATGTCCCTCCCTCCTGAATAACACATCAATTATGAGCTGTCACTGGAGTTCTGTTGGTATTGATAGCTTGTCTCTTATGGCTCAGATTACAGTAAACATTATTTTGGTCTAAAAAGAAGTTGGAATAGGTGGTTTTGCGCAGCTTCTACTGGTTCTAGCTTTCACAAATGTTCTGGTCCTATTTTGTGGTCATTGTAAATCATATACATTTTCTTAGAATTGTCATTTGTAATTATTTTATAATAACATTTAACATATAATTAATTTAACCATTTTTTTTATTTTGTGTATTATTTCATTAACTTAGTCTGTAATGTTTCCAACTTGGTTATTCATTAGAATATTTATTTAATACCAGTTTATGTGAATTACGTCTCTTGTTCAGAATGCTGATAATGTAATAATGCATACCGTCAAATGTCCTGAATTTATTATATTACCATTTAAATAGGTAGTTTCAAAGATACTTTAATGTTCATTTGATCCAAAAGATGCATTTACCTGCCTGTCTGTTGAGTACTTGCTGTATCACTTCACCTACATGACAGATTTCAGGACAGTTATATTTGAAAGTATCATTATTTTTTTCATTTTTCTTAAAACTGAAAACTCACCACCAGCTCCTCATAAACTGCATTTAAAAGTATCAAATTTCCCTTTTCATAAAAGTACAAGGAACAGGCTACAACATTTCACAAGCAGACAGATTTCAGTAATGTCTTTATAAACACAATTTGCTGAACTAGAAAACGCCTGAAAATAATTATAATCATTCAAAAACAAAACAGAAAGAAAAAACAGCACTGTTTCATAAAAACTGTCTGTCTAGGATCAGATTAAGTGAGGGTGATAGTGGGGACATGTTGACGCTGCTCAGCCGTTCACTAGTGCCACTGCTCAATGATCCAAAGCATAATAAATCTAACATTTCAAATATGCTAAATGCAAAGCTGTTTATGTCATTGTGTACTAGTATGTGTGTGTGTTTGCGGGTGTGTAGGTCTGTATTATGGCCCGCAGGCTGGTTTAGCTGACCTCAGTGAAAGCGAGCCTTATGACAGAAGGTCTGGCATTGTCTCTGTGCCCAGGCTGCTGTGGAGCCAGCCGGTCTGCCGGCCGCCAGCTTTGCTTGCTTATAACTGCTGAGAACATCCGATCCCCTTGGGGAGGCCAGGGAGAGAGAGAGAGAGAGAGAGAGAGAGTGTGAGGGAGGAGGACTCTACAGCACTCTACATTCTTTCTTCAACCATTATCTCTTCTCTTTAGAAAAGCAACATGCATTATCAACAGCGACGGCCATGTATGTGTGCATGTGAGTATTTATTTATCTGTCAGAGCCGGGAGAGAATTCAGAAGGAGTGGAAGAGACAGTAGTGGATTTATGTGGAGTAACAGTGGAGGAGAGAACAGAGAAAGCAAAAAATATGGAGATAAGCACATATATCTTAGAAAATACAGATTTGGAGGAACAAAACAGAGAAAACATTACCCTTTGTCATTTCACCCCAAGTTGCAATCCTTTTACAATTATGTCACTCTATTCAAAAATGCACTTTTATGTTCAAATTTTCTTAAAGGAAGTGTGCAATATCTTGATGTAAAAATTAAAAATAAAAAATCTAATTGTTTCATATATTGTTAAGAAGTTAATAGACATCAAAACATATTTGTGTGTTTTTCGCTTCTTGACCAGCATGGCATATTAACATAATCTCAACCAATGGTGTGAGATTAGGGTGGGGCTATGTGTTGCTTTGCCAATGGAAAACCTGAAAGTCTTTAATTTTACACATCCGTTTGTTGTCATTGGTAGCATAGAAAGTACACAGTTGACATTTATGTGCAGTCCCTTTTCTTTGCTATTAAAGTTTA